>NW_024062102.1:600000-1200000 GCF_006381635.1 Hibiscus syriacus | reverse complement strand
GTCCGAGATGTCACATTGACTTTTCAAACTTTGATTCTTAAAGAAAAATCTCGGGAATTTAAAACTTTCATTAAAACAAAATACTTTAATTTACATAAAAGATACCACTTAATACAAAATCGATCAGAGCACTCGTAATTAACCACTTATTACATACCAACACTTTATACACAACCAAATACCTACTTTGTCAATTACTTCTGATCTGATTTCTTAGTAATGTTGATGTCCGTGCCACTGCTATTCTGAATCTTCTTATTTCTTGGTACCTACGTATAAATCACTTACACGCTAAGTCATAGACTTAGTGAGGTAATAAATGAATATGCAACAATATCTTCATGAATGTGCATTCTTACCATTTCCTTCATGACATTTCAATATGCATGTATCTATTACACAATAACATATATAACCATATCATGCATGTACAAAACTTACCTTCTTGTACCACTTTCACTTTACTTTTTATTTCAATTTCCCATGTATATTATTGAGAATAGAGGTATGTGAGTGCATTGAGGTTGTGCACTAATGCTGTCACCACAGCGCGTATCAATTCCCTCATGGGGCACCGAACCTTAGTTCAGTATTCGTCCCGAAAGATTGTCATATATGTCCCGTAGGACCACTACATCCCGAAGAACTACGTCCCAAAGGACTATTATACCCTCGACTCTTGGCATGCCAATTACACCTATAGCTCTCATATCGTATAATGTGGGCATTATTCTTATATTTTATATATTCATGTACTCATGTCATTTCTCTTGTAATCATGTAGTTCATGTCATTTCTCTTGTGATCATGTAGCTCATGTCATTTCTCTTGTGATCATGTAGCTCATGTCATGTTCTCATATCATATATCATATCACATGTGTATTTGAATCTATTCATATATATACATCATTTATCCAATCACATGAACATATATATGCCTTATGCATGTATTACAATAATTATCATATATGCATGTTCACAACTATTGTACTATGAAAATCAATATAGGAATTAGACTTATCACAAGTCTTATTCCATTATACTATACATATAGTATGCACTCACCTTAGCTTTGCTTTGATTCGATTCTAATCCTTTGATCGTTTCGGAATAAGCTTACTTTTAGTATCTACATAATCACACATGGATCTATATCAGTATTATAGCTAATATACTCTAATGGTTCACTCTTTAGATTAAGATAAATGCCAATTTTCTCTTTTAATGAAGGTATACATCGATGCACTACTTGTGCATCGGTGCATAAAATGCATAAAATGCATTCGATGTTTTATTATTAATGGGATGCATCGATGCATGCCTTATGCATCGATGCACTAATTGCATTCGATCTTTTTATTTTAAAAGAGTGTATCGATGCACTACCTGTGCATCGATACACCTTCAAACACTTTCTGGGTTTTAACCTTGATGCATCGATGCACTATGAATATGCATCGATGCACTCTGCCCAGAATCCTCTTTTGAACCCGAAAATTCATTCATTTTGGATTAAATCCTTCATGTTTAATCCTCTTTTTCATTCTTAACTATAGTACACATCCTTAAACCAATTTATACTCAGTTATTTCATCTTAAACCTCCAAATTCTATCATTCATATGTAATTTAAGAATTACATCAATAATTCAACATGTTTGAATTCTACTTTTAACACTTCATATATCTTAACTAGATTGATGACAAGTCAAATTTAACTTTCAATTCTAGTTATGAACTCTATTCCAAGATTTCATTTAAGAACTTCAAATCTTAAATCTCTCCTAACTCCATCATCCTTTGATGTTAAGATAACTTAAGCTTTCCTTAAGCTTAGTTATCATCTAATAATCAAAACCCAATATTAAATTTAACAAGAAATTCAATAATCAGAAATCTTACCTTTGCTTTGGTTCACACGCACAAGGAAGAAAGAAGAAGAAGAGAACTCTGGAAGTCTTGGGTGTTTTCTCCCCTTCCACCCACGTGTATCCTTATATACATACTTATATCTTCTTTAATTATTTTTCCTTGCAATTACTCTATTGTCCTTCCATTCATTCTTCCTTTCAATTCCATCATACACAATAATTTACATGTAAATCTTTATGCTATTCATTCATTTTATTCTAACCACCAAATTCTGAGACTTTACAATTTAGTCACTAACCCGGTATTGAGGATGTTACACATATAAGTTTAAAATTTAGTACATGTCATTTAGGAGCAAAAATATATTTCAAATTAAAAAGAAGTGAGCTATGCGAACCATGATAGTAATGTTTTAACCAGCGTGTTACCTATATTTAGTTAGTGATTGAAATGGGTAATTATCTTTTAATAATTTTATTCCTTTAATATTTTTATAATAGGGATAGATCTTCTCCCCGATTAATACATATAATAGATGATTTTAATATTTTTTTCTTGAAAATAATTTATTGTCGAAGAAAGAACCATAAACGAATTTCACTTTCTCACTTTGGGTGTACCAAGTGTTAGTTAATATGTTCATAGTGCATTGCGTGTATGTAAGGTTAATAATGTTCATAGTGCATTACGTGTGTGTGAAGGTTTAGTTACAAGCTGTAGAGAGTTTTCTGTTGCAAAATGGTTCATGTTGTTATGCAAGTGGATGCAATTTGTTATGGTTGTTAGCTAGGTGATTAGGAGCTATAAAAGGCAATATACACACTGTGTAATTTGAGCTTAACGAAATACATTATTCTTTTACTCTAAAGTTGTTTATTCATTATGGTATCATTCGCTTTATGTTCCTGAGGTTCATTTGCTTTGTTGCATTGTCTTCTTGGAAGAGATGGAGTCTTTATCTGGTAAATCCTTCACAAACAAAAAGGTGAATATCATTCTTGATGAGTCTAATTTCTTTCTCTGGAAGCAGCAAGTTTTACTTACTATCCGTAGTCATCGGCTAGAACGCTTATTAACTGGTTTGGTGCAACCTCCGCATGTATTTATGGTTGGTAAGAATGGTGAGTCTGTGCCTAATGTTTTGTATGATGACTTGGTGGCACAAGATAGTGCACTCGCTTGTTGGTTGCTGTTGACGATCAGTTTATATTTTCTTTCTCAATTCGTTGGTGCAAAGACAGCGGTGGTTATTTGGAACACGGTTTTGCAGTTATTTGCAAATTGTTCTACCACGACAGTTATTAGCCTTCATTACAAGCTTCAATCACTCAAGAAAGGTGATGATAGTATGAGGACCTACCTTACTCGAATCAAGGAGGTATGTGATGCATTGACGTCGTGTGATAGTGCGATTTCCCCGACAGAGAAAGTTGTGAGTATTTTAAAAGGGCTATCCAGAGAATACCAGTCGTATGTTGCTTTTATCACCACCATGAATGAGTCGTTGTCTCTTGATAAGGTGTGCTCGATGTTGATCGATACTGAGACTCAGCTTGCTGGATTTGATACTCAAGGCGAGCTTATTCTGATTAGTGTTCATGTGACTCATATGAGTTTTGGTTCGAAATTGGGTGACACAGGTTCTTACAATAGACTTGTCTATCGCCATGATTCCAGTTATACTGCTCGTTATGAAGGACGAGGACATGGGTGACCACGAGTTCAGTGCCAACTTTGTAGCAAGAGTGGACACTTGGTGGTTGATTGTTGGTATTGTTTTGATCAGACCTTCTAGTTGTAGTTTTTCTTGGGATAACACTGGTAGTGTCAAGTACTCCAGTCTTGAAGCAGTACCAGTAGGTGGTGAGGCATGTTCCTGCTGTGCTAAAGGTCATGTTGAAGCTCATGTTACTATGGCTAATCGTGATCAATGGGTGGTTGACTCTGGGGCAACTCACCACATGGCACCTGATGCATCTACCATTGGTCATAAGAGTGATTTCTCTGGTCCAGGTAAACTAGTTGTTGGTAATGGTGTGTCACTTCTTATTCGTGCTACTGATAATTCTATTTTATGCTCTAATTCACGAGCCTTGCTGCTGAATGATTTATTGCATGTTCCTAAGATAACAAAAAATATGTTCTCGGTGTCAAAGCTTGCTAGGGATAATGGTGTCTATTTTGAGTTTCGTGCTGCAGGCTGCTGTGTTAGAAATGAGAAGACTAATGAAGTTTTGTTGCAATGAGAAGAACTAGATGATCTTTACTTTTTTCAGGTGGATACTATTGCTGGTTGTAGTAGTCAAGCAGAAGTACATTCTTTAGTTGCTTCGAATAAGTTGTATGATCTTTGGCATAGACGCATAGGGAATCTTGTAACATCCTCAATACCAGGTTAGTAATTTAAGTGTAAGATTTTAAAATTTCAGTGAACAAATTAGATAAATTGAAAAGTGAGGGAATTAATGGAAATATTTCATGTAGGATGAATTAGCAAATAATGAGAAGTTAAGAGGGCAAATGAGTCTTTTATCAAGTAAATAATTAAATATGGATATTGAGTTATTTTATAAACCCATGTGGGGCTTATGTAGGAAAACAATGTTTCCATATTTATCTCATTATTTCTTCCTTCTTTCTTAATCTTCTTATTCTCTCAAACGTGAAGACCCAAGCTTAAGATATCAAGCCTAAACGAGTTCCGGAACAAGTGACAAGTAAGAACGATCGAGGGATTAGAAACGATTGAGAAAGAGATAAGTTTTAGAATTGGTTCAAATCCAACAAGGCTAAGGTGAGTGCATATTTTAAATAAAGTTTTATAGAGACAAGACTTGTGATAAGTCTATCTCTTATCATTGAATTTATGATTTCCTATTTAGGTACATGCATATGTAGATATATTGTTTATAGTGATTACATGCGTAATTCATCCATGCTTGAATATGACAATATGTGTAATGAATAGTATTATCAAATGATAATGCTAAGTGTTATATGAAAAGATAAAGTGATCATATGTGTACATGTGAAAGTGAACTATGTGTTATGTGAAATGATAAGTATAAAGATAATGCCCATGTTATATGTCATGAGATCTAGAGGTATAGTTGGCATACCAAGAGTCGACGGTCTACGCGGTCCTTCGGGACAATTCTATGTAGTCCTTCGGGACATTTATGTAATTCCGTGGAACATGTATGTGGTACTTTGGTACACTTATTTGGTCCATTGTATTATGTATATAGTTCTTAAGGAGTGGTCCTTCGGGACATATGTGATATGTGGTCCTTCAGGATATAGTGGTCATTCGGGACATTTCTACGCGGTCCTTCGGGACAAATATTCAGTGCCCCTAGTGGGAATTTATACGAACTGTGGTGACATCATTTGTGCACAACCTCAATGTACTCATTTACCTCATGTTCTCAATAATATACATGGGCAATTGAAAGATAAATTAAAGTGAAAGTGGCATAAGTAGGTAAGTTCATATGTGCATGACATGATCATTTATTGTATATTGTAATACATACATGCAAGTTATAATGTTACGATTGAACAGTAAGAGTGCATATTTCATGAATTATTATTATATATTTAATCATGCCTCACTAAGTCTATGACTTAGCGTGTAAGTGATTTACACGTAGGTACCAAGAACCAAGAATAGCAGAAATAGAAGTGGCAAGAAAAACAACACTACTAGAAGATCAGATCAGAAGTAGCTGATAAAGTATGTATTTTGATTGTATAAAGTATGTTGGCATGTAAGAAATGTTTTAGTATAAACGCTCCGATTAACTTTTATAATGTTTTAAAAAATATATATAAATGGTGAATGTATAGTAATGAACGGTTAAATTTTTACGAGTTTTATGTATGTTTTACGGAAGTACTGTAGCAGGGGAATTGGTACCCTGTAGCAGGGAATCGGTTCGCTGTTTGTAATCTGGAAAAATTTAATTTCATGGTACTGTTCACGGTACTATTCATACAATATTTACTGTTCATAAATACATTTTTGCCTTAAAATTTTATAATAAACATTATTTAATAGTATATTATCATATTTTCTTAAAATAGGTTCAAATATTATGTTATTTGGTAAAAATATGTTTTAAAAAGGCAATGTGCCATTTCGAACTCGTATTCGGGTCGGGTACGGGTTGGGGGTATTACATTTAATGGCATCAGAGCTAAGGTTTAGTCGATTCTCGGGATAAACCGGAGTCTAGAGTGTTTTATAAAGTATACATGCCAACACAAAGTGAAAAGAAAAAGAAAATCTGATCTGATAGTGTAAGGAGTGTACTGTCTTGTTAATAGAATTAATTTTTTTTCTTAAATGTTTGAATATGAGAGCTTCCAAAGTGAAGCGAGAGGTGATAAATCTGATGGTGATAGCAATTCACTTGCCCTGGCCAGGCAGGACGAGGGGCGGACACCTCAGGAAATGCCTCATAAGATCAAAGTTTGATTTCAAAAAGTTGAAATCATATTAGAATAATGATAGAAAATTTTCATAGTTTTGAATCGGAAAAGTGATATAGAGAAGTTTTGTTATTACGTGAATAAGATAGAATATGGTGAACAAATGTCACCATAAGAACGTTAAAAGATCGAATGATGTAGTGAGAATTTGTAGAAGAGTTCAAGAATAAGTGCATCAGTAACAAGCGTATAAGGTATATGGAGCCAGAGCTTATGAGTTTAAAACAAAGGGATAATATTGTGTATAAATAAGATTGTGGATATGATAAAGGTTTGCATTCTAGATGGAAAGAGTTAACGTTGGCTAACAAGATTATTTGAGGAAAAATGTATTGGAATTATAGGATTTTAAGATATTGTTAGGTTATGATAACCAAATATGAAGTGGATTTGGATACAGTTGTGTATTTTGATCATATTAATGTGATATAGTGAAGAAAGTGAGGATCCGCATGTTTGAGTAAAGATAAGATTGATAAGAAGAGTTTAAGAATGAGAACATCAGTAATCAGTTTATAAGACAAAGGAATATAGAATGTTGAGTTTGAACAACGTAAATTACTTGATGTATGAGAATGAATGTGGATTTGATAAGTTAAATGAATTATTTATAAGTTCATTCCGGCTGAAAAGAAGGTATATGAATGATTCGATGAAGGTTTATACTTTAGATTGAAAGAACTGGTGCTGACTAACAGAGTTATATGATAGTAAGTGTATTGAAGTTAAAGGATTAGAAGATGATACCAAGGTAAGCTAATTAAGGATGAAGTGGATTGAGATAAGATTATGTATTTTGATCATGGAAATGTAAGGTAGTAAAAGAGACAAGAGAATAGTATTGTATATGAATAAGAATGTGGGTTTGATAAGTGAGTAAATTACACTGGTTTGATTTCAATTGAAATGATGCATATGATTAGTTTGATTAAGACTTATGCCCTAGGCTGAAAAGTTGTTACTGATTAGTGGTAATGGTATGGATAATAGAGTTATAAGATTCGAAGGAAAGATAAAGTTCAGTTAATCAAGTAGGATGTGGATCTAAATATGATTGTATATTTTAACTTTATGAATGTGATGTGGTAAAGGAGATAAGGATTTGTATGATAAATGAAGTTAAGGATTGATAGAAAGTTTAAGGTGATGAAAAAGAGAGATGTGTAAGTAGTATTGACTATCAGCATTATGCAAATATAATATAGAGAGGTAATCAGAAATAAGTATAAGTGATATGAAAAGAATATGAGTGTTGTGATTCGGATGTAAAGGATAAGTTTGATATATCAGTAAAGAAAAGTATGCAAAGTGATATTAAAAGATTGTTTGATTTCGTAAAGTATATGTTTAATCACATTTAAGAATATATGAAGTTGTGTTCTTGGTTATATGATGATGGAATAAGAATTTGATTACTGTTATGAGGAATTAGAGATGGATTTATGATGTTGAGTAATGGAAATGGATGTTACTGTCTATGTGATAAGTAACATTATATGGAAAAAAAAGTTTCGGTATTTTTGAAGATTGATTTACGTTCTGGTTACCACCAATTGAAGATTCAAAAGAAAGATATTTCGAAAATAACTTTTCGAACTAGATATGGACATTATGAATTCATTGTAATGTCATTCGGAGTAATGAATGCACCTGCTACTTTCATGGACCTCATAAATAGGATATTTCAACCCTATTTGGACTAATTTGTTTTTGTCTTTATTAATGACATATTGGTGTACTTGAAATCTCATGAAGAGCATAGGGCACATTTGATGATCATCTTGCAAATTCTAAGAGATAAGAAGTTGTATGCCAAATTATCCAAATGCGAGTTTTGGTTAAATGAAGTAATTTCCTAGGCCACGTGATCCTTGCAGATGGGATTAAGGTGGACCCTCAAAAGATTAAAGCTATAATAGACTGGGAAGTTCCAAAGAATGTGTTTGAAGTTTGAAGTTTTCTTGGAATTGCAGATTATTATCGAAGATTTGTTAAGAAGTTTTCAATGATAGTAATACCTTTAACAAAGCTGATGAGAAAGAACGTATCATTTGTCTAGACTTTGGAGTGCCAAGAAAGTTTTGAAGTTTTAAAGAAAATTTTAACAGAAGCTCTTGTATTAGTTCAACCTAAATCTGACAAGAATTTTGTGGTGTACAGTGACATATCCCATAATGGATTGGGATGTGTATTAATGCAAGAAGGGAAAATGGTAGCGTATGCATCTAGACAGTTGAAACCACATGAAAAGAATTATCTAACTCATGATTTAGAAATGGTTGTTGTAGTGTTCGCTCTCAAGATTTAGCGTCATTACTTATATGGAGAACGTTGTTACTTTTATACGGATCATAAAAGCTTGAAGTATATGATGACTCAAAACTAACTTAATTGAAGGCAAATGAGATGGGTTGAGTTCTTAAAAGATTATGATGTGATAATTGATTACCATCTCGGAAAGGTTAAAGTGATAGCAGATGCTTGAGCAGGAAAACGTTTACAACTTTACGAGCTATGAACGCAAGATTAACTTTAACTGGAAACAATGGTCTATGTGCAGAATTAAAGCTTAAACCAACGTGGTTGGATCGAATTGGAGAATTACAAAGTAAAGATGAAATATGTTTGAAAAGAATATAGCAAGTAAAAAATAGAGAGATTAAGGATTTTGAGGTTAAGTAGGATGAAAATTTGTATTATAAAGGAAGAATTGTGATACCAGACGATGACGAATTAAAGAAAATCTATTGACAGAGGCTTATTGTAGTTTATTGACAATGTACCCGGGTGGAACCAAGAGGTATATGAATTTAAAGGATTGCTATTAGTGGTCGGGAATGAAAAGAAGTATCATCAAATTTATGTCAAAGTGTTTGGTATATCAACAAGTTAAAGCCGAATATCAAGTTCCGTCAGGATTGTTGTAATAGATTTTCATTCCATAATGGAAGTGGAAAAATGTAATGATAGATTTTGTTTCGGGGTTACCCTTGAATCCGACAAAAAGAGATTTTGGAAATCCCTACATGGAGTGTTGGGAATTTGCCTAAATTTTAGTACGACCTTTCATCCTCAGATTAACAGACAATCAGGAAGGACTATTTAAATTTGGGAAGATATGTTGAGAGCATATGTAATTGAGTTCAAAGGGTCGTGGGAGAAATATTTACCATTGGCAGAATTTGCTTACATCAATAATTATCAGTCTAGTATCAAGATGACACCTTATGAGGCTTTATATGGAAGAAAATGTAGTACGCCATTAAACTGATATGATCTTAAAGACCAAAGTGTTCTTGGTCCGGATTTGATTCAAGATGTGGAAGAGAAAGTTTGGGAAATTCCACATGATATCAAAGTGGCATTTGAATGACAAAAGTCCTATTCTGATCTAAAAAGAAATTGAATTTGAAGTTGGAGAAAATTTTTCTTGAAAGTATCTTCCTGGAAGTAAGTATTACGGTTTAGTCGGAAGGAAAGTTAAGTCCTAAGTTTATTGGACCTTATGAGATTGTAAAAAGAGTAGGAACTGTGGCATATCAACTAGCTTTGCCACATGAAATGGAAAAGATACATAATGTTTTCCACGTTTCAATGCTTCCGAAATATAGATCAGACCCCTCTCGTATTGCGTCACCAGAAGAGATAGAGATTCGACCTGACCTGACTTATGAGGAAGAACTTGTTCAAATATTAGCTCACGAAGTGAAACAACTAAAGAATAAAACTATTTCCTTTGGTTAAAGTGCTATGGAGAAATCACAAGGTAAAGGAAGCAACGTGGGAACGTAAAGAGGATATGAGGTATCAGTACCCCCATTTGTTTGTGCAATGAAAATTCGAGGATGAATTTTCTTAAGGGGGAGATTTGTAACATCCTCAATATCGGGTTAGTAATTTAAGTGTAAGATTTTAGAATTTCAGTGACCAAATTTAATAAATTGAAAAGTGAGGGAATTAATGAAAATATTTCATGTAGGATGAATTAACAAATAAGGAGAAGTTAAGGGGGCAAATGAGTCTTTTATCAAGGAAATAATTAAATATGGATATTGGGTTATTTTATAAACCCACGTGGGGCTTATGTAGGGAAAAAATGTTTCCAAATTTCTCTCATTTCTTCTTTCTTAATCTTCTTCTTCTCTCAAACGTGAAGACCCAAGCTTAAGATATCGAGCCTAAACGAGTTCCGGAACAAGTGACAAGTAAGAACGATCGAGGGATTAGAAACGATTGAGAAAGAGACAAGTTTAGAATTGGTTCAAATCCAACAAGGCTAAGGTGAGTGCATATTTTAAATAAAGTTTATAGAGACAAGACTTGTGATAAGTCTATCTCTTATCATTGAATTTATGATTTCCTATTCAGGTACATACATATGTAGATATATTTTTTATACTGATTACATGTGTAATTCATTCATGCTTGAATATGAAAATATGTGTAATGAATAATATTATCAAATGATAATGCTAATTGTTATATGAAAAGATAAAGTGATCATATGTGTACATGTGAAAGTGAACTATTTGTTATGTGAAATGATAAGTATAAAGATAATGCCCATGTTATGTGTCATGAGATCTAGAGGTATAGTTGGCATGCCTAGAGTCGAGGGTCTACGCGGTCCTTCGGGACAATTCTACGTGGTCCTTCGGGACATATATGTAATTCTGTGGAATATGTATGTGGTACTTTGGTACACTTATTTGGTCCATTGTATTATGTATATAGTTCTTAAGGAGTGGTCATTCGGGACATATGTGATATGTGGTTCTTCTGGATATAGTGGTCCTTCGGGACATTTCTATGCGGTCCTTCGGGACAAATATTCAGTGCCCCTAGTGGAAATTTATATGAGCTGTGGTGACAGCATTTGTGCACAACCTCAATGTACTCATTTACCTCATGTTCTCAATAATGTACATGGGCAATTGAAAGATAAATTAAAGTGAAAGTGGCATAAGAAGATAAGTTCATATGTGCATGACATGATCATATATTGTATAGTGTAATACATACATATAAGTTATAATGTTATGATTGAACAATAAGAGTGTATGTTTCATGAATTATGGTTATATATTTAATCATGTCTCACTAAGTCTATGACTTAGCGTGTAAGTGATTTACACGTAGGTACCAAGAACCAATAATAGCAGAAATAGAAGTGGCAAGAACAACAACACTGCGAGAAGATCAGATCAGAAGTAATTGATAAAGTATGTATTTTGATTGTAGTATGTTGGCATGTAAGAAATGTTTTAGTATGAATGCTCTGATTGACTTTTATAATGTTTTAAAAGTATATATATATAAATGGTGAATGTATAGTAATGAACGGTTAATTTTTTACGAGTTTTATGTATGGTTTACGGAAGTACTGTTCACGGTACTGTTTATACCGTATTTTACTGTTCATAAATATATTTTTGCCTCAAAATTTTATAAAAAACATTATTTAATAGTATATTATCATATTTTCTTAAACTAGGTTCAAATATTCTGTTATTTGGTAAGAATATGTTTTAAAAAGGCAACATGACATCTCGGTTTGTCACCAATGGTTATCGATACTATGTGAGATTTATTGATGCTTGCACATATCATACGTGGTTGTAGTTGCTTAAAGGTAAGTCACAAGCAGTTCATGATTTCCATTTGTTCTAACAACTTGTTTCCAATCAGTTTTTATCGAAGATTTTAGCTGTTCAGAGTGATTGGGGAGGTGAACTTTCCAGTCTGTCTTGTGTTCTCCTTACAATTGATATCTTACATCGCTTGACTTTTCCACATACATCCGAGCATAATGGTGTTGTAGAAAGAAAGAATAGTCATGTTATTGAGCTTGCTATTGTGCTTCTTGCTCAAGCTTCCATGTTGATTCAGTTTTGGGGTTATGTAGTAGTGATGGATGTACATCTTATTAACAGGTTGCCAACAAAAGTTCTACAAGAACTTTCCCCGTTTGAGTCATTGTTTCATAAGAAACCCTTATTATATCTTGCTGAAGGTCTTTCGATGTAGGTGTTTTCCTTATCTACGACCATACAATCACCATAAGCTAGAATTTTACTCATAGCCGTACACATTTTTAGGTGTCAGTCCCCAGCATAAAGGTTTCCTTTGCTTTGGATCGAATAGTTGAGTTTATGTTTTGAGGCATGAAGAATGACAGTTTCCCATTGCAGATAAAAGTACTGATAGACAGTATGGTTCCCCTATACCGTCTAGCAGGTCGCTTGAAGTTCTGATGGATGTTCATAAGTTATTTGGTGTGGCTGCTGAGGTGTCAGAAGGTCAAAGTGCATCTGGTCATGAAGCTGCATATGGTTCTTCTCCTGCTGGTTTTGAGGAGTCAGTCATGCCTACATGTGATAATGAAACACATGTTGCTTTAATATTCCAAAAGGAACGTGTTGTGTCTGATGTTTGTCTGTAAAATCCAGTGGGTAATCATCATCCTATGTTAACTCGTAGTAAATGTGGTGTTTACAAGCCAAAGGTCTGCACGAGCTTCTTTGATGATAATGTACCATCCAATATGAATGATACTCTACTGACACCTAAGTGGGTAGCACTTGTCAATGTTGAAAATTCAACTTTGCTCCAAAATAAAACATGGACTCTAGTTGAGTTGTCAGGTGATAGGTGTATTGTTGGGTGTAAATAACTGTTTAAACTTAAAAGAAACCCTGATGGCACTGTTCATCGTTACAAAGCTCGTTTAGTTGCAAAAGGGTTTTCTCAAATTCCTGGTCATGATTTCTAGGATACGTTTAGTCCAGTTGTCAAGTTTGTAACTGTTTATATTGTTCTTACTGTTGTTATTGCTATGGGCTGGTTATTATGGAAATTGGATGTTAATAATGCCTTTTTGAAAGGTGATTTGGCTGAAGATGTTTATATAAAACAGCCATCGGGTTTTGAACAGTTTAGTTCTGATGGATCTCTGCTAGTTTGTAAGCTGCAAAAAGATTTGTATGGTATTCGATAGGCTCCACGTAATTGGAATGAGAAACTCAAAGGCAGTTTGTTCGAACTAGGGTTTGTGGAGTCGTGTGCTGATGCTTCCTTGTTTGTTCGCATCAAGAATGGTTCATGCACATACATTCTAGTGTATGTTAACTATATAGTAATCACAGGAAGCTCGAATGATGATATTGAGACTGTTGTGCAAATGTTGAATAGGAAATTCTCACTCAAGGATCTTGGTTCTCTTTCTTATTTTCTGAGAATTGAGATTAAAAGGAATGGTGTTGGTTTGGCTCTTAGTCAAAGGAAATATGTCCTTGACTTACTAGAGAGGAAAAATATGCTTCAAGCCACTCCAACGTGTACTCCTATGTTAGCTTCCTCTAAATTTGCAGGACAAAATGGTGCATTGTTATCTAATGCACATGAGTACCGGAGCATAGTTGGTGTTTTGCTTTACGTTTGTCATACGAGACCTGATGTTGCATTTTCAGTAAACAAGGTGGCTCAGTTTATGCAGGCACTGTGTGAGGAGAATATGTTGGATGTCAAACGTATTCTACGCTATTTGGCCGGTACCTTAGATTATGTATTAGTTTTCTCGGCTGACGATATTAGACTACGTGTGAAAGCATTTTCTAATGTTGATTGGGCTGGTGATGTTGGTGATCGACGATATATATCTGGTTATGGTGTTTTTGTTGGTGATTGTCTTCTTACCTAGTCCTCGAAGAAGCATAAGATAGTGTCTCGTTCAACCATGGAAGTAGAATATTGTAGTGTTACAGAAGTTGTTACTGAGGTAACATGGATTGATGCTTTGTTTCAATCTTAGTCTACAGTCGCTGGATAGACCTATCATTTGGTGTGACAATACGTGTGCAGTTTCTATAATTGTTAATCCAATGTATCATGTAAAGTCAAAGCATGTTGATCTTGATATTCATTTTGTTAGGGAGAATGTTGCAACAGGTCAGCTTCGAGTGAGTTATGTGCCTGCTGGGTTTCAGGTTGCTGATGGCTTCAGGTTGCTGATGGCTTCACTAAGCCCTTGGCAAAGGCAGTATTTCAAGTATTCCGAGAGAAGGATCATGATCAATTGTGTTAAAAGGATGAGGTTTAGTTACAAGTTGCAGAGAGTTTTATGTTATAAAACGGTTCATGTTGTTATGTAATGCAATTTGTTATGGTTGTTACCTAGGGGATTAGGAGCTATAAAAGGAATATACACACCGTGTAATTTGAGCTTAATGAAATGCATTCTTCTTTTACTCTAAAGTTGTTTATTCATTATCAGGTTTGGAAAATTGTATTAACCTTGAGAGCAAAGTTCAAAATTACACCAATCTTGACAAAATTATTTATAAAACAGTGATTTCTATCACGTGAAAATAATTATATCATTTTTTATTCATTTATTATTATATGATAATCAATACTAACTATGCTGTGTTGCAGCAGTACTTTTCTAACAAACCATGGAAAAGGAACAGTGACATTATGGAAGCTGGCGTTGGTTCTTCAATAATTTGGATTATATTGAAAAGCATATTGTATGGGTTGCATGGCAGAATCAGTGCATGAAGGAAAAATAATTATATCATTTTTTATTCATTTATTATTATATGATAATCAATACTAACTATGCTGTGTTGCAGCAGTACTTTTCTAACAAACCATGGAAAAGGAACAGTGACATTATGGAAGCTGGCGTTGGTTCTTCAATAATTTGGATTATATTGAAAAGCATATTGTATGGGTGCATGGCAGAATCACGTGCATGAAGGATACCGTATCGTGTAAATGAATAATTACACATTTCTTTGAATATCATAATATTTAAAATATTTATATATGTTTTCGTATGTCTATAATTCATATTATTTAAATAGCGGGACAGTTATTTGTTTTCATATATCATATCATGGTTTTGGAATATAAAATATAAACTTTAATCATATAGCCCGACCAAACGAATCCACATTGAAATAAAAATTAAAACAAAATCTTAGATGTGGTTTGGTAGTTGAAAATAAATTACATATTTGAGAAATTATAAGATACCGAAATAATTTGAGGGGTGGCCTAAAGTAGCCGCTTCCCCTCAATGAAGCCTATTTTTCTGTATGGTAAACTGCATTAATGGTAATTTAATTATAAGTTTTTGATAATAAATAGATTATTTTTAAAAGTTATAAATATAACCTTTAATTAAAATATTATTATAATCAAATCACTTTCTCGTTAAATACTAAATGAAATAGTGATACGACATGATATAATAACTGTTTGAACCCTTAAAATTAACATAGTTTATTAATTTGATCTTAATCTCAAATAATTCAATAAATTTAACTCTTCGTATTTAAAAATTTTCATCATTTTCATCTTTATGTTTCTCCTAAATTATTTGTTATTTTCCTATAAATATTATAATATTTTCATATTATATTCTTGGTATAATAACATTTTAATAGTAACTTGTTGTTGCTTTATAACATAATATAATTATTTAACTAATGCTTTGATTCGATGAACTCACTTAGTTTAACATTATTTAAAAAAAACTAAATTAATAGAAATTTTAAATATAAATGGTTAAATTTATTGAATTGTCTTGAATTAAGATATAATTGATAGAATGTATAAATTTTGAAAACAAAAAATATAATTATATCATATCACATTAGATGTTGATTTCAATTTTAACGATGAAATATCATGTTAATAATCATATTTTAACTGAATTATATGTTAATAATCACTATCAAACTCATAATTAAATCACATCGAATGTACTTTACCTTTTCTTTAGTGATGGGAGTAGTGGAGTTCCTAAAGCATGAAATGAAAGCTCACCTTTTTATATAATGAAATAAAATGATTTTTTATTGTAAATTTCAAATTCAGTTTTATATATATATATATATATATATATATATATATATATAATATAATATATATATATATATATATATATATATATATATATATATATAGTTGAAGTATCAAATCAATTAAAAATAAATATCTTTTAGTTGTAAGTTTCAATTAATATTTTCCAATACCAATTAAAAATAATAATTTTAACCAAATTTGTAAGTTATTTAAGCAAAGTATTAAATATTTAAATTTAATTTATTTTTTATTAAAATAATTTAAAGAACGTATATGTATAATTTACAGACCAACCATAGATGCAAACGTGTATTAATATAAAATTGAATATAATCTCTTATTTGCTGTACATTGGATATATATAAATGTGTGGATTAGTCTGGAAATTAAGTTAGCTAAGTATATAATCACATCACATGCATCGATCATATTGTTTTTGACAGGTAGAACCGTTGAAGGATATTTTATTTATTCATTATTTAATAGGTTGAGTTTTACATGTGATTTGAAAGTTTGTAAAATTTTAGATGCAAATTTATTAATTCAAAAATAATATTATTCTATTTGAAGTTGTAAATTCGAAAACTTTCAAATTACTATTTTTCAATGATTTAAAGGTTTTTTATTAATTGAGAAATATTACATTCTTAATATAAATATCGACGTTTGAATCACTTGACTAATTAATCGATCTTAATTTAGTTTTATTTTTGTTTTGTTATAGAGATAGTAATAATGGAATGAATTAGGTATGTTCTTTATATTCTTAAATGTATTAGAAAATTAATTGAAAATATTAAATATGTTGTGTATATTTGTGAAGCCCATACTCATTAAAGATGTCAATACCCAACTAATTTTTAATCCTAGACCCATTAAGATTTCAAGACCCACTCAATTTTGAACCTGAATAAAAAAATTATCTAAATTAGTTTAATATAACTAAAGAAAAAACACAAGCCCTACAACTATTTGCAAAGAAAAAGATTCTCTTCTTTCTCATGGTGAGCTGTATGTGTGTCAATGTTCATTGTTCTTAGTTATGTCCTGCACTGAATCACGAAGCTTGAGGCTCAACTTTCTTCAAGACTTCAAGTCTTCTTATCTTATTCATTCCTAGTCTATGATCGAAAATTTGAACAACATAGAGTACATATATACTTTCAATTTCCCTTTTTGTTAACATTATTTTAAATTTTTTATTTAGTCCCTCAACTTTTTATGATTTTCTTATTTCTTCAATTCATCAATCGTTTTATTTTTATCAAATTTGAACCACATGCTCCTATGTCACTATAGAATACATATGTAACTTCAATTCCCTTTTTTTACTAAAAATATTCTCTTTTAATTTAGTCCATTAACTTTGCATTTTACTCAATTTGTTTTTTTTTCTGCAATTGTTTGCAAATTCTTTATTCTCATCAATTCTTTGACTCTTTTTATACTCTCATCAATACTTTACCCTCAAAATATATTCTTTAAAATATAATATTATAAATATATTTTTATAATTTTAGATTATATTTGATATAATAAATAACATTATAATGTGAAAAGAATATGAATATATATATCTTATATAGTTAGAGAAAATCAAAAAATTGGAATCCATCCTTACCATAATACTTCTTATAATTATAATAAGATTTGTATAGAAACTAGAATTGCCACACCCCAATATTTAATTTAAAATAAAAGTAATTAATTTAATTTAATTAAGGTACCAAAATGTATAATTTTAAAAATTTCTGGGCCACTTTCGAATGTTTAGGAAGTTCAGGGACTTAATCTTGAATTTTTCTTTTTTTTTGGCCTGTAGAGGAAAAAAATGAAATTGTGTTGCTGTTGGGGTTTGAAACCCTATTCAACAACATGGTCGGTCATCCTCGTAACAACTAAACTAGGCCACTATTGATATAATAAAATAACCAAAATATCTTTTGGTTAATTTGACTCGGGTTATAACATAAAACCACCCTCATTTCAGATTTCAAAAGTCAAAAAATCACCAAATTTAAAACCTAAATCCCTAGCCATCCGACGCTTTCATTTTCCCCGATTCCTCGTCGTCCGGCCGCCTTGGAGTACACCTCTGCCACCACTAAGACTGCCGCCTAGCGCCGACCGAAACCCCTCTTGTTCCTCATTGAGATTCATCTTCGTTCGCCCTAAATCGATGTTAAACCATTCGATGAGAACCCTATAAACCGCCATTGAAATTCGTCGACTTTGGCCGATCTAGTCGGCGTTGCTACTTACCGCCCTCACCGTTGTATCCCTCGTGAAAATTCAAACAAAACCCAGGTTGTTTTGTCGGCTCTCCATCGTTGCTCCATCGACCATCGTGGGTAAGAGTCTTGGCCAACTTTTTCTTCATTTTTCATCAAAATATTGGATTGTTTTTTAGATAAATTGGGTTAGAAGTGTTAGGTTACAATTGTAGGAGTAATTGGGCCGCCTCAACTGGCATTTTGGCCGCCACACGAGCTGTCGGTACGCGTGGGGGCTTTTCGGTTGGTCCATGAGCTTTCTGGAATCTATCCAATCATACCAAACTGGTCCAATTAGACTGAACCGGGTCGAACTAAGTCAACTTGGATGAGTCAACTCGTTGACTTTTACTTTGACCAGAATTGACTTTTACTTTGACCAACATTGACTTTGACCAGCATTGACTTTGACAAAAAGTCAAATTTACTGAGAAATCATATTTTATGTTTTTCAACGTTTTGAGTTTGAATTCAAAGTTCATTTTGCCAAATTCGAAGTCGAAAGCTTTCGAATTGATCGTTAAACCCGAACATACATATGTACTTAAGTATTTTAATTAAGCATGATTAAATTAAAGTCAATGACTAATTTAAGATAATGTTTATTGAAGGTACTTGGGAATCTCCCGACCGTTCGACAGTTTGACCCAGCTTCTCTCGATCCATTCGATCCCATGAGCTAGTGATTACTCATATGATCCGTGAACCTTATGAATACTTAGATTAAAATTTTACTTCAATAGTAACTCTATTTATTATGATTTAGGTTTTAGCACTGCTGTAGAGTGTGGCGAGACAGGTGCTCAATAGACTCCTTGAGTTATCCCATTTTACGAGGTGTGTTCCTTGTGTGCGATATGTTTGTTCTATCTGTTTTGGATTATGAATGAATTATCTGATTTTAAATCATGATTCTTGTTTTACATATCATAAAATATGTCGCCTTATGTCTGTTTTCTGGTTACCTGTTTTACTAAGAAATAATTGTGTCTGATTTATGATTTACTATCTTTACTGATACTTTTTTAACTGCTTTACCGGGGTATTTCTGGGATTTACCTGGAGTCTCTGAGGTGCAACTACAATCAAGCTGGTAAATTCTTATGAACCTAAGGTGACCTTTGGGTGGGCTCCTAGGCACCCAATGGGCCTAGAGTAAGACCATATGAACCCTAAGGTACTTCCTTAGGGTGGTTCTTTTGCTTTGTGCATTGGGTAAGACCTTATGTCCTGGGGGTACTTCCCTTAAGTAGGCTTTTATGCTTCGACTAGGGTAGGTCCTTATAGCCCAAGGTGTTTCCTTAGATTGGCTTCTATACCCAACGGGTATAGGGCATAGGGTATGCCCTTATGGATGCAGTTCTGGGAAACTGCATTACGGTGTACAAGATGAGGATATATATGAATTTTAAAATATAAACCTCATTGATTATTTTATGATATTTTACTGAATTATTTTTCTGTATACTTTTATACGACGTTTTATTTTGACTATTGGGACACACTGAGCACCCTAGTTCACTCCCCAATATTTTCCCTTTCAGGTACTTTTAGATAGGCAACCCTGACTTGACATTTGGAGAATTGACACATCACCTACAATACTTTTTGTTGTAATGTTTCTTTCTTTCAGACTGCAATTACTTGGTGACATGTGCCTACATTATTTTGAATTACATGTTTTTTTGACGTATTTTATTTTACTACAAAAGCTTGTGATATTGTTTTATACTAGATAATTGGTTTACTTATGTTATTCGATATTTTGTGATACACTTCATGTTTTATGTCTTATATTACCTGATTTAACTTATTTAATATTACTACGATTTTAAGTTTTTTTGAGATCAATAATGTAATCCGTTAGATCTAGTTGTAATGTATAAGCTGGGTCTAGAGGGATACAAGAATAACTCGACTCGACTTGAAATTTTTTTAAGTTGAGTTCAAATTATAAAATACGACTCGTCAACTCGAATAACTCAAAAAAATTTAACTCGCCTCGATATAATGCTCACTCCTACATTTCATTGTTGTTAAAGCTGTCCGTTTATCATCAAAAGTAACGTTTCTTTAAAATACGATTGAACAATCGTTTTCAAGATTGTAATACCGATAATTACATCAATCAAAACCTTTAAAACTTTAAAATAAACTGGAACCCCAAATTTGACCAAGACAATATGACTTGAATTCGAAACCTCACATTTGTAACATATAATGATTTAAAATTTTGAGTCAATAGTCACGCGTTCACCCGATTCAATTAACCATAAAATATGGATTTTTAATTGAGAATGAAAGAGATATGGCTATGAGGTGTAATTAGACCCATTTCACTTTTGAAGACCGATTTCTATGCCTTGTTTGTACGTGAGCTTAGACTTTCATCCATATTTTACTTTCAACTCCTCCCATTCAAACCCTGGCTTTTGAACTTTAAAAGACTCATCCTTATCATCTAAATTAATCATCCAACATCAATAAAGGTGAGATTCATCACCCTTACTCCATGATCTTCAAGAAAAGTTCATCGTCTTGTCCAAAGATGGTGTGAAGCTATCTTGAAGGTTTATGGAGAGATTAAGCTCGGGAAGCTTCTGTAGATCATTTCCATTAAGTTTTATGTTTTAAATTCGCAGCTTTACTTCCCTTAACATCTAGTTCGATGTATAAATTCATTATATGCTTGGTTGATTAGTGAAAGAAGTTGATGAGCATTCTACAGCAAGGAAAGGAGAAAGTTGACGAAGCTAAGTAAAAGAGCTTCCTCTTGTGATTTGCATTGAGGTAGTACACTTTATACTCCAAAATTCTTCATGTATTTCATAAGTTTGGTGATTTACATGTTGAGTATTTTTAAGTCTTAAGCATACTTCAATAATCTTTATGGAGATTTAATGTTAAAATATTATAAAAATAATGCTAAAATGATGCATTAATAACCTTATGCTAAAATGATGCATTAATAACCTTACATTTTGCCCTAATGAAATAAATAGGTAATATTATTATTATGCATCCTCGTGGCCTTAGCATATTTATCAAAACTCTTGGTCACTAGATTCCTAGCAAACGAGTATGTCAGGTTTTAATGTCAGTCTGTATAAGTTTTAAGAGTTGATTATCCTTTGCACCTTTAGTATTGAAAGATTTATCGGTCATTTTACTTTTCAAGTAATATTCACATTGTGGAAGATTGACTTCATTAAGTGAGCTTAAAGGTTCATCTTTCACAAATCCTGTAATTATATATTAACAGGGACGGAACTATGATTGTATTACGAGGGAGCAAATTGTTTAACTTTAAAATAAATAAGGTCCTATAAAATAATTAAACCATAAAAATTAAGAGATGAAAGATTTAGTTTCACTAAATTTAAAATTTAAAGGTCTTAAAAATAATTAAACCACATAAATTTGAGTTAAAGGCTTAATTTCATTAATTTTAAAAGTTATAATGTCCTAAAAATAGTTATATCAAGAGTTTAATTATAATGATTTTATAACTATCAGTGACCTAAAATACAATTAGATCATCAAAGTTGGGAGGTTAATTATCCCTCCTACCTCTAATGTACATTCTTCCCTGTATATTGACGATGTGTCTAAGTCTTAAATCTCAAAGAGAATAATTCTCTTTTTATTTTATGGATGGATAGGATCAAATATCATTAATGTTTAGTGGAGATCAATGGAAGATAATTTTCTCATTAAACTCCACTATCAAAGTTTGGGCCTAATTGCTATTTAAGCACCCCTAACCATTATCAATTCCAATTGTCAGTAATTCTCAATATACAATTCATTACTAAAACAATTTGACTAACCATTGATAATATTATATTATAATTTAAAATATACTTAAAATACTTTTTAGTGACAATATATTAAATAATAATATTTTAAATATAGGGACTTTAGTTTGTAAAAGACAAAAAAAAAAAGACAGACAAAAACATGTGCTACCCACCATTTTAATGTATCGTCAATAAAGAAAATGTACTATGTATTACACATTTTTTTATTTAATAATTGAAGATTGGGACACTGATATTTTTAATTCCTTAAAAGTAGTCATCTTCCATGCCGTATCTTCTCATTTAGATACTTCAAATATATGAATAATATATAGGGAAAAGGCCAAAACAAGGAATAAAATTATTTTTAATTTCTTAAATGTAGTCATCTCCCATGCCTTATCTTCTACTCATATATATATATATATATATATACACACACGGTATAATTTGTTTCTGTGACATATTTTTCTTTGTTTGTTTAGCAAATTTCAATCATTTGACTTTCTTTTTTAAAGATCTCAGGATTGAATTTGATGATATCTTGATTGATCAAGATGATACTTATTTGTTATGTTGTTGACATTTTCTGCTTTAAACCATTGTATTAGATTTGGATACGTAATTTATGTTTTGATATAGTTTTATCACGATGCTCGACTTTGATTTATGATTGATGATCTTTCAATAGTTTGATCCATATAGTGATTTGTTTGCTGATGTAACCGAATTTATTCGTATTTATCTTTTGTTCGAGTGTTTTAGATAAGTTTTAACATTTTCTTTGTATGATCCTTATATTATTTCAAGTGGTTAGTTGTTTGTGTTAATAATTATAAAGATATGTTCCAATTATATATTCATTATAATGTTCGATATTAATCTTTTTTTAATAAAATTAGTGATTTTTATTTACATAAAAAATAAAATGTTAAATATTTTAAATAATATGTAAATTTTATTGATATAGTAAATTAGATAAAAAAAATACCATCTTCTATAATATTTTTTAAAATATTGATTTAAATGATTTATTAATAAATTAAATATTAGGTGTTGTATAATGCACCCCAACAGCAGCACTATTGGTTCACCCCAAATGGCGTGACGTTCCAACACGCAATATCCGACCAAAATGGCTCCTTCCAGCTAAATGTTAATTGCCAGCCGCCCGTTCCCCACCTCATCAATCACGAACATAACCTAAATACTGTTTCCAAATAATATAATAAAATTATAAAAATTATTTTTAAAAAATGGAAAACCTATACAGCTCTTCAACTCGACAATTCTCGGTTCCGTTGTTCTTTTATTTTCTTTAATAAATACAACTTATATTAAAAAAATTATCAACAATTAATTGATCTAATAAAATAAGAGATTATTAAATAAGATCAATAATTTAAATTTAATGTTTACGAATCGAATAAAATATATTAAAAAGATTATTCTTATAATTGACATCAGTAAAATACATTTTGAATTAATCGATTAATATAGAGATAGAAGTGATTAATTAAGAAAAGGAAAAAGAGAATCATTGACATAAGATAGTTTCCAGAAGACCCACTTACGACTTCCTCGGTCTTACCCCTTAAAACCCATTCAAATTACTTTATTTTTATTATTTCAAAAAACAATTCTTTAGTTTTAAGATAATGTTTTTTATAATTAAATTATGTAGCAAATGATTAAGTTGTTTATTAGAAATTATTATATATTTTCTAATATATTAAAACTATAAATTCGTAATATTTTTTAAATGATGATACATCCCACCTAGACAAAGAAAAAGGCAACAGAAGTAGAGCCACTTGAAAGCTCAAATTAGTAATTAAATCCCAAACAACAAACCACACATCGGAAGCCACGTGTTAATTAAACAAGTTGGACATTTGCACGCGGATGTCGTTTTAATCTCTCTTTCTCCTTACATTGCATGAATTTCCATCTTAGCCTTTTTGGCGTTTTTACCTAAATATTACCCTTAAACGAAATAATTAACTATTAGGCATACTTTTCCTAAATATTACCTCTTTAGCATTCTTTCTGACATGGTGGCAATAGAGCATCGTCATCCGTTCCTTCGTGGGGTTCTGTCTGAGCTGGCGTCACGTAAGGGGAAGGCGCAAATTTCCATCCACATCTTTGTGGGGTTCTGACAGTTACGAAAGGCACGGATCATGATATGCGTCTTTCTTTTAATTCCTCAAATGTCTGTCTCCCGCATTAACTATCACCCGTCTCCCCCTCCCCTCTCCCTATAAATACCACACCATAACCTTCAAACCACACTTAAATCTCAAATTCTCTCATTCTTCCTATTATCAATATTTATATTAATAAGGTAAAATATTTTCTATTATATTAGAATTATTTAATAATTTATTATTTTATTAAATTTTATTGTACTAATTTTTTTTTTTACTTTTTTCAGTTATAAAACGAAAGTCGGGTTGTTATGTTTATATGGAAATCATATCTCGAGGCATTTTACTGATACAGTAACAATTTTAAATTGTGTTGTTATTTTAATTATTATGAATGTTTTATTTATTTAAATTTTTAGAATTAATTTATATTTAATTTTTAAACTATTTATTAAATTAGGAGAGAGACTGTATATTATATTCATTCATTTGAAACGTTAAGTTAGAGATATCTACTCGTGTCTGGCCATATTTAGCCGAGGCTGGATTCAGTTACGTAGCGAAATATGAAGGGTATTGTAACCTTGAATCCAACCTTATTTCTGCACTGGTTGAGAGATGGAGACTAGAGACACACACATTCCATTTTTCGTGTGGAGAGTGCAAGATTACGTTGAAGGATGATTCCATACATTTAGGGCTTCCAGTAGATGGAGATGTGATTTCTGGGGTGGAGGATGGTGACTGACATTTCTTGTGCGAAGAGTATCTTTTCTTGCACTTGACCACATATTCAATGAAAAAAAATTCATTATATACTCAAAAAAATAATTTATATATATGAATTCAGTTGGCACTATGCAGTTTTGACATTTATGTATAAGGAAATGTGTCTAGCAACTGATTATCGAAAAAATGCTATCGGCGAAAATCTTCTTCTTCTCCAGTCTTAGGCGTGGTATCGCATGCCTTTTTTTATGTCTGGTCGTGAAAAACTAGTTGGTCTTCCCGCTATTGTTGAGGTAATTTCAATACTGAATTCGTATCCTCATTATTTTATTGAAGAAATGAGGATTTGTATCCCATATCACTTGAGAGGCTCATTAAATATCTGGATGGTGGTGGTCTCTCTTATATGTTATGTTATTATCGAGTGACATCCTTGTCGAAACGGTCTTTTTTCGGGGGGAGAAAAGGGGTGGTCCCATTTCGAAAATGAACTTTGGATCGACCGGTTAATGATAAAACGTGGTTTGGAGAGTCACCACCAATATTTGATTAGGGTGTGATTGGGCACCCAAAAAATATATTTGCCATTTTAATAAAATATTAATTTTATTTAAAAAGACAAACTTGGGGTCTGCATTACCAAAATTTGAGTTCGGGAGTCGGTTACGTGTGGGGAAAGATTAGCACCCCCACAACGCCCTAAATCGGTACATAGTCAATTAATTAATTGTCTTTGCAATAAAATGTACAAGTTCGAGTCTAATTTAATCTAAGATCCCCGAAAATAACATTTTTCGAAATTTTGGATAAAAGATAATAATATTTAATTATTTCTTATCGAGAAGAACCGATCCATCATACCTTGAAGTAATCGATTCTTACTACAATTGAAATAAAAATATTAAAATTTCATTCTAAATTTCAAAATAATAACACCCAAAATAATTTTAGAGAGAAAATAATAATATTTAATTATTTTTGATCGAATATTATTTTTTGAAAACACATGCAAAAGTAAAAAAAAATTAAATAGTTGATCAAGCAATTAATTAATTATTTATTTTACCAATATTTAATGAGAATAAAGATATTCAATTAATTAAATATCTCGAGATGAGACTATAGATTCGATCTAACTATCTTTTCTCGATGAATTTAATTAAAAAATACGATCTTTTCCTCAATCCCCAAATTTTAAAAATGATTCCGCTTTAATTGTTGTCACTTAGTGGGATAGACTTTCATTTTAAGATTATCGAAAGTAACTTTCTTATACGTTAAGACAGACACTTTACGACAATATTAAAATGCTCGAATATTACCCTTAGTCAATTTATTTCGATTTGAGTCAAGTGATGCTTATGAGGATATCATGTGAAATTAACTAGGACTAAAATGAACTAAAATGCAAACAATATGAAAAAAATTAAAATAAAAGTATAACTAAAATATAAGTTATTAAATTATTATACCAAAAGTAAAATAAAATAAAAATATATATAATGGATTAAAATTGACAATTTCAAAGTTAAAGGTTAAAATTATAAATAAAAAAAGTAAATAAACTAAAGTGATCAAATTACAATTAACTAAAATTACAGGACTGAAGTAAAATAAAAGAAACATAATTTAATGCTCAAAATATAAATATATAAAAATACAGAGCTGTAAATTAAATATAACAAAATAATAATAATCAGACATTAAAAGAAAATATTACAAAAATAGTCCCTTCAGGAATTAAAATAAAAAACACGCTTAAAGTTTGGAGGACTATACTGTTATTTTACCAAGATCAATATAACTACACATAAAATGGCCAAATTTTGAATTCGGTCCTCACATAGGACCATTTTGCAAAACACGGGATAAATTCGGGGGATTTATGATGCTATTATCCCTCGGAGTTCGTACTATATATACAACCTATTAACCTTTTTTTTCATTTGAACCAAATGTAAGAAAAAAAAGGAGAAAGAGAGTCTCATCTCTCTCAACTCTCTTCGGTCGGTCCTTCACCGGCCGTCATACCTCGTTGTTGACCGCAGCCTGACCACCTTTTCGGCCATCGCGTACTGTGGCTGGACCTCTGAAATGAACCCCAAAACACCCTAAACCCCCAATCTATTATTCTAAACCTATATCAAAGCCTAAAACCCCTTAAAACGCCGTCTAAGTGTCCCGAAAAGTTTCGACCGTTCGACTTCTCAACCACTCTGATGACCGTGAACCGACCTCGCTTCGGCTATCCCTTAGAGGTAATAGATTTACTCTTTTTCTTTCACTTTTATTACATGCAAATCCGATTATTATTTACATACATTTTTTGCTTTATATTTCGAAACTTACTGTAAAATACAAATAAATAAAACCGAAAAAATGATACCTTAAATCTCTGATATTATTGCTTTGATTTCTCTCAAAAATCCGAAGGGAATAACCCCTTTTTACAAGTTTGGTTTGAGTTTATATAGAACCCTAAATTTTATAATATTTTTATGATTTCTTATTTTTCTCTCAAAATCCCGTGAGTCCACTGTAAGTTTGTTTTCATTGACTTGGGTTTTACTGCCTTGGTATTTGGTTCTGACTCTTCTGTCATGTTTCTCTTGATATTGTAGGTGGTCGAGGTTCACGTGGGGTGGTCGAGGTTCACGTGGGATGGTCGACAGTCGTGATTGGCTCCAACGGTGGTGGCAGCTTAGTGATCGAAATGGGTTGGCAACAGAACGTGATTTAGACTCTTTGATGGTCCAGATCTGACAGTTGAGCATCAAGGCAGCGGCTGAAGGGTCATGAAACCTTAATGACTGAAGCATGCATGTCGTTGGATATCCCTAAATCCAACAGCTCCCGACGTGCGGTGCTAGAGGGTTCTGGAAACCCTACAGAAACCCTAAATAGGTTTAGGGTTTCCCTTAGGCTTGGATCAATTCTGGCCTCAAACGGGTCTTGGGTTGGGTTGCTGGAATTGATTCAAATGACCCTTTGTAATTTAGGCCCAACCGGGGCTGTTGTATTTAGTCTATAAATAATAAAAAACTATTAGTAATAATATTATTAATAATATTATTAAATAATATTAATATTAAATGGGACGAAAAAAATGAGTGTCGAAAACTGCCCTTCTTTGCCCGTTTTTGTGTCAACAAGAATAGGGCAAAGACAAAGAGATAATGTGTTTTTCGTCTAATTAACTTCAAGGTTTGAGATATGATAAGGGATCTTTTCCACTGTCACTCAAGGAATATCAGATCTAGGGATGTTGATTCATTCCACTGTTCTTCAGGGAAGATTAAATCAGGGTAGACTTGTTCCGCTGTCACTCAGGGAATCTCAAATCTTGGAGGATATAAATATGTTCCGCTTCTTCTGAAGAGAATATCATATATGGAAAGAGATGTGATCCATTAAATTAGGACATATTTGTTCCACTGTCACTCAGGGAATATCAAATCTTGAAGGAGAGGGATTTGTTAGACTTCTTCTGAAGGGATTATCAGATCTGAGAGGAGAGGTGATTCATTCCGCTGTCACTCAGGGAAGATTGAATCAGGATAGACTTGTTCCGCTGTCACTCAGGGAATATCAAATCTTGGAGGAGAGGGATTTGTTCCGCTTCTTCTAAAGGGATTATCAGATCTGAGAGGAGAGGTGATTTATTCCGCTGTCACTCAGGGAAGATTGAATCGGGGTAGACTTGTTCCGCTGTCACTCAGGGAATATCAAATCTTGGAGGATAGAAATTTATTCCGCTTCTTCTAAAGGGAATATCATATATGGAAAGAAATGTAATCCATTGAATTAGGGCAGATTTGTTCCACTTTCACTCAGGGAATATCAAATCTTGAAGGAGATGGATTTATTCCGCTTCTTCTGAAGGGATTATCAAATCTGAGAGGAGACGTGATTCATTCCGCTGTCACTCAGGGAAGATTAAATCGGGGTAGATGTAACATCCTCAATACCGAGTTAGTGACTAAATTGTAAAGTCTCAGAATTTTGTAGTTAAAATAAAATGAATGAATAGTATAAAGATTTATATGTAAATATTGTGTAGGATGGAATTGAAAGGAAGAAGGAATGGAATGACAATAGAGTAATTGCAAGGAAAAATAATTAAAGAAAGGATAAGTATAGATATAAGGATACACGTGGGTGGAAGGGGAGAAAACACCCAAGGCTTCCAGAGTTCTCTTCTTCTTTCTTCCTTGTGCGTGTGAACCAAAGCAAAGGTAAGATTTCTGATTATTAAGTTTATTGTTAAATTTAATATTGGGTTTTTATTATTAGATGATAACTAAGCTTAAAGAAAGCTTAAGTTATCTTAACATCAAAGGATGATGGAGTTAGGAGAGATTTAAGATTGTAAGTTCTTAAATGAAATTTTAGAATAGAGTTCATAACTAGAATTAAAAGTTAAATTTGACTTATCATCAATCTAGTTAAGATATACGAAGTGTTAAAAGTGGAATTCAAACATGTTGAATTATTGATGTAATTCTTGAATTTCATATGAATGATAGAATTGGAGGTTTAAGATGAAATAAATGAGTATAAATTGGTTTAAGGATGTATATTATAGTTAAGAATGAAAAAGAGGATTAAACATAAAGGATTTAATCCAAAATTAATGAATTTTTGGGTTCAAAAAGAGGATTCTGGACAGAGTGCATCGGTGCATATTCATAGTGCATCGATGCATCAAGGTTAAAACCCAGAAAGTGTTTGAAGGTGTATCGATGCACTCTTTTAAAATAAAAGGATCGAATGCAATTAGTGCATCGATGCATAAGGCATGCATCGATATATCCCATTAATAATAAAACATCGAATGCATTTTATGCACCGATGCATAAGTAGTGCATCGATGCATACCTTCATTAAAAGAGGAAATTGGCATTTATCTTAATCTAAAGAGTGAACCATTAGAGTATATTAGTTATAATACTGATATAGATCCATGTGTGATTATGTAGATACTAAAAGTAAGCTTATTCCGGAACGATCAAATGATTAGAATCGAATCAAAGCAAAGCTAAGGTGAGTGCATACTATATGTATAGTATAATGGAATAAGACTTGTAATAAGTCTAATTCATATATTGATTTTCATAGTACAATAGTTGTGAACATGCATACATGATAATTATTGTAATACATGCATAAGGCATATATATGTTCATGTGATTGGATAAATGATGTATATATATGAATAGATTCAAATACACATGTGACATGAGAACATGACATGAGCTACATGATCACAAGAGAAATGACATGAGTACATGAACATATGAAATATAAGAATAATGCCCATAGTATACGATATGAGAGCTATAGATGTAATTGGCATGCCAAGAGTCGATGGTATAATAGTCATTCGAGACGTAGTCCTTCGGGATGTAGTGGTCCTACGGGACATATATGACAGTCCTTCGGAACGAATATACCAAGGTTCAGTGCCCCATGAGGGAATTGATACGAGCTGTGGTGACAGCATTAGTGCACAACCTCTATGTACTCACATACCTCTATTCTTAATAATATACATGGGCAATTGAAATACAAAGTAAAGTGAAAGTGGTACAAGAAGGTAAGTCTTGTACATGCATGATATGATTATATATGTTATTGTGTAATAGATACATGCATATTGAAATGTCATGAAGGAAATGGTAAGAATGCATATTCATGAAGATATTGTTGCATATTCATTTATTGTCTCACTAAGTCTATGACTTAGCGTGTAAGTGATTTACACGTAAGTACCAAGAAATAAGAAGATTCAGAATAGCAGTGGCACAGACAACAACATTACTAAGAAATCAGATCAGAATTAATTGACAAAGTATGTATTTTATTGTGTATAAAGTGTTGGTATGTAATAAGTGGTTAATTACGAGTGCTCTGATCAATTTTGTATTAAGTGGTTTTTTTATGTACATTAAAGTATTTTGTTTTAATGAAAGTTTTAAATTCCCGGGATTTTTCTTTAAGAATCAAAGTTTGAAAAGTCAATGTGACATCTGGAATTTGTATTCGAGTAGAATATGAGTTAGTGGTGTTACATTTAATGGTATCAGAGCTATGGTTTAGTCGATTCTCGGCATAAACCGGAGTCTAGAGTGTCTGATAATGTATACATACCAATAAATAGTAGAAACTTCTGATCTGATGGAATAGTAAATATGTTGTTTTGCTAATAGAACTATATGGTTATATTTTTATGGATTTCCGGACGAGGTAGTTCTAGGAATGAAGCGGAAGATGATAGACCCGCTGAAAGTAGTAATTCACCTACCCTGGCCAGGCAGAGTGAAGAACAGACATCCTCTAGAATGCCTGTAAATGATTAAGATGTATTCTTTAGAACGTTAGACGTGGTATTGACGCGTTTCCAACCTCCTGTTACTTCAACTCTAAAAATGAATATTGCGAAAGAGTTGAAGGGATTAGGAGTTCCAGAGTTTAGAGGGGAAGCCGGTGAAGATCATGTTACTGCAGACCTTTGGCTTAATGACGCGAAGGTCATGCTTACCGAACTTCATTGTTCCGATGTTGAGAAGCTGGATGGAGTAATTTCCTTGTTGAGAGGACAAGAAAGGATCTAGTGGACCAATGTTACATTGAGGATATCTAATACCCAAGTAACTTGGTCATTATTTTTAGAAGAATTCAAGCATAAGTACATTGGAGATCAATTTGTTCGTCAAATGAAGCAAGAGTTCATGAATTTGAAGCAATAGAATCACAATGTATATGAGTACGAGTGTGAATTCAATAAGTTGAGCCGCTTTGTTGCCGAGTTAATTCCTACGGAGAAGGATACTTGTGAGTGGTTTGTAGAGGGGTTACGTCCTCGGTTAAAGGAAATGTTAATTGTCTTGAATTTATCCTCGTTTCAAGATGTAGTCAACCATGCCAAGGTTTTAGAAAGAGCTCAGAACGAGAGGTTTGAAAATTCGAGAGCTCAGATAGTCAAAAGAACGGGTGCTTCTTCGAGTTCCGCACCATCAAAAAGGGATAGAGATGCTGGTTTTCGACCCCAAGTTAGATCAGAATCAGTATCATCCTTCGCTAGAGGATCGAATCAGATAAGAGGTAGACAAACTCAGTCAGTGGGATCTGGAGCTTTGAGATCTAATCAGAGTCAAACCAGACAATGCTCACATTGTGGAAAGAATCATTCAGGGATATGCCAGATGATTTCTGGAGTTTGCTTTAGATGTGGGGACGTTGGGCATTTTGTTCGGGATTGTCCATTGTTAACCAGTGAAGCTATACAGCCAGAGAGATCTATTTCTACAGGCCAGAGAGGAAGAGGTAGAGGCAGAGGAAGAAGCCAATCGGAATCCTCTGCTCAACAGGAGATACACTCCACTGCTCGAGTGTACAACCTCAAGACCAATAAGGATTGTGATGACCCAGATATTATAACAGATACCTTTTTATTGTTTGACAAAGGTGTAGTTGTATTGATTGATACGGGGTCTACATATTCATACATTACTAGTAAGTTAGTGAAAGAATTGAACATTCCGTTAGAAACTACTAGCAATGAGGTAATAGTGACGAACCCATTAGGTCACAGTGCTCGGATAAATTTGGTGAGCCGAGGGTGTCCCATACAAATTCAGGGAATTGAATTTCCTGCTAATTTGATGAAATTACCTTTCGACGAATTTAAAGTGATACTGGGAATGGATTGGTTATATCGTTATTACGCTAATGTCGATTGTAGATTGAAAAGAGTAACGCTGAAAAGTCCAGAAGGGGTAGATGTTGTAGTATTTAGTGAAGGATGGAATCCATTGGCAAATGTAATTTCAGTAATGTCGGCGAAGAAGTTATTGCTACAAGGATGTCAAGGGTTCATTGCTAATGTGCTGGATATTAGAACCAAGGAGAAAGGGATTGAAGGAATTCCTATAGTCAGAGAATTTCCCAATGTATTTCCTGCAGAGTTTCCAGGTTTACCTCCGGATAGAGAGGTAGAATTCCAGATTGAGATAATACTGGGAACAACGCCCATTGTAATGGCACCATACAGGATGGCTCCAAAAGAGTTGCAAGAATTAAAGATTCAATTACAGGAGTTACTAGACAAAGGGTTTATTAGACCAATTGTATCACCTTAGGGAGCTCCTGTTCTATTTGTTAAAAAGAAAGATGGATCAACGCGTCTTTGTATCGATTACAGACAGCTCAATAAAGTGACCATCAAGAACAAGTATCCACTTCCCCGAATTGACGATTTATTTGGTCAATTAAAGGAAGCTTCAGTGTTCTCTAAAGTTGATCTACGTTCGGGTTATCATTAATTAAATATTCAAGAGAAAGATATTTTAAAAACGGCGTTTAGAACAAGATATGGTCACTATGAGTTTATCGTGATGCCGTTTGGAGTTACGAATGCACCAGCTGCTTTTATGGATCTAATGAACAGGATATTCCAACCTTATTTGGATCAGTTTATTGTGGTGTTTATTGATAATATTTTAATATATTCAAAGTCAGAAGAAGAGCATATTTCACATTTACAGATTGTTTTACAGATTTTACGAGACAAGAAGCTTTATGCTAAATTTTCTAAGTGTGAATTTTGGTTGAATGAAGTGACATTCCTTGGACATGTAATTTCTGCAGAAGGAGTTTGAGTGGATCCCCAAAAATTAAAGCTATTCTGGAGTAGGAAGTTCCAAAGAATGTATCAGAAGTTAGAAGTTTTCTGGGGTTAGCTGGTTATTATCGAAGGTTCGTTAAAAACTTTTCGATCATAGCATTACCCCTAACTAAACTGTTGAAAAAGGAAGTAAAATTTGTTTGGACTCAAGAATGTCAAGAGAGTTTTGAAAAGTTAAAGAAGATCCAACATATAATAAATGGAGAGGGTACGGATTATGAGATTAAGTCTGATGAGAATTTGTATTATCGAGAAAGATTGGTAATTCCGGATGATGATGAATTAAAGAATGATTTGTTAACAGAAGCTCATTGTAGTCCATTGACAATGCATCCGGGAGGGAATAAAATGTATATGGATCTCAATAGTCGATATTGGTGGTCGGGAATGAAGAAAGATATTACGAAATTTGTATCAAAGTGTTTGACTTGTCAACAAGTCAAAGTTGAGCATCAGGTTCCATCAGGATTGTTACAACCAATTTCAATTCCTCAATGGAAATGGGAAAACATAACGATGGATTTTGTCATGGGGTTGCCTTTAACTCCGAACAAAAAGAATTCAATCTGGGTGATCGTAGATAGATTGACTAAGTCAGCCCATTTTATTTCGGTACAAACTGATTTCTCCATGGATAAGTATGCGGAACTGTATATTAGAGAGATTATACATTTGCATGGTGTACCTATTTCCATAGTTTCTGATCGAGATCCTAGATTCACATCACGGTTTTGGAATTCATTACATGAAGCACTAGGAACTCGGTTGAATTTCAGTACAGCGTTTCATCCTCAAACCGATAGTCAATCCGAGTGAACTATTCAAATTCTGGAGGATATGCTAAGAGCTTGTGTCATTAAATTCAAAGGATCGTGGGAAAGGTATTTACCACTTGCTGAATTTGCATACAACAATAGTTATCAGTCAAACATCAAAATGGCTCCCTATGAAGCTTTATACGGAAGAAGATGTCGTACGCCCTTGAACTGATATGAACTTAAGGATCGAGAAGTTATTGGTCCTGAGTTGATTCAGAATACGGAAGAAAAAGTTCAAGTAATTCAGAATAATCTGAAAGCTGCATCTGATAGACAGAAATCGTATGCTGATTTAAAAAGGAAAGAGATTGAATTTCAAGTAAGAGATAAAGTGTTCTTGAAAGTGTCTCCGTGAAAGAAAGTGTTGAGGTTTGGACTGAAAGGAAAGTTGAGTCCTCGATTCATTGGACCTTATGATATTAGTAAGAGAGTAGGACCAGTAGCATATCAGCTAATTTTGCCACCTGAAATGGAAAAGATACACAATGTTTTTCATGTCTCAATGCTTAGGAAATATCGATCTGATTCATCTCACATTGTGACTCCTGAAGAAATTGAAGTTCGATCAGATTTAACTTATGAGGAAGAACATGACCAAATATTAGCTCACGAAGTCAAGCAACTAAGGAACAAGACTATTCCATTGGTTAAAGTCTTGTGGAGGAATCACAAAGTAAAGGATGCAACATGGGAACGTGAAGAGGACATGAGGATTAAGTACCCCTACCTCTTTGCATAATGAAAATTAGAGGATGAATTTTCTTAAGAGAGAGAGTTGTAACATCCTCAATACCGGGTTAGTGACTAAATTGTAAAGTCTCATAATTTGGTAGTTAAAATAAAATGAATGAATAGTATAAATATTTATATGTAAATTATTGTGTAGGATGGAATTGAAAGGAAAATGGAATGGAAGGACAATAGAGTAATTGCAAGGAAAAATAATTAAAGAAAGGATAAGTATAGATATAAGGATACACGTGGGCGGAAGGGGAGAAAACACCCAAGGCTTTTAGAGTTCTCTTTTTCTTCTTTCTTCCTTGTGCGTGTGAACCAAAGCAAAGGTAAGATTTCTGATTATTGAGTTTCTTGTTAAATTTAATATTGGGTTTTGATTATTAGATGATAACTAAGCTTAAAGAAAGCTTAAGTTATCTTAACATCAAAGGATGATGGAGTTAGGAGAGATTTAAGATTGGAAGTTCTTAAATGAAATCTTGGAATATAGTTCATAACTAGAATTAAAAGTTAAATTTGACTTGTCATCAATCTAGTTAAGATATACGAAGTGTTAAAAGTGGAATTCAAACATGTTGAATTATTGATGTAATTCTTGAATTTCATATGAAGGATAGAATTGGAGGTTTAAGATAAATAAATGAGTATAAATTGGTTTAAGGATGTGTACTATAGTTAAGAATGAAAAAGAGGATTAAACATGAAGGATTTAATCCAAAATGAATGAATTTTCGGGTTCAAAAAGAGGATTCTGGGCAGAGTGCATCGATGCATATTCATAGTGCATCGATGCATCAAGGTTAAAACCCAGAAAGTGTTTGAAAGTGTATCGATGCACTGGTAGTGCATCGATGCACTCTTTTAAAATAAAAAGATCGAATGCAATTAGTGCATCGATGCATAAGGCATGCATTGATGCATCCCATTAATAATAAAACATCGATTGCATTTTATGCACCGATGCACAAGTAGTGCATCGATGCATACCTTCATTAAAAGAGGAAATTGGCATTTATCTTAATCTAAAGAGTACCATTAGAGTATATTAGCTATAATACTGATATAGATCCATGTGTGATTATGTAGATACTAAAAGTAAGCTTATTCTGGAACGATCAAAGGATTAGAATCGAATCAAAGCAAAGCTAAGGTGAGTGCATACTATATGTATAGTATAATGGAATAAGACTTTTGATAAGTCTAATTCCTATATTGATTTTCATAGTACAATAGTTGTGAACATGCATACATGATAATTATTGTAATACATGCATAAGGCATGTATATGTTCATGTGATTAGATAAATGATGTATATATATGAATAGATTCAAATACACATGTGATATGATATGTGATATGAGAACATGACATGAGCTACATGATCACAAGAGAAATGACATGAGTACATGAACATATGAAATATAAGAATAATGCCCATAGTATACGATATGAGAGCTATAGGTGTAATTGGCATGCCAAAAGTTGAGGGTATAATAGTCCTTTTGAACGTAGTCCTTCGGGAAGTAGTGGTCCTACGGGACATATATGACAATCCTTCGGGATGAATACTGAACTAAGGTTCGGTGACCCATGAGAGAATTGATACGAGCTGTGGTGACAGCATTAGTGCACAACCTCTATGTACTCACATACCTCTATTCTCAATAATATACATGGGCAATTGAAATACAAAGTAAAGTGAAAGTGGTACAAGAAGGTAAGTCTTATACATGCATGATATGATTATATATGTTATTGTGTAATAGATACATGCACATTGAAATGTCATGAAGGAAATGGTAAGAATGCATATTCATGAAGATATTGTTGCATATTCATTTATTGCCTCACTAAGTCTATGACTTAGCGTGTAAGTGATTTACACGTAGGTACCAAGAAATAAGAAGATTCAGAATAGCAGTGGCACGGATAGCAACATTACTAAGAAATCAGATCAGAAGTAATTGACAAAGTATGTATTTTATTATGTATAAAGTGTTGGTATGTAATAAGTGGTTAATTACGAGTGCTCTGATCAATTTTGTATTAAGTGGTTTTTTATGTACATTAAAGTATTTTGTTTTAATGAAAGTTTTAAATTCCCGGGATTTTTCTTTAAGAATCAAAGTTTGAAAAGCCAATGTGACATCTCGGACTTGTATTTAGGTCGAATATGAGTTAGGGGTGTTACAATAGACTTGTTCCGCGGTCACTTAGGGAATATCAAATCTTGGAAAAGAGAAACTTGTCCTGTTACTCTGAAGGGAATATCAGATCTGGGGGAGTTGATCCATTGAATTGAGATCAAACTTGAAAATTAAACATTAACCTTTGTTAGTATGTGTTTGAGGACTCGAAAGCATCATATCTGAAAGTCTCGAGATGATAGTTTTTTGAAGAGATTTCTCTTGCGGAAGCTTGTCTTGCCACGACCAAATATGGAAATCTGAATTGGTTATTTTTATGTTTGGTCTTTATATCTTTGTCCTTTCTTTTAAGAGAATCTACAAGCACTTAATTATTATGCATTTTATGACATGATCTTGTTTATGCCTAAAATGTGTGCAATGATGCATTTATTTTGAGGGTATTTTCTTTTCAAATAGGAATTTTCTTTTGTTAACGGCCTTGTACTTCAGTCTAATTTGAGCACAAAAGCATCAACAACAATTCATCTCAGTCAACAACCTTGGTTGGACATTCTTTCGTTGAGCCTGACTCTGATTCTCTTTGAACCCATGTGCTTTTCATGACCCGCTATTTGATCAGTGACAAAACCCCCTGGGTTATCTCACATTATTGAGCATTCGCGTGTATCCCAGGGTTTTAACTTTTTGTGGCCTGACATTGTGTAAGCCTTATGCTAAAACCATTTTCATCTTCGGAATACCTACATTTCCCAAAAATTTTGTACAATAATGCACAATGCTCTCATGTTTCCTGAGCTAATCTACATGTTTTTTATTTTTAATCGGGATGCTTGCAACGTGGTTAAAAATATCTTTTTATTTATAAATAAAGAGTTTTTGGGTGAATACATGGCAAACTTTTAACTGGAATAATCAAAAGAAAATACAATAGGCGTTATCATATATCAATAGTACAAATGCTTTTGAACTTGCACGCCGTAAGAGGACCCAAGTGTAGATTTTGTCAAGAGGATCTTGAGGATTATGGTAATGTGTAAGGGTGCGAGGTTCCCCTGTACTGCCAAATTCCCAACTGTTGGACACCATAAGCGAGTGTTTGAATCTTATTTATTTTCTGGTTACCCAAGCTTTTCGATTTCCAACCCTAACCCATGACTACCATTTCAAGCCTTCAAAACTAATTCAGAATCTCCGTCATGCACGAATTCTGAATTTACACAATTCTCAAGCTGCCCTTTACGGGTTTTCAACCTGAGACCTTCTCTGGTTTCAAGATGCCCTTTACGGGTTTTCATCTTGAATCCTTTTATTATGTATTTTCATGTGAAGTACTTCTTGACTGCGTCAGCATTCACAGGGTTAGGTAACTAAGGTCCATCCATCTCAGTGAGTATCAAAGCCCCTCCAGAAAAGGTCTTCTTTACCACATAAAGTCTTTCCCAATTTGGCATACATTTTCCCCGAAAGTCTTTTTGAATTGACAAAATCTTCCTCAACACCAGGTCTCCCTCCTGAAACTCTCGTATGTGAACCTTCTTTTTATATGTCCTTATCATACGTTTCTGGTACATTTTTCCGTGGCTGATAGCTTTTAATCTTTTTTCCTCAATCAGATTCAACTGGTCATACCTAGCTTGCATCCATTCTGCTTCATCTAGCTTAACCTCTGACAGCACCCGTAGTGACGGAATCTCAACCTCGATGGGTAACATAGCCTCCATCCCATAGGCTAAATAAAACAGAGTTGCCCCAGTGGACGTCCTTACTGAAGTTCGATAGGCAAACAAAGTGAATGGTAGCTTTTCATGCCAGTCTCATAAGTCTCAGTCATTTTTTGTATGAGCCTCTTGATGTTCTTATTAGCTGCCTCTACCGCTCCATTTATCTTTGGGCGATAAGTGGTGGAATTATGATGTTTAATCTGGAACTGTTTACATACTGACTCCATCATCTTATTGTTTAAATTCAAGGCATTGTCGGTGATGATCCTTTCTGGTAGCCCATACCGACAAATGATTTCTCTCTTCAGGAACTTGCAAACTGTTGACTGAGTGACATTTGCATAGGAGCCCGCTTCTACCCACTTAGTGAAGTAGTCTATTGCCACGAATATGAAACGAAGGCCATTAGAAGCTTTGGGTGAAATTTGCCCAATGATATCCATGGCCCATATAGAGAATGGCCACAGAGTAGTCATTACGTGCAATGGATGATGAGGGGTGTGGAGCTTGTCTCCATAAATCTGACATTTTCTGGAGAAATTGATACAATCGGTTTCTAGGGTTGACCAATAATATCCAAATCTCATTATTTGTTTAGCCATTACATGTCCATTAGCATGGGTACCGCATACTCCTTCATGCACTTCTTCAATGATCATTCTGGCTTCTTTAGTATCTACACATCGCAACAAGACCTGATTATGACTCTTCTTGTACAAGATATCACCATCAAGTACATATCCTGCCGCCATTCTACGAATAGTTCTTTTGTCATTCTCAGTGGCATGCTCAGGGTAGCTTTGATATTTAATGTGCTGCAGGATGTCGTAATACCAGAGGTTTCCATCATTTTCCTCTTCTATGCTATAGCAATGGGCTGGATACCCATAAGCTTGCATCGTAATAGGCATCATGCTTGAATATTCATTGACTTTGAAGGCTGCTGCCAAAGTGGCCAGAGAATCCACCATTTGATTCTCTTCTCTATGGAGGTAATAGAATGTCACTCTCTCAAATTCTTTAATGAGCTCTGGGACCAACTTATGGTCTTCCACAAACTACGTATCATTTTTTTCTCATTCACCTTTGAGTTGATAAAATATCAGGGTTGAATCCTTGTATACTTTGAGTGTTTTCACTTTACGCTCAATGGCAGCTCTAAGACCCAGAATACATGCTTCATACTCATCCATGTTATTTGTGCAATCAAAATTCAATCGACTGGTGAAAGGATAGTGTTTTCCATCAAGTGAGATGAGAATTGCCCCAATCCCATGCCCCAAGGCATTCAAGGCACCATCGAAATTCATCTTCCATTGTTCATTAGTAGTAGAGCAAAACTACCTCCTCAGTTGAAACAACCATTAAATCTTCGTCTGGAAAATCAAAGTTCAGTGGTTCGTACTCTTCAGAAGCCCTACTTGCAATGAAATCGGCCACAACACTTCTTTTAACTTCTTTTTGGATTACATATTAGATGTCAAATTTAGACAATAAGATTTGCCAATGAGCCAATCTTCCAGATAAAGCAGGTACACCCATTAGATATTTCAGAGGATCAAGTTTAGATATCAGCCAAGTAGTGTGATACAATATATACTGCCTGAGCCTTCGGGTTGTCCAAACTAAAGCATAACACAACTTTTCTATTGGTGAGTAATTTGCCTCACAATCAGTGAACTTTTTGCTGAGATAGTAGATTGCTCTTTCTCTTTTCTCAATTTGGTTATGATGCCCTAATTCGTACCCCATTGAATTCTCAAAGATTGACAAGTAGAGGATTAATGGTTTGCCTGATATTGGTGGCATTAAGACTGGAGAATTCGACAAATATCCTTTTATTGTTTCAAAAGCTCCTTGACAATCATCGTTCCATACCCCTGGGTTATTTTTACGAAGAAGGCGAAAAATGAGATTGCACTTCTCAGTTAATTGTGAATTAAATTGGAAAATATAGTTTAATCTTCTCAGGAATCCTCGAACTTCTTTCTGTGTTTGTGGGGGTGGTAAATCCTGAATAGCTTTGACCTTGTCAGGATCTACTCCCTTTTTTGCTTACTACAAACCCCAAGAGTTTTCCCGATGTTACCCCGAAGGTACACTTGCTTGGATTGAGTTTTAATTAGCATTTCCTTAATCTTTGGAAGAGTTTTCTCAGATTCTCGATGTGTTCTTCCTCCGTTTTAGCTTTAACAATCATATCATCGACATAGACCTCTATTTCCTTATGCATCATGTCATGGAATAGTGTTACCATGGCCCTTTGATAAGTTTCCCCTGCATTATTTAGCCCAAACGGCATCACCTTGTAACAGAACGTACCCCACATGGTGACAAACGTAGTCTTTTCCTTATCATCTGGATGCATCTTTATTTGATTGTAACTTGAGAACCCATCCATAAACGAAAATAGAAAGTTTCCGGACTGGCCCGATTAAGATCTCTGTAGTCGACGGACATGCAGACTTTCCCATATTTGTTTGGTACTGGAACAACGTTTTCTACCCATTCTGGATACTTGGCTACTTTTAAGAACCCAGCATCGAACTGCTTCTTTACTTCTTCTTTAATTTTAGGTAACATTTCGGATCGCATCATTCTGAGCTTTTGTTGTACCGATTTACATTCGGGTTTTATTAGTAACTTATGTACCACTAACTCAGTGTCTAAACCTGGAATATCCTTATATGACCAAGCAAAAACATCTTTGTACTCTCGAAGAATCTCAATCAGACTTTGTCGTCCCTCAGCACATACGATGGTGCCAATTTTTATCTCATTTTAGTCTTCCTCTGATCCCATATTCAGAATCTCAATGGGCTCTTCATGAGGTAAAATTTGTTTGTCTTCTCTCTCTACCATTTTTAGTAGTTCAGAAGGTAAGTCGTTTCTCTCATCACTATCATAACCTCAAACTTCCCCTTGATATATGGACAGCTCGAAATCTATCTTCGGGTCAGAGTCATCAGCATTCATACTATTGATACCGGAGGTCCTGAAAGAATAATAAACGAGATGATATATATACGTATACAAATACAGGAGAATTTATCCCATATCAAAATAGAATGAATAAATAAAGAAATAAAAAAATATGCAATAGAGGATGTTTGCCATTTCGTGAATTAACAGAAATGCATCATTTATGGAAATAAAAAAACAGATAGATTAACCCCTTACAAAGGATCACCTATTGTCCCGGGATTTAGACAATAGGGAAATTTTTTGGTCATTACTCTGAAATAGTTTTGTAAACTACATGTAATTCTTCTGCATTCCAATTGTTTAGCACAAAGCCCGGTGGTGCGGGGTAGATGCCCATAGCCCTTCCGTCTTCAATTCCTTCCTCTGATATCATATTTAAACCCAAATCCCTCAGGGCATTTTCAATAACATACTCTTTAGATGACCTAGCCCCCTGAAACATGTGGCCCCCAGATATGAAGGTGTCACGTAGCGGTGGGAAAATCATGGGCTCCCACTTAATATCCTCCCCCGCTAACCTGGTTTTCCTCTTTTCCTGACTCTTTTGAACATTTTTTAACTTTTCTTTTAAGGTCGGACGATATCGCATACCAAAATGATCTCGTTTAATACTGGGAAAAACTAGACTAATATTCCCCTGTAAGCGACTCCCTAACCCTCTTTCGATCTCAGCTCCTCTTTTAAGAGTCATTTTCAGTCCCATTCTGGTACAATTGGATAGCCTAGGCTTCCGAATTTTCTTTCTCTCAGCAACAAAGATGGCATTAACGAATTCCAGGGATCTGAAAGAACACTCGACCGCATATTTATTTACTTCGACATATGGAGCGGTAGTAGATATGGAAGCAATGATGTCTTCCTCAACATTAAGGCATACAAGTCTCCCCTCTATTACAAATTTGAGTTTTTGATGCAGAGTGGATGGCACAGCTCCTGCCTGGTGGATCCAAGGTCTTCCCAACAAATAGTTATATGAGGGCATTATATCCATTATAAGGAATTCGACCTCGTAGGTTGATGGGCCTATGGTTAAGGGAATGGCGATCTTCCCCAACACCTCATTCTTCATTCTGTTGAAAGCTCGAACGATGATTTGGCAATTTTTCATGTGTGTACTATCGTCCGACAGTTTCTTCAAGGTTACTAATGGCATCACATTCAGAGTAGAGTCGTTGTTGATTAGTACTTGTGATAATACATATCCCTTGCACATGATAGTAATGTGCAGGGCTTTGGGATTGCTCATCATTCCGGACAGGATCTCATCATCAGAGAAAGAGATGAAGTTATCCGCCTGAATATTCGTAACCAGTCGGTCTATCTTTTCCACTGGTACATCTTTCGGTACGAAAGTCTGATTCAATACTTTTAACAAGGCATCTTGATGTGCCTCAGAGCTTAATAGTAGAGCTAGGATCGAGATGCGAGATGGCAACTTGTGTAGTTGTTCGACGATGCTGTACTCACTATGCTTCAGAAATTTTAAAAACTCCATAGCCTCGTTCTCGGTTACTGACTCATTAATTGTCGGCTCATCATCTTTCAGCAGTATTTCGACCTTTTTCCCTTTATCAGGGGTCGCTCTTTTCTCGGGTTCACTGGTCTGGTTGGGAAAATTACATCTCCCACTTTTGGTGAAGTGGTATACCTCATCCACATCTTCCTTAGTAGTCTTTAAACTCTCAAAATTTTCTAGTTGGCATTCATACCTCCAAGGGACCTGTTTGTTGTCCTTATAAGGAAAGGACGATGGAGGCGTGATCACCACTTTTGGGATTAACTTTTCCGTAGTCTGGGCTTTCGATGTGATGACTAAAGGCCAGTTAGTATTGTAAACTCCCGTGGATGTGCCTTCGGAAGCGCAAATCTCCATCTCTTTCTCTTTTGTAGCTTCATGGTAAAATTCCATAACTTTACTATCTATCAACCTTTGAACCAAGGCCTTGAACTTATCACAATTTTGAATGACATGATCTTCACAGCAGTGGTAGGAGCAAGCGTGCTTATTCCCGTCAACACTAAAGGTCAACCAACCTGCTTTGACCATTTGCCCCCATACCCAATACATGGGTGACTTCACTTGATTTACTTTGGCTATGAATCTGTTCACTCTTTCTTCAATAACAGTATTAACCCCTGTCCCTGTATGGTTCGACAGAGGGTTCTGAGCTAAATTGGGCTGCTCACTGTCACCAAAGTTGATGACATTTATTTTTCTTAATTTATGCACCAACTTTTTAAAGGCCAGACAGTTTTCAATTGAATGCCCCGACGCCCCCATATGATACTCACATTGAGCATTGATGTCAAACCATTTTGGGTAAGGAGGCTACATTGGAGAAGCGGGGTAGGGCGACACCACATGTTTGTCATACAGGATCTGGAATAGTTCTTTATAGGCTATAGGGATAGGGTCAAATTGAACCATTTCCCTTTCTTGTCTTGGTTCTTTCATCCCTTGCTTAACAGGACTTAGTGCAGATAACGCGGTGGCTTGAGGTCAGGATACTGTAATGTTATTAGAATCATATTTCTTTACATTACTGACTTCATTATCCTTTCTTCTCGCTGGAGGTTTTTGGCTAGATTCTCCCCCTTCTAGCTTCCCGCTTTTGATCGCCAGCTAGATCATTTCCCCTGCATTAACTATATCAGCAAAATTCTTGGATGAATTTCCAATGAGATGTCCAAAGAACGGGGCCCTTAAAGTATTCACAAAAAACATATTAGTTTATTCCTCCTCTAACGGTGGATGAACTTGTACAGCCACATCTCTCCACCTTTGGGCATATTATCTGAAGCTCTCGTTGGATCTTTTTTCCATACTCCGTAACAGAAGTCGATTCAGCCTCACATCTTTTAAGTGCTTATATTGCTCTAGGAAAGCCTTAGCCAAATCCTTTCATGATTTAATCTTAGCCCGACTTAGCTGATTGTACCAACGGATTGCTGAGCCTGTTAGGCTTTCTTGAAAGCAATGAATTAATAGCTGATCATTTTCCACATAGCCTGTCATTTTTCTGTGAAACATGGTAATGTGTGAAGAAGGAAAACTGGTGCCATCAAATTTCTCGAAGTCTAGAACTTTGAACTTCGATGGTAGTACTAAATCAGGGACCAGACTTAGCTCTCTGGCATCGATTCCATATAGGCTAGCATCTTCTTTCATAGCTCAGAATTCATGCTTCATTTGCTCTCATTCTTTCTTAATCTCTTTATCATGTTTTTTTTTTGTCTTCTTCATCCAAATCAGGGACATCTTCAATTGGTTGCGGGTTTGTAGAAGAGCCAGGTAGGTTCACTTGTATTTTTCTTGGTTGGACGGTCATAGTTTGTTGTGCATGGACATGCGGTGGTATGAAGCCAGGGGGATATAACGGTTCATCGGCAGCAGGACCGATAACTGGAGTCTCTTCTCGGACTATGCCATTTCCTTATAGTAAACCAACCAGTTTTGCCATCTATTGCATTTCAGTTTGAACCTTCTCTATTTGGGAAATTATGTCATCTATTGTTTTTTTTCGTGTGTTGTATGGATGCTTGTAAGTGTCCAGCATTCTACCACACAATCCTTTTATTAATATTAGTGTTTTATTAATAGGGGGTGAAAAATGTGATTAAAATGTTATTCGTAAAAATAAATGTGATGTATATGCAAAGTGAATGCAATGCAAGATGTTGACTTTGAGACGATTCCTAAGAACAACTTTTTATATAGGAAATGAAGCTCGATTACAAGGATTAAACAGATCACAGATACAACTGAGCTATCTCTCCTAAATTTTGGATGTGTCCCAGTAATTCCACAATCTCCTGGTTTTCTTCTGCCTCCGGATCCAGTTCTTCGATCACATTATCAGATTCCTGTGACAGGTCAACCAAGTACTGAGCCACTCCTTGAGCTTGCTATAGGTATATTGCGATGAGATCATCCCTTTGCCTAACTCTCCACTGAGCCTGCTCCCAATGATAGCGCCATTGTATAAGTCCTTCATAAGGGACCAATGGAAGTTCAGTTGCTCTTCTTTGCAAATCTTGATCTAAGGCGTCGAGTTTACTCACTCACTTTGTCAATCTTTCCACTTCAGCACAGTTTAAACTACTTTCTCAACTTCGATATTGTCGCACATCAATCTCTAAGCTCAAGACTTTACTCTTCAACTTCTCATTCTGGGTTCAATTCTCTTTCAGTTGTTGTTCAAGGGCATTTTTGTCTCTCGAGAGTAGTTTTGCCTGATGTCTGCTGTGTTTGAGTTCTTCGTTGTTTTCCCCAATTTTTCTTTTCAATCCTACCACTTCTTGTCTCCATTCAGCAGAAGGCTTACTTGAGCTAGCAACTCTTTTGGATGTCCATCTCCAGCCCTTTCTGATACACTTTATCTTCTAGCTTTTGCAAAGTTGCTCTCCATTGTTTCATTTCCGTCTCAAAATCAAGTATGGCTTGTTCGAGCAGAGATGGGATCACCCTGAGGTGTTCTTTTATAGGCTGGGTATTTTCGTGATTTCCTATCGAAATATTATCATTAACTCGGTTGCTTCTCCATTCCTCATACCCTTGAGATAGCCTTAAATCAAAAGTAAAGAGATTTACCCGATATGTGTGTCTCCAAGCATCGGTGACCTCCTTATTTTTATTCTTATATTGTTCTCCCCTAAATGTAAACTCAGACTTGGATAACTCCCTTGATGCTGGAATAAACTACCTTGACCCAAATTGTCGAGAAACCAGTAACGGGGCATACCCTACAGATCCCCAAATACCTGGTAACCCGACCAGGTGCTCTCTCGATATGTTTGAAATGACTAAGGATCCATGTTAGCAATAATGGTGCACAACCTATGAAGCGTCCTTCCCCTTCTCGTCGGTAATAGCTCAGGGAACAGAATGTTTCTGCCAGGATAGCTGGAACATGATCCACATGTCTATCCAGTCTTTCGAACATATCAACCACTAATACATCAATATACCCAAGAACTCTTGGGAAAATGACCAATCCGTAGATACCTAGAGCAAAGAAGTCAATCTTCTTTCTTCTGTCAGGATGACGGTCAATCAATTTTCTTAGAAGGGTCCAAGTAATGCATTCGCGGTCTCCTTTCTTTTTTATGCCTCTCATAACCCATTCTTCGCTAATGTCAGTCATCAGAATAAGTTTCTTCTTAAAGGAATGAATATTCGGCGGTTTGGTGTATACTTTGTCTACCTGGAACCTTAGACAGCGAATCAAGGCACGATACTCCTCTACAGTAGGCGTCATGTCTACTCGGCCAAATGTAAAATAGCTATACGCGGGATTCCAAAACTGAGCCAGAGCTCTAAATAGATTCCGATCAATCGGGACATCAATGAGGTATGAAATGTCAACATAGAGTTGATAAAACAACTGCTTATCGGACGTTTCCCATCTTCCCCAAATCTTTTTCATCTCATTCAGATCATTCTGACAAACGTTGATGTGAGTATACCCTCTCAGCTCTGACACGCACCCTGGTAATAGACTGTCTCCATTTATTAGGTGGGTCTGCTCGGACCATCTCAAGACGTCTGCATTATCCTCTACCTCTTTTTGAATCATTCGTTCCATAATACTAGTCTTCTATATAGACATCAATCATGGATCAACACCAATGAGATGAATAGTGCAATGCAAGATGAAGACAAAGTAACAAAAGGAAAGAAAATCGGTCAGTAATCATAAATGAACTGATTAAACATAATTCAATTTATCGATAAAACCTACCCCACATGTTAGTTACCCAATCATGCTTTAGTAGATCCTACCCAGTCATGATTTCTACCCACATGCTTTGTTTATAGAACATCCTAACCTCATACCGTCTAGTTCGCATGCTTATCCAAGAAATTAAACCTAACCGTATGATTTCTAGTTCGCATACATTTATTCAAAAATTTAAAATTTCACTAAAGAATGCTCAAATAAGCTTTTCCTTGTGTACTCTCCTCACAGGATCATATGGACTGGTTATGGCCGTATCCAGGTTCTACGTTTACTATATACTGGGTTTGGTTCTAAAGTAAAGGGTCCTCAAATTGTCCTTTGCCAGTGCCCCATTGGGCTACTGAACCCTCAATCCTAACCTATCACGGGCTTTTGGATCGAGTTTAATTCAAGGGGGCACACTTCCTTACGTCATTGCGGAGGTGAAAACCTCACAAGGATCATAAGGCGTGAGCCCAAAGAGCGTTTCACTATCCCGCACGGAGGTGAAAACCACAAGAGGGAATAGTTACTTACTCTTACTTAAATAGGACGAAGCGGGGTTTTAGCTCATGTTATATAAATTTAGTTGTACAGAGTGTGAGGAAAAGAGAAACAAAGCAAACACCAGTGAACAAAAAATTCAAAACCCTGAATAATTATTTAATCTGAAAACATTAGCAAACATATCAATATAACTATTTAGTGGTTAAGCAAATTACGAGTCAAAATGCAAAAACAAAACTTATTTAAAACCAAACAAGGGATCAAAAACTAAATTAGAACGAACTTGTAATTTTATTTGAAAAGACAATTCATTAATCGACTAATTGCCTGACTCTCTAAAAATCTTCCCCAGCGGAGTCCCCAAGCTGTCGAAACGGTCTTTTTCCAGGGAGAGAAAAGGGGTGGTCCCATTTCGAAAATGAACTTTCGATCGACCGATTAGTGATAAAATGTGGTTCAGGGAGTCACCACCAATCTTTGATTAGGATGTGATTGGGCACCCAAAAAATATATTTGACATTTTAATAAAATATTAATTTTATTTAAAAAGACAAACTTGGGGTCTGCGTTACCAAAATTTGAGTTCGGGAGTCGGTTACGTGTAGGGAAGGATTAGAACCCCCACAACGCCCTAAATCGGTACCTAATCGATTAATTAATTGTCTTTGCAATAAAATGTACAAGTTCGAGTCTAATTTAATTTAAGATCCCCGAAAATAACATTTTTCAAAATTTTGGATGAAAGATAATAATATTTAATTATTTCTTATTGAGGAGAACCGATCTATCATACCTTGAAGCAATCGATTCTTACTACAATCGAAATAAAAATATTAAAATTCCATTCTAAATTTCAAAATAATAACACTCAAAATAATTTTAGAGAGAAAATAATAATATTTAATTATTTTTGATTGAACATTATTTTTTGAAAACCCTTTGAAAACACATGCAAAAGTAAAAAAAATTAAATAGAGTATCAAGCAATTAATTAATTATTTATTTTACCAATATTTAACGAGAATAAGGATATTCAATTAATTAAATATCTCGAGACGAGACCATAGATTTGATCTAACTGTCTTTTCTCGATGAATTTAATTAAAAGAATATGATCTTTTCCTCAATCCCTAAATTTTAAAAATGATTTTGCTTTAATTGTTGTCACTTAGTGGGATAGACTTTCATTTTAAGATTATCGAAAGTAACTTTCTTATACGTTAAGACAGTCACTTTACGACAATATTAAAATGCTCGAATATTACCCTTAGTCAATTTATTTCGATTTGATTCAAGTGATGCTTATGAGGATATCATGCGAAATTAACTAGGACTAAAATGAACTAAAATGCAAACAACATGAAAAAAATTAAAATAAAAGTATAACTAAAATATAAGTTATTAAATTATTATACCAAAATTAAAATAAAACAAAAAAATATATAATGAACTAAAATTGACAATTTCAAAGTTAAAGGTTAAAATTATAAATAAAAAAAGTAAATAAACTAAAGTGATCAAATTACAATTAACTAAAATTACAGGACTGAAGTAAAATAAAAGAAACATAATTTAATGCTCAAAATATAAATATATAAAAATACGGAGTTGTAAATTAAATATACCAAAAATAATAATAATCATGCATTAAAAGGAAATATTACAAAAACAGTCCATTCAGGAATTAAAATACAAAACACGCTTAAAGTTTGGAGGACTATAATGTTATTTTACCAAGATCAATATAACTGCACATAAAATGGCCAAATTTTGAATTCGGTCCTCACAGAGGACCATTTTGCAAAACACGGGATAAATTCGGGGGATTTATGATGCTATTATCCCTCGGAGTTCGTACTATATATACAACCTATTAACATTTTTTTCATTTGAACCAAATGTAAGAAAAAAAGGAGAGAGAGTCTCATCTCTCTCAACTCTCTTCGGCCGGTCCTTCACCGACCGCCATACCTCGCTTTCGACCGCCGCCTGACCACCCGGTGACTGGACCTCCGAAATAAACCCTAAAACACCCTATACCCCCGATCTATTCTTCTAGATCCATATTCAAGCCTAAAACCCCTTAAAACACCATCTAAGTGTCCCGAAAAATTTCGACCGTTCGACTTCTCAACTACTCTGACGACCGTGAACCGACCTCGCTTCGGCTATCCCTTAGAGGTAATAGATCTACTCTTTTTCTTTCACTTTTATTACATGCAAATCCGATTATTATTTACATATATTTTTTGCTTTATATTTCGAAACTTACTGTAAAATACAAATAAATAAAACCGAAAAAAGATACCTTAAATCTCTGATATTATTGCTTTGATTTCTCTCAAAAATTCGAAGAGAATAACCCCTTTTTACAAGTTTGGTTTGAGTTTATATAGAACCCTAAATTTTATAATATTTTTATGATTTCTGATTTTTCTCTCAAAATCCCATGAGTCCATTGCAAGTTTGTTTTCGTTAACTTGGGTTTTGCTGCCTTGGTACTTGGTTCTGAGTCTTCTATCGTGTTTCTCTTGACATTTTAAGTGGACGAGGTTCACGTGGGATGGTCAACAGTCGTGATTGGTTCCAATGGCGGTGGCAGCTTAGTGATCGAAATGGGTTGGCAGCAGAACGGTTGAGCATCAAGGCGGCGACTGAAGGGTCATAAAACCCTAATGACTAAAGCATGCATGTCATTAGATCTTCCTAAATTCAACGGCTCCTGATGTGAGATACTAGAGCCCTAAATGGGTTTTGGGTTTCCCTTAGGCTTGGATCAATTCTGGCCCCAAACGGGTCATAGGTTAGGTTGCTGGAATTGGGTCAAATGACCCTTTGTAATTTAGGCCCAACCGGGGCTGTTGTATTTAGTCTGTAAATAATAATAAAATATTAGTAGTAATATTAATAATAAATTTGACAAAGATATCCACCATCACAACATTATTGTCCCTTGACTCGTGGATGGAGAGCATGCGCTTATGGATCAACCTCAACTGCATCACAACAGCCACTATTTACACTGGTGTATATTTTGTAGTCGTATCAGATGGTACCGCAACCGTATCAGATGGTACTGCAACCATTTCAACCGCAGCTAAGTTAGACGCCACCTCTTCCATATCAGATGCCATCACACCCATATCAGATGCCACCGCAGCCGGGTCAAATTCCACCATCGCGGGGTTTTATGACCCCTATTGGCAGATATTATACTTTCATGCTTGTAGAACCAGTGTAAGGTTCATATGCTGCTTATTTGGCGGTGAAGGTGGACCACATACACAGACACCTCCAGTGCAGTTTTTACACTAATCGATGTCGGTGTTTTTGGATTTTTTACAATTTTCTATGAGCGATGGGATAGTAAGTCATACACCTCCAGGGTCCTTATTCTATGGAGGTGCTACATCGTCATCCGTCCCTCAACAAAAAATTGTAGATGCTCCTCATGATGATGATGATGAGAGTGAGGAGGAAGAACAAGTTATATGAATAAATCCTATCGACACAGATAGCCACCGCCTTACGAAACATATTCAAGACGCATGCATCGATAGAGTTGTTTAGTTTGTAATGTTTTTATTTAATTTTTTTGTTTACCAGCAATTGTAAAATTTTTATTTAATTATGAATTTTTTATTTATTTTGTTGTTAATGTTTTTATTATTTAATTGTTCGAATTGTATCGTCTGCATTTAATGTTTCTATTTAGTTGTTCTTATTGTTTGAATTGTATCGTTTTCTTGTATTTAGTTTGTAATGTTTTTATTTAATTTTCACTTGAGTAGCCCATTACTTGATGATTCTCAAATGAAATTAATTGAAAGTAAATAAAAATTAAATAACACAAACTTAGATTTCATAAACAACTATTACATCATCACAACATCAACGGTTACTTGATGACAAAAGAGGTGAACATTTTTCCTATTGTATCATAGGTTTATACAATGCCCACATATTTTGTTTTCTCTCGATGTCTCTCGAATATCCATATCACAATGAATCCGAGTGGATTTTGGACGACTAGGCTCCCTTAATAAGGATGGGTCTGGTACAATTGAAAGTTAATTCTAAACCTTATCAGGGTATTTCACATTACCTATGATGGGAACTCAAATTCATATACCTTAAATACTTCTGAAAGTCGGTATACGAGATCCACAAAAATGTTATAGTCTTGACAGGTATGAGAGCAATCTGCTATGACATGAAAGCATTGATACTTCAGAGCTTGAAAAAACCCACAGTCACACCACTTGTCTCGTAGATTAACTCTAAACGAGTTAGCTTGAATCCCTTGAATATGTCACGACATCTCTGTGATATGAAGTAATTCAAGGGTTCTATAGAAGACTATTACAGATATTCCATTTGATTCAGTAATTCTTTTTTTTATAGATCTACAACTAATTTTGGGTGATAGACATGACCGTTTGGCATCCATGTTTGAGCTTGTCCCCTGAGCTGGGAAAAAAGCACTCTTAAACAAAAATACATCGTTTTAACCAAAGTCGTTACTGGTAAATGGCGTGCCCCCTTTAAGTTCGAATTGATAGCCTCAGCCAAGTTGGTCATCATGTGTTCATATCGATATCCATCATCATATGCATTTGTCTAAATTTCTTTATTGATAAGGCTGGTGTAATTGTATCATTCTTCGTTATTTCCTCGCAAATCTTGTATCACAGACTTAAATGTTTTAGGTAATAGTTTGTAACTTTAGCTTCAAATGTAAAACTTACTATTAAGTTTCTATAAAAAAATGATTGAGAAATAGACTTAGACATTTTTACATACCCATGCACACAAGTAATTGTAACTCATTATTCTTCTTAAAATTTCTATGATAGTTAGCATCAATGTGTTAGATACAGTACCAATGTTGGATATAGGGTGGTTGCCACATTGGACCCAAATACTCCATTGTTGCTTTGATCACAGCTCTGCGATATGAAATGACACATATCTTCCCCTCGTGACAATATGTAAGCGTAAGTTTTTGAGGAAAAAACCCAAGAATCTATATATTATCCTTCAACAAGGGCAATACAATTGGAAGAATGTTGCAATTACCATCTTGGACAACTGTCAAAAGTAAAATTTTCTTGTATTTTCCATACAAGAATATCCCATCAATTTTCTTGTATTTTCCATACAAGAAAATTGGAAGGATGTTGCGATTATCATTTTGGACAACTGCGAATAGTAAAATTTTCTTGTATTTTCCATACAAGAATGTCTCATCAATTAGGACCACGGGCTTACAGTATTTCACAACATTCATGCATTATGGGTAAGTCCAAAAAGTAGGTAGAATTAACATCGATTATGAAGTACTCGATCATTATAGTATGTATGGTAAGTTTCGAAGTCGATAATTATCCCATGATTCAATCTGCGCACTACCCTAAACCAATTTGGTAGTTCATTGTAAGATGCATCACATTCGTCGTGAAGTTTTTAATGACATTCTGCTTTGCCTTCCATGCTTTCATATATGAGACATTATACTCATATTACGACTGTAGAGCTAAAATCAGCACCACAATAGTTATATGAGAGCTTGCTTTGACTATGGGCATGATGGCTTAGCAGATAATGTCGAAGTACAAGTTGGGATGATCTTGGTTGATCCCTCCATCACAACATGTGTGAGGAAAGTTGTATACTGTTAATTACTATATATTGTTTTTCCTCTTCCTCTTCGATACATGAAACATCCATTTGAATACGTTATCACGTTGGACACAATGACAAACATACTTTTTTGTGGTGGAACGGACGACTCTAGACTGAGCATAATTAAGAATGTTGTAATTCTTAATTGCCATCATCGCTTATTCTTTGGATGAAAACTCTATTCCTTTATATAACTCACCATCATTGACTGATAAGTTAAATCTGTAGTCATTAACATTAAGCATATCCATAAATTTCGGCACGTTCACTGTATCATAGTCAGCTTCATACATGTGTGCTGGAGGTTCAGTGTGTACCGTATTTTTAGGAACTTCATCTACATCATCATCATTGGAGTTCATGTTGAACTGCGATGATTCTGGCTGAATGAATAGTCCAGTCTCAGCACCATCTACATCTGGCTCACGAAGAGGTTCTTCTGGTGGAGATTAGGGTTCCTCCACGATGTCGACATTTAGGTCGAACAACCTGGTAGTTGAATGTATTCCCCTTGAACTTGAAGGCATCTCGACATTGATGTCGAAGAAGCTCACAGTTGAATGCCTCCCCTAGAACTTAAAGGCATCGTGTCAAATGGGTACTGCACAAATTGCTACGTTGAGGGCTTCTCCATATCCAGATCAAAGAAATTGGCATGTGAATGCCTTCCCCTTGAACTAAAAGCAATGTTGACATACAAATTGTTTGTGGAGATACCTCGGTACAGATTGTAAGAAGTTACTGATGAATGCCTCCCCATTGAACTTGATGGGATGGCACCATGATGTAGATTTCCCATTCAAGTGTTAAAATCATTACACATTACTTGAGTTGGGTTGTCAACTTGATCAACTTGTTGAGCCAGCCCATAGTGGGAGCATAATGACATATCATGAACCTCAGACACTTCAACAAATATTGCATATATCTGTGTATTGACGTTTGAATATTGATTTTGAGAATCAACCATCATAGCAACATCGTCATCATTGGAGAGTTCGAACGCTATATAAGTTAATGGAAATACTACAGTTGAAAATCTGTATTGAAGTGAGGACAATCTTTTAGTACTTCCAACATGAACCTTTTTTGAAATCTTAGTGATCATCTCCTCAAGAGTGATGTTTCTCTTTAAGGATATTCTGACAGAATGAATTGATGTGAAGACGATGCCAGTTTCATCTTCCCGAATTTCTCCATCATAGTAAATAATAGCTGAAATACGCGTCATTTTAAGACTTTGAAAGAACGAGTATTGTATCTGAAATACGACTAATTAAATAAATAATATATGAATTAAAATATAAACTAATTCAAAAAAAATTAAAATAATTCAAAATAATTTAAATAACACAATTTCATATTGTTACCTTATCGGTAAAACGTCCTGAGGTATGATCCATCTTTTCAACAACCATAAAAAATAATATAAAATAATTAGTACAATAAAATTTGTTCATGTAATTAAATATAAAATAAATATAATATAATCAAAAATAATTTTATCTTATAAAAATAATAACAAAATCTACTTAGCTTGATAGAAGAAATTGATAGAAATGAGAATAAGCAAGTAATTTTGGTGTGGTGATGTTTGCATTTAGAGGGGTTGTTATTTATAAGGGTGGGGGAGCGTTTAAAAGTCGAGTTTTCAGGCTCGAGTAATAATTGAATACCAATAATTCAACGTGCATAATGAGGTACGGATCATGATCCACTCATTTCATACGCGTCAGAACCTCGTGAAGGCGCGGATGGTGATTTGCGCTTCCCCTTACATGGTGCATGCTCAGACAAAACACCATTCGTGCCTTCCCCTTACATGGCGCCTTCTCGAACAGAACCCGCGAAGGCGCGGATGACGATCCACGCTTTATTGCCACCGTGTAAGAAAGGGTGTTAGATCGATAATATTTCGAGAAAAGATACCTGACATATAATTATTATGTGTAAGAGTGATATTTCGGTAAAAATACCTATCATGGCATGTCCACATGCTCAGACAAAACACCATTCGTGCCTTCCCCTTACATGGCGCCTTCTCGAACAGAACCCGCGAAGGCGCGGATGACGATCCACGCTTTATTGCCACCGTGTAAGAAAGGGTGTTAGATCGATAATATTTCGAGAAAAGATACCTGACATATAATTATTATGTGTAAGAGTGATATTTCGGTAAAAATACCTATCATGGCATGTCCATTAAGATATTTCCTATTTCTCTTTTATTTATTTAAAGAGAAAAAAACCCAATTGCCAATTCAAAAAAAAAAAACAAATTGAATATTATTACTCGTTTCTTGTCCTTTTCGTCGCTGTTTCCTCCTCCCGTTTTATCTTCTCATCCCTCCCCGTTTAATATCACCCTTCCTTTCTCATAATTCTTTCCTTCGTTTCATATTCTCTTTTTTCTTTCAAAATTCAAAGGTATTTTTATCTTTTTTATAGTTTTTTAAATTCTGTTTTGTTTTATATTTTTTTAGCTGTTTCTAAATTTCGATTTTCGATTGTTTGTGTGTTTAGATCTTGCAAATCTCTTTTCAAACGCAAATTAAAGGAAACTATTCAGTTCTTGAAGAAAAATACAAGATGGCGGAGGAGCATAGATGCCAAGCGCCGGAAGGCCACCGTCTTTGCGCTAATAACTGCGGTTTCGTAGGAAGTCCGGCCACGATGAACCTTTGCTCTAAATGTTACAGAGATTTCCGTCTTAAAGAACAACAACAAGCTTCTTCCGCTAAATCATCTATCTCTGCCTCTCCTTCGTCTTCATCAAAGGTCGTCGAATCCGTTTCTCAGGTACCTCTTCTGACTCTCCCTGAGGTAAAAGGAGTTTTGCCGGTTTCTGCTGTCGCAATTTCCCCGGTGGAGGAACAGAAGCAGCTGCAACAGCCAAATCGGTGCATGGTTTGCAGGAAACGGGTAGGGTTGACGGGGTTCAAGTGCAAGTGCGGGATTACGTTTTGCGGGTCTCACAGGTACCCGGAGATTCACGGATGTACGTTCGATTTCAAGAAGGCTGGGAGAGAGGAGATCGCACGCTCTAATCCTGTGGTCAAAGCAGAGAAGCTCGTGAAGGTATGAGAAGAAGATGGAACCGTTGGATCCTTTGACTTTTAATGAGAAACATAAGTAAAAATTGTCAAATTGGTTAAGATCACGACACATGTTAAGGTGGTGGTCCCTCACCTTTAAAAATTGGGATTCTTCAAGTTGATGATTTGGATTTGATGAAATGATTTTTTATTACACCTAATATTCGGCAAAATCACCTAAGTAATGAAGTAAGAAACAAGAATTTCTAAAATAAATATCGAACTTTATATTTTAGAGTGTTCTTTATAGTGGATCGGGGAATATGCATGGACCACCATATGTTTTTATGAAGATGCATGCAAGAATCAGAAAACATAAAGATGCATGGAAGACTCAATGTCTTTCCAACCTTCGCGCATAGCTTTTTGGGTGCGAAAATGGTGATGTTGTTGTCGGTGTTCTTCAGTTGGCAGAGGATGAACTTATCTGGGTCGTTATTGGAGCAAAAAAACATGGGAGCTAACGAGCATCGTTAATGGAGTTTGGAAAGACGAAGAAGATAAGTTAAAAAGATAATGCAAAAAAAAAAAATTTGTCTTCCGTGCATCTTCCATCGAAGACGTCTTGTCTTATGTAGTCTTTCCAAAGATAGCAGGTGATCCACACTAATTTCTATTGACACAATAACATTCACCCTGTTTGAAAAAATAAATTTTGCAACACTCCATATGAATAAATTCATTTGCCCACTTCATTATTGTTAGTTTTATCGATCAACCAATAAACGTCAAGAGGTGGTGAATTGATCTTTTAAAGAATTTGGTGGAAGCAATCAAAAAATAAAATTTTTGCACAACGTTTAGAGTGGTTCGACTTTTCAACTAAGTTTACATGCACTATCTTAGCATCCACACTAAGTATTTCTTTCTTACCTTTAGGGTGTGTTTGGTTTACGGAATGTAAGATTACCAGTGGGAATAAAAGATTACCAGGGAATAGGATTACTGGGAATGTTGTATTTTGTGTTTGGTTGGTTTAGCAGGAATGTAAGGTTACCGTGTTTGGTTAAAGGAATAAAAGATTATTGGAATGTATATTTGACCAAGTTGTCCTTATTATATATTTGTTTTTTTAACAAGTTTGAAAATATTTATATATTTTCTTTAAAAAAAATTAAATTCATAAAATTTATATAATTTTTTTTACAAAATTGAAAATATAAAAATGTTTAATAAAAGGGTAAAATTTTATTTTAAACCATTAACTTCATATAAAATTTTAATTATAGATTTTTTTTGTAAATCTAAAATAGTTTAAGGATAAATTTGTAATTTAACTTTCGTAGAATTTTTATTATTCAATGACATAATAAGAATATTTTTGAAAGAAAAAAATTAAGGGCGTTTTAGTCCAAAACGCTAGTAATCCAACAATACCTAAGGAAAGGGAGGTAATGACATTCCCGGTAATATACCCAAAAAAATCTACTATTGGTAATGTAAGATTACCGGGAATGATATTCCCGGCCAACCAAACGGGTGAATGTAGATTTCATTCCCATGGGAATCTCACATTCCCCCAACCAAACACACCCTTAAGGACAATGTGTAACCTTACAAACACTTTAATGTTTATATCCAAAATCCTTGAATACTCACTCTCCCAAAGAGTAATTTCACAAGGCAAATGTGTTTACAAGCAATAAGATCTCACTCAAATCACACTTGAGCAAATTAAACAATAAGGCTCACAAGTGTATTACAATGAAAAGATTGGGAATTTAAGCACAAAAACTCTTTTGATATTGGTAAATTCTTTCAATGATCTTTATTGTTGTTCTCTATTTGAATCTTGGTCTCTTTTATGTCTTCTAATACCCTTCTAGCCGTTTGGACCAGTTGGTGGTTGATTAGAGCCGCTGGAATAATTAACTTTGAGCACTAAATGCTCACCTGTAACATTGGTATCGAAATCATGAAAAGGGTATCGAGACAAGCAACTTAACGGTCAAAATTATAGCCGTTGAGGCCTTCGGTATTAATACTGTATAGTGAGTATCGATCCTCACCTATCGATATCGATACCAACACCATGGTATCTATACCAGAAAAGCAGTCTAAAAATGGGATATCGATACTCGCATGTTGGTTTCGGGATTGGGGAGGGTTTTTGGACAAAAACAAGTATTTTTTAGCTTTGAAAAATATGTATAGCTTGTTTAAAGACTCAATAACGCTTAAGATTATTTTCTACAATAAAAATTATTTGAAAATGTTCTATGACAAATTTTCATAGTTTTGTGAAAATGCAAATTTTAACAATAAAAATTAATTAATAATTCATGTTATATCAAAATCAAATATTGATTTAACAATACTAAGAAGTTTTCTCCTAATATTCATGTCATATTTAAAATAAATATTATTTCTAATACTTCATTCTTGAAATATAAGATTACGTGACACATTACTGAGAATGTTATATTATGCATAATGTTATTTGAGGCTTTCAAACTTTTATAAGAAAAACTAAAGTGATCATTGTATTGTTTTTACACTTAATGTGGTCTTCAACCTAAAAAAATCAATGTGACCCTATAACCGATAATTTACATCATTGTTCGTTGCAATGTTAATGTGGCAATTAACGATGCTAATGTGGTGGTCTATGATGCTAACGTGAAAATCTATAGTAACTGATGACATGAAAGATGTATACATGTAACGTATAGACACAAAATACTATTAAAAGTTATAGAAAATAAAAATATAACAAGTTATCAAATAATAGATTATTAATTATTAAAAAAAATAAAAATAGTATACATAATATATACATATAATATATAGACACAAAATTTAGGTCCAAAGCGACATTACTTATGCACCTCATTTCGTCTCTCTTTTCTCCACTATATGCATCTTTGGCATGTTTCGATAGACTAGGTAAAGGTGAGGATGGTTATTTTGGTTTTAAGAGAGGGTGATGATATTTTTTTTTCTTTTTTTTAGGGGGGAGTTGAGGATATTTTTGATTGGTTTCGACTGATTTTGTTGATTATGAAGTTTTTCAACTTTCACTGTACCAACTGTTGATAACAAGTTTATCTTGTCGGTTGTAAACGATTCACACTTTCTGATTTGAGCGGAGAACTGTAGTCGATGTTTGAAAGAATAACAAGAGATTGAGCCATCGTGTAGAAAAAGAAGGATTGGTTGTAGTAATGACCAGTTCATCATCCCTTTTTACAGTATTGATTGAGAGGCATATCTATTGATCTTTAATGTATGTGTCAGTTGTAAAGTCATTATAATTATTTTTAGGTTGATAGATTAGATATATTTAATAATTAAATTTTAAATTTTATTACAAAAAAATATGTGGGACTATTAGAGATCTTATACGAAGATTTATGTTTGTACTATATGTGGCTTGAGATTTTCTGTCCGAAAGAGCTAGGTAAAACGAATGAATCATCTTAAGATTCCAGGCTGGCGAAGGGATGGTAGTTTTGAGGGGTATGATAGTTATATATAACTAATATATGTTTCTAAATATTACATATATTATTTGTATTTTAAATATGTATATATTGTGTGTTTATATGTTTTATTTATATATGTATGTATTATTATTTATTGGTTTTATATAAATATATGTACAATTCTTAAATCGAGGTAATACCTTTGTGTGAGAGGGAACTATGAGATTGTTTTCTAAATTATGAGTGTGGTCTTAAGGATAGTTCGAATAAATATATACGCATTTTACCTATTCAAATAATTATTATTACTATTAATTTTAAAATTATTCACTTTATTATTTTAATTATCAATTATATGTAATTCCATTCATTACATGCATTTGATTTAGTTAATTGTTGTATTCATCCGAGTATCGGCTGTTATATAATAAGGTAATATTGTTTAATTTGAAAAATTAACGAGTACCTTAAATCGCGGGTGGCAATCTTCATTAATTTTCCGAATAAAAAGGATATTCTTCTCAAACACTGAATGAATTAAATCATGTTTTAAGGCAATTACTTTTCAAAAGTTCACTCTTTTAAAAATAAATGAAAGGGAATGACCATGGTTTAAATTCATATCTAAATTCACAATTCTAATTATTAAAGATAACATATAATCGATCAGGTATTAATTTCGAACATTGTGAGGCTGCTCATTCTTTTTCACGCGTAATTAACTCTCGAATCTTTTTCAAAATGAATTTTTGATTAAATGTAGATATGTTATGTCTTTTAAAAGGAATTTTCTTAAAACTTATTTAAAAAGATGATTTGTGGGTATTCAACTTGTCTAATTCAAAATATTCGATAATGACTAAAAAAGATTAAGGACTATTTCAACATTGATAATGTAAACTTAAGGAATTTTCTTAAAACTTATTTAAAAAGATGTGTTTTAGTATTCAACTTACCTAAATCAAAAAGTTGATAATGACGGTAAAAATTTTGATTTTTTTTTTAAATTGAGTTCTGTCCAAAAGCTTAAGGATTATTTCAACATTAATAATATAAGTGATCAAAACATGACCATTTAAATTTAGCAAGTAAAAATATACAACATTGAAAGAAAGAACCTAGAGTATATTTTCTTTTTTCTTTTTTCATTTGAAAATCAAAGAACTTCCAGTCTTTTGGGGTTCTGAAACGTCAACATTAGATATTGGGTTTAGGGTTCTTAGATCCATGGCGGATTTTGGTAATTTTGAACCTTTTGATTGATTAAAGTTTTGGGTTTTTAGGCCACGATTTTAAGGTCTAACGAGGGTTAAGTCCATGGTATTTGGGGTTTGCCTTAGGGGGTCACCGCTACGTGAGGGTAAGATCGCCATACCCATAACCTTACGTGGGGCGGATGAACTTGGATTCACGTGGTATCGGAGAGGTTTCGAATGATTCTATTATCTATAAATGATTAAATAATTAAATTTATTAAATTAAATTAAAATTAGAATTAGAATCAAATTGATAGAATATATAAATATTGAGGATAAAATATATAATTATGCTAATATTATTAATTGTCATGTCATCATTTCTTTTCTTATCCCTTTGATCCTGACAGAGAAAAGAGTATACAAGCACAAATTAACTTAAATCAATATCAATCATTACAACCATGAAATCATCTCGAGACAAACCGAATCAAAATACGTCGAATTTCCATATCGAAGAGCCCAAGAGGCCAGCCCATAAGCCACAATATTACAATCTCGAGGAACAAAATGAACAACATAACACTCATTACTATCCAAAATCCGACATGTACCACGAAGATGGAAGCTGAAAGTAGACAGATCATTCTCATTACAAGATACTTTATTGACCAATAACACAAAGTCAGTCTCAAGGACCACTTGGGTCCAAGCATTCTCCTACGCAAACCGGAGACCAGTGAGAAAAGCATGAATCTCAGCAAGGCCTGTCTCACCACAACCTGGGGATGCTGACGCTTGCTCTCCCAAGACCTGATCAAAAGAATCACGAGCAACGACACCAACTGCTGCCAAGCGAGAAACTGAATCAAACACACCATCGACATTGATATTGACAACACCCGGATCAGGAGGCCACCACTTCGTTGTCATGGAGGGATAAAGAGGAATCTGGCCAAAAGATAACATAGACCGAGAGCCAGTACTAAAAGAATCTCGAGCCTGCACAAACTCTTTCTGCAGCAGTCTTGCATTCATAGCTATCACCCAAGGAGTAGGGATGGCAAACGGGTACAATTTCGTGGATTCCGCACCGCATCCGCTCTAATTGGAGCGGGGATGAGTATAATTTTAGCGGGTAGTGGGCGGGTTGTAGATTTATAAAGTGGTACCCGTCGTGGGTGGTGGGCGGGGTAATGGGTTTGAGATATTATCCGCCCCGCATCCGCCCTCCCCGCATCCGCTCGCCCCACATCCGCCCGCCCAGCTAAATATCTATTAGATTTTGGACCATTATGAATTTAGGTGTAATTTTAGAGACTAATTTATAAATTTTAATATTGTATAATATATAACATATAATTTAACCAAATATTAAGGATATTTAGTCTTTAATCTGGTCTTTAATTAGGGAAATATTCGGCTCTTTGATTAAACCCATAATCCCACTAACCATGTCACTTTCCATGTTTTTTAGCCCATGCTGCCCATCCAAACACAAATTAGTCGTACTATATGCATTAACATCAAAAGCAGCAGTTTCCATATTCTTTAGCCCCTCAAAACCCATATTAGGCGCACTATGAGCATTAACATCGAAAGCAACTCAACATTCCAGCTCTGCGACTACATGCTCCCTACAATCTATCTCCATAACATTCGTAGAGCCACTCCTCTGACAAATTGAAGCATGCGTTGCTACCCCATCACGAACTGTCTGTGAACCAACTCCAACATCCCATTAGTTTGCTGTCAGGCGGGTCTAAATGGGTATGTCGCTAGTGGGTAGTGGGTGTGGGGATGGATTTGAAAATGTACCCGAGTGGGCGGGTGTGGATTTGAAAATTTGTACCCATCATGAGTGGTGGACGGGTGGTGGATTGAAAAATATTAGGTGGGTATGGGGATAGGGGAGGGGGTATCCGCACCCGACCCGCCCGTTTGCCATCCCTACCAAGGAGGTTGAAAAGTATTACCATGAACCATCGCATTACGACCATTCCAGATATTCCAGAAAGTGACAAAAAGTATTGATACTTTCTCCTCCTCCAGAATGACCAACATAATCTCTAACCAAGAGATGGGACACACTGTCGGGCAAGACACTACAACACCAGAGAACTCGTTAAATGTTAACGATAGGTTGTTCGAGTGACATCATTTAAAGAGATTAGTAGTTTGATTGAAAAAATTGAAAGATTGAAGGTTAAAGTGAAAAGAGACAATAATTAAATTGTTATTGGTATAATTTACCCATTTTAATAGAAACAACCCCTTCTCCACGAGACTTTTAAACTCCTCCAATTTTGTTTTAATTAGCTTTAAAATGATTTAATAAATTTAATTCGTGTTTAATCCATGGCAGAAACGACAAGTTTAACAAACCACTAAACTTCCCTAAAGTTTCAAATTAGCACCAAAGTTCGTAGACTCTACAATTTTGACCCCAAACTTCCACATCTTTGTGATTCAATCCCAAATTTCAAAATTTCTTCCAATAAGCCCCGGAATTCAATTTTAATTCCAACTAAAGCCCCAATTCCTTCTAACCAAAAAAATTAACCTGATTTCGGGGCATGATAAAGCGGTAGGTCATAAAGCTATTTCTGATAGTATGATCCACAAATTAGAAATCGAAAAAGAGTTATTCTTATTGGACTATTGAGAAAAATACGAAGAAAGATGAGTATAGAAGAAATAACGCTTGCTATCGATTATTTGTTTGATTGGCTGTTTCTTGGTAGTGCGGTGGTTTATGAGTTGATGACCAACTAATTTAAGGTTCATGGTTTCAGAAGTTGGATTTTTTCTTCTTCTGATAATACATAAGAAGGGTGAGTAACTTTTTATGATGATGTATGAAATTTTAATGAAATGTGTTATTTGCATTTGAATTGAACCGTAATTTAATGGACCAAGAATGGTTAAACAAAATATTTGCATTTATTTGCCATATCCATCATTTATAGACAATGAACAAATAGTAGCTGTTCAAAAGAATAAAGTTCAAGCAACAGTGCTTGAGATCCATACAAAAAATATCATGTAACTACAAAATATTTCTATATCAAACATTACGATTAATTAAAATGTTAAAAAAAATTCTTTGGGGTACTACCTATATGGAAACAAATGTCACATATTCACTAATCATAAGAGTTTAAAGTACACTTTTTCTTGGAAAATAAACGAGTACAAGTAATTTCCCTATAACCAGATTAGTGAGAATGCGAAATAAAAGCGGAAAAATAATACCCGAATTTGATAACGGAGTTCAGCCAATTTGCTTATGTCTCCGGACTGCTGCAGATCTTTTACTAAGAGAGAAAATTTACAGGTGTTTACAAAACACTCACTACTCACAAGAAAGCTCTCTAGTATAGGGAGAAAGAAATGATTTTTTGGGATGGTTTTGAAGCTAAATGAGCTAGGGTATTTATAGTTGAAACTAAGGACTTAATCTTGTAAATACCCTAAAGCCTAGGGATTAATTGTGATTATCCCATTATCATTTTTCAACAAACATCTACCAAACTTTGAAAAACTATTTTTCAAAGAAACATTTACCAAACTTTGAAAAGCATTTTCAAAGAAACATTTACCAAACTTTGAAAATCATTTTTCAAAGTTGGTTGCCAAACTTGAAAATCATTTTAACAATACTTTCAACGATCTCCCACTTGAAGACTGATTTTAATATGTCTTCACACCTCGATCAATGCAATAACTTTTCTAGTCTTGTTACTCTAGCATGCCAACTGAAGTTGAACACAACTTCAGTTTGTCTGTAGTCACCGTCTTTGTCAACATGTCTGCCGGATTTTGAGCTCCACTGATCTTTTCAAGTTTCAAAATCCCATCTTCCAGAAGAGACCAGATAAAATGATATCGCAATTGTATGTGCTTTTTCCTGGAATGAAAAGACGGATTCTTTGTTAGATGTATAACACTTTGACTGTCGCAATACAAGACATTGTTTTCTTGTTTCTTGCCTAACTCTTCCAAGAAACTTTGGAGCCAAGCCATCTCCTTGCTGGCTTCCGTAACAGCGACATATTCTGCTTCAGTTGTGGAGAGAGCAACTATCTTCTGTAGTTGAGAAACACAACTCACTGCAGTTCCTCCTAGAGTATAGACATACCCTGTAGTGCTCCTTCTGATGTCAACATTTTCAGCTAAGTCAGCATCTACATAGCCTGTCAGTATCGTATCTCCACCTTAAAACAAAGTGCTTTGTTTGTAGTACCGCACAGATATCTAAGGATCCATTTGACTGCTTCCCAGTGTACCTTGTCTGGATTATTCATGTACCTGCTAATAGCTCCCACTGCTTGAGCAATATCTGGTCTGGTACAAACCATGGCATACATTAGACTTCCAATTGCTGAGGCATACGGCACCTTCACCCTGTGTGCACGTTCTTCCTCCGTCTTTGGTGATTGTTCTTTGAAGAGTCTAAAATGAACACCTAAAGGTGTACTTACTGGTTTAGCATCTTGCATGTTGAACCTGGAGAGTACTTTGTTGATGTACTCAGCCTGTGATAACATCAAAGTCCTCGACTTTGTGTCTCTCTTAATCCTCATCCCAAGAATCTGCTTTGCAGCCCCCAGATCCTTCATAGCAAACTACTTCGACAATTTTTGCTTCAAGTTTATAATCTCTTGCATGTCTGAGCCTGCAACGAGCATGTCATCAACGTACAACAATAAAATAATGAAGCTATTGTCGAACCTCTTGATGTAGCAACAATGATCTGCTTGGCATCTAGTAAAACCACTGTTACTCATGAAGCTATCGAACTTCTTGTACCATTGTCTAGGATCTTGTTTTAAACCATACAAGCTCTTCTTCAACCTGCATACCAGGTTTTTCTTGCCTGCCTCTATGAAGCCTTCTGGCTGCCTCATATAGATTTCTTCCTCCAAATCACCATGAAGGAAAGATGTCTTTACATCTAACATCTCAAGATGTAAATTCTCTGCAGCTATAATTTTCAACACCAGTCTGATTGTGGACAATTTTACGACTGGAGAGAAAATTTCATTGTAGTCAATACCTTCTTTTTACTGAAAACCTTTGACAACCAATCTTTCTTTGTAGTGTTTTCTCCCATCATGCTCTTCTTTGATCCTGTAAATCCACTTGTTGTGGAGCGCTTTCTTGCCTGGTGGTAATTCAGCTAATTCCCACATCTGATTTGACATAAGCGAGTCCATCTCATCTTTCATGGAAGACTCCCACTTGACTGAATCCTCCACTTGCATTGCTTTATCATAGCACTCTGGTTCACCATTGTCAGTTAGCAACAAGTAGTGCAAAGAAGGAGAATACCGTTGGGTTGGTTTAGGAATTCTAGAGGAGCGTCTTAGTTTCGGTGTGTCTGGTTCTTCTTGAACTACTTCAGGACTGATTTGAACATCATTTCCAGAAATCTCCTCGAACTCAGCAAATTCTTTTGTTTCAGCTTCGGTATTGGAGCTGCTTGATTCTACAGTTGACCTGTCTTTGTACATCACATTCTCATTAAAAATGACATCTCTGCTTCTGATGATCTTCCGATTTTCATAGTCCCAAAATCGGTAACCGAACTCATCACCTCCATAACCAACAAAGGCACATTTGTTGGACTTAGTATCAAGTTTACTTCTTTTAGCAGAATCTATGTGTACATAAGAAATACAACCAAACACTCTTAAGTGTGAAAGGTTTATTTCTTTCTTGCTCCAAACTTCCTCCGGTATTTTGCCATCCAAAGGAACTGAGGGCCCACGGTTGATCAAGTAAGATGCAGTGTTGATAGCTTCAGCCCATAGAAATTTGGGCAATCTGGCATGTATCCTCATGCTTCTGACACGTTCATTCAGAGTTCTGTTCATGCGCTCTGCTACACCATTCTGCTGCGGTGTCATAGGAACTGTTGTCTCCATCTTGATCCCATTGTTTGCGCAGAAATCTCTGAATCTACGATTTCTGTACTCTCCTCCATTGTCAGACCTCAACCGCTTGACTTTCAGATCAGTCTCATTTTCCACCATGGCCTTCCATTTTCTGAAGGTATCAAAGACTTCTGATTTCTTCTTCAGAAAATAAACTCACACCTTCCTTGTAGAATCATCGATGAATGTGACATAATATAATGAGCCTGCAAGAGATGGAACTGGAGATGGTCCCCATACATCAGTATGAACCAACTCTAACCTTTCTACCTTGGGTGTCTTACCAATCTTTGCAAAGCTGACTTTCTTTTATTTGCCAAAGATGCAATCCTCGCATAGTTTGGCATCTACATTTTTTAGATTCGGCAGCTTCCTTTTTGACAAAAGTGTCTTCATCCCTTTCTCACTCATATGGCCAAGCCTTTAGTGCCATAGGTTTGATTTTCCATCAGCATCTGCTGCAGTAATGATATTCTCTAAATTTGAGGTTATATAGAGACTACCAGTATTCTTACCACGAGCAATGACGAGTGCTCCTTTGGTGATCTTCCATTCATATCCTGAAAAAATTGTGTTATATCCTTCTCCATCAAACTGTCCTACAGAAATCAAATTTCTTTTAAGGCCAGGAATATGTCTCACTCCTGTAAGCTTTCAGGTAGTCTGGTTTGGCAGCTTTAGTCGGATGTCTCCTTTTCCGATGATCTTCAAGGTTTCATCATCAGCTAGATGAACCTTCCCAAAATCACCACTGACATAGTTCTCCATGATTTCTTGGCATAGGGTAGAGTGGAAAATTTCCCCTGAATCCAAGATCCATGATTCAATCGGACTGTTGACGCTTAGAATCATGGCATCACATGTCTCCTCAGTAATATTTGCAGATTCCTGTGCGCCGATATCTTTCTTCAGTGCTCGGCAATCCCTTTTAAAGTGACCCTTCTTGCCACAATTATAACAGGTAAAATCTTTCTTTCCCGTTCTTGATTTTCCCCGTCTGGATTTCGATCTACCACGATTTGAATTTCTTTCTGAAGTTCTCCCTCTGGACTCCATGTGCAAGGCTGAGGAGGTTGATGCTTCACCCGATTCTCTCCGTCGAATTTTTCGCTCAGTACCAGATCCCGAACATCGTCGAATTTTAATTTGTTATTTCCCGACGAGCTGCTGACTGCTGTAACAGTAGCATTCCAACTGTCTGGTAGAGATGATAAGAGAATTAAAGCTCGAACTTCATCATCAAATTCAATTTCCACTGAACTCAAATGGGTTGTGATTGTGTTGAGTTCATTTAGGTGTTGAGCCACTGATGCCCTTTCCGCCATCCACAAATTGAATAATCGCCTCATCAAATGAACTTTGTTTGAGGCTGATAGCTTCTCATACATACTGGAGAGAGCCGCCATAAGACCTGCCGTGGTCTTTTCTTTTGCTATGTTGAAAGAAACATTGCGGGATAACGTCAGTCGGATACCTCCGAGGGCTTGTCTGTCAAGAAGAGTCCAGTCTTCATTCTTCATGCCCTCTGGTTGCTTTCCTGAGAGGGGTTGATATAGATTTTTCTGGTACAGAAAATCTTCAATCTGCATCTTCCAAAAGCCAAAGTCCGCACCATCGAACTTTTCAATTTTCACCTTCCCTTCGTCTGCAGCCTCGCTCCCACTCGAATCTGGCTTCGTTTGGATCGTTTCTGACAATTCTTGCGAACCACCGTGTATTAGAACACCTCCGTCGACAAATTCGTATCTCCGACAAAATTTTACTATTCACGAAATTTACTATTCACATGAATAGTAATAAATAGTAACATCGCAAAAAAATTGACAAAATTTACAACCAAAAGCTCTGATACCAGTTGTTGGGAAATAAACTAGTACAAGTAATTTCCCTATAACCAGATTAATGAGAATGCGAAATAAAAGCAGAAAAATAATATCCGAAATTGATAACGTAGTTCAGCCAATTTGCTTACGTCTCCGGACTACTGCAGATCTTTTACTAAGAGAGAAAATTTACAGGTGTTTACAAAACACTCACTACTCACAAGAAAGCTCTCTAGTATATGGAGAAAGAAATGATTTTTTGGCATGATTTTGAAGCTAAATGAGCTAGGGTATTTATAGTTGAAACTAAGGACTTAATCTTGTAAATACCCTAAAGCATAGGGATTAATTGTGATTATTCTATTATCATTTTTCAACAAACATCTACCAAACTTTGAAAAACTATTTTTCACATAAACATTTACCAAACTTTGAAAACCATTTTCAAATAAACATTTACCAAACTTTGAAAACCATTTTTTCAAAGTTGGTTGCCAAACTTAAAAATCATTTTAACAATACTTTCAACACTTTTATTACTATATTTTTTAACCTCTAGCATACATTGTATAGAACCTCATAAATATGTAGATCTCGTAATTGACTATCATCCGATTAAGAAAAATAGTGTGATTAATGTATTCAATAGTAAGATTTTACCTGGTAAATATCTAAACTTTTGTGTTAATCTATTCCAATATTCAAAATATATCTATAAACTTTGACAACTTAGATAAAATTTTATTCATCTGAGTACAATTTTACATTTTATTGTAAATTTTAGTTTATTTGTCTAAATAATTTTTTATTGGACTTAAAACACTAATTTTTATTTTTCCAATTAAACCTTTTTTTATAATTCTTACAATTTTTTTATTTTTCCAATGTTTATATTAATAATATAATATTGCATGATTCAGTTAATCCTTAAAACATCTACAAGTACATAGAAGTTACTAACAGTATTAGCCACTGGGATTTGTTTTGTTGGAGAAACTACCAATTCCTTGGCATTTGTACACGAATTCTGAAATCACATTTTTATATACATAATTATTCATTTCGTTAGTTAGCCCATATGATTGGGACATTAAATCTAATATTAGAGAAAATAAAATTTGTAGTTAATCGGTTTTTTGTCTAATTTTCGTCATAGATATAAGTACAACTACCATCGAATTAAGCATAGAAAATGTTGTTTCTGGAATGGTCGTTGAGACAATTTGGATTGTTTAAGACTCTAATTGTTTTCCCTCTGCTAGAAATGGGTCAATATCTTGTGCTGTGTTGTGTAGGAGTAGTTGGGTCTACTTCTCAAGCCCATGACTTTTTTAGGTGAATTAAATCCTAAATAATTTAATTTCTTTAACGTTTTTTAAAAAATATAAAAATTATTTTATACAAATATTTTTATATTTTAATGAAGATATAAGATAATTTTTAACTAAAACAAAAAAATCAACCTTCATCACTAGTGTAATTGACCATAAACTGTAGTCTAGAATGATTACAAGATAATATATATTTAAAAAAAAAATTTAGTCTATTGACAACATACACATATTCTACATATACAATTGTTTGAATTCATATCCTTTAGTGAAAACAATTTTCCCTTTCATCATTGGCACCGCTTAAAATTTTGGTTGTAAGTATATAAGGAGAACAACATATAGGTTTAGTTTTGGGATAGCTCAATGACACCTTTGCAAAAATCCAAATCCCACCATCCTCCTTTGTTTTTTTTAGTATTGTAATGCTTTTGATCCAATAAAACGGGGGTCAACAGATCTCTTTGTTCTCTCATTGTCCTAACTAACCCTCTAGCATGAGATACATTCCAAGTTACTGAAAACTAATTTGTTAAGGAAAGACAATTTTTATTAATTAACAAGTATCTGGTATGCATTGCATGTATTTCGTATCAAGTTAACAAGAGTTTGGTTAACAACCCATAACTCTAGTTGACCTCAAGATTTTATTTATTTATTACAATAGTATTATATGAACATTCTTAATCACTCAATCCAATTAATGGATCTCGATCCTAAGACTTCTTTTTTGTTGTCTTTCGGTTCTCTATGATTTTGTATTAATTGATCCGGATTGATCCTAGCGTTCACCTGACTTTGATAGGTGAGTTTCATAGCGGAGATTTTATGCATACACAAGGCCTCGAACTCTAGAACTACTTAAATAATATCAAACTGCTTACCACTTGAACTAATTTTATTGGTGACCTCAAGACCTTTTTAATTATATTATTAAACAAATAATTATTATTTTTATTAATATGGGGTAAGTACAAGGCAATATATGTACAAAGATAACTCTCAATCTCTCAACATTGAACTCTCACCCCCTGGCTTCTATGGTGCTCGAACCTAGGTCCTCAAGGAATATCAATAATTCCTTTACCATGAAGGTCACTTGGTTTGTGCTTAAACACATAATTAGAATATATTATAAAAACAGTTTTTTAATAATTGGGGTGATTATAAGATAAACATACATATTCTATAGATGTCGTTCCTCGAACTAATAACTTTTATGGATATTAGTATTCATTTATACCACTTATGGTTGATTACAAGTAATTCATTAAAAGAAAGATTATGTACGGAAATGAGATTTTAAAGAGTCCAAAATTAATGTTTGATTTAGTGGCTTTGTTTTGACCAAAATTTGTCGTGAATTTGTTGGAGAGCGTTCTACTTACCACCTTCCCTCAACTCCACTACTAACCAAAAAACCTCCACATATTTTAAGCAAATGCATACTCCAAAAACTTTCACAAAAAACTCAAACGTTTCCAATGGCTTCTTCTGTAATCAAACAAGAAATTTCCCAGATGAAGTATGAAGGCGAAGAAGAAGACGAGGAGTTATTCGAGATCGATATCGAAGCAGTTAACAGTATCCCTCCACCACATTATTGGGAAGGTTATTTCACAGCAACAAGCAGCGCTTTACTCGCCAATTGCCTGTTACCCATATGTGATCTTTCCACTGCGATTCCTATGGCTTGTCCCGCATTTTCTAGGGTTGCGGATTGAAATCTATAGTTTTCATGGTTGAGGAGTCCTTTCCAGGGAGGTTTTTGCAAACGAAATTAAAGCATTATATGAACAGAAAATCAATAGGAAAGGTAGAGGTACTAGAACGTTATTACGTCCTAATATTGTTGTTTATATAAGTGTTCCCCTGTTCCTTCCATTGAACTGGTGTTTATACAATACATGCATCATTGATGATTGAGCTACATTCATGAATCATTATGAGATATTATACATTTTAAGAATTTGAGGCTCCTTAGAAAATAAGTGTCTCCATAAGTAACTGGTCTTCCTATTCTTGGATCATGTATTTTTTTTTTTTTGTTAATATGGGACAAATCAAATTTTTATTATACTTTAATAAAAATAATATGCAAATCATATATTTAAGATTAATCACGCACAAAACTTAGTGACCTCAGTGGTAAAAGAATTGTTGTTATTTTTTGAGGTTTCGGATTTGAGCACCAGAAATGTCAGGGGTACGAACGTTCAATGTCAAATGGTTAAGAGTTATCTTTGAACATATATTACCTTATACTTACCACAAATTATAAAAAAAATATTAATCATGATCCCATTAACCTAGATAGTAAAAGAATTATTGTTATTCCTTGAGGTACTATCTTGTACTTACCCAGATTATCAAAAAATATACATATATTAATCACAAACCCCGCAATGCCAAGGGTACGAGCGATCAATGTTAAATGGTTGAGAATTATCTTGGAACATATATTATCTTGTACTTACCTCAGATTAATAATTAAAAAGAAGGAAAATTAAAGGCTAAACATGAAATCTATGGATCCCATTTGTTTGATTTTCCAGGTGTGTAACCTGAACATGAAAGTCATTAGTCCTCGATCATTCCTTTTTTCACAAAGAAACAACACTTTCTTTAACTCAGTGAGAGATCTTTTGAGTTAAATGGAGAAAACACGGCAAGATAATCGAACAAAAGACATTTGAGGATAACAAGGCCATAAACAACTGTGTTATCTGCATTTGGACAGTCAGTGGATTGTGACCAGACCGCAAATTTTCATTATGCTCCATGTGACGAAACGATTTTTTCCTCAAAATGTGATATAAAGGTGAGATTTTGAAAATCACATTAATTCTTAATTGTCTCTTTTTATTTTAAAAATATAAGCGATTTAAAAGACCTCTCGTTTCGAAAAATTTTGAATTTCCTTTACGATCGAAAAATACGGTTCGAAGAGTCGCCACCAATCTTTGATTAAGGTGTGATTGGGCACCCAAAAATACTTTGTCATTTTAAATAAAAATTAATTTTAATTAAAATAATAAATTGAGGTATGCGTTACCAAAATCCGAGTTCGGGAGTCGGTTACGTGCGGGGAAGGATTAGCACCCCACAGCGCCCTAAATCGGTACCTAGTAGATTAATTAACCTCTTTGTAATGAACTTTACAAATTCGAATTTAATTTAATTTTTGATCCCATAAAATAAAAATAAAAATGTAAATTTAAAACATTCAAAAGCACTCAAATAAATTAAATTAAAATTACCGAGTCGTTTTAGAAAGATAAAGAATGTTCGATTATTTACAAATGTCGAGACCAGATCTTAAAAGTTATAACAACCTTTTCTCGATAAATTTAAATAAACGAACATTTCCTTTTCTTTCGTTCCCAAATTTTAGGTGACGAATCAATTTTTGGTTTCACTTTCGGGATACACTTTTATTTTAAAATCATTAAAAGCAGACCTCAAATCAGTTATGACTGCCCACTTGAAACAATTTTAAAATAAAAAATATATTACCCTTAATCCAATTATGTCGTATGGTCGAATTATGCACATGAGGGTATCATACATTATGCAAAAACGATGTCATGCAAAAATAAAAGGATATATTACATCTAAATCCATGTTTATGAACCACATAATTACATATGCGCACATATCACCATCATTCAAACCTAGGATAAGCATACACCCTAAACGAATCCTAACTAATCATACATACATACACATAAGAAACTTAAACATGGACTAAAATGAAACATGTAAAAACTTTAAAGTCTAATATCTAAACAACGGAAATTAAAACATCAACATTTAGGATGAAAATTAAATGAATATAAAATAAATAGACAGAATTAGAAACATGTAAACTTCGACCTAGGGACTGAAACGAAACATGGAAAAGTTAAAAGTGAAATGTCTAAACAATAAATATTTAAATACATTCATATTAAGGACTAACATTAAATTCGGATAGAACACAGAGACAAAATTAGAAACACAAACACAACGATTTAAGGATTAAAATGCATGAAACTGAAAGTTCAAATGACCCAAGTGTTGAATAACCCACACAAATCGGCCATTCTCAAAGTGTTTCCGTTTTGAAGATCTAATATTTGTGTAATATTCTGAGCACCTTAAACCCTATTCTCATTTATGTTAAACCGGTCCCCAGCTCCGCTTCTCTCCTTGAACCACCATCGCCGTTTCTCTTCTACTCTCTCATCTCTCTCATTCTCACCCCTAAACCGAGCCTAAAACCTCACTATAGCTTCCTTCTTCTCCCACAGCCGAGACTCCAAAAGCCTTAGTCTCCACCGGCCACCACTTAGCACAACTGAAAATGGCTAAACCGACACCCAAGTCGACCTAAAAACCATCTATTTCCCTCTTAATCTCGAATCAAACCCCAAAACAACCAAAACAGACCCAATCGCCTAAGACCGTTCCTAGTCTTCCTCCTCTCCGGCTAGAAGTTCCTCTCTAAGGTAAATGGTCTCTCTTTCTACTCTTACTCTTTTTATTTTAAAAAACACCAACATAAAAACTAACCCTAACTCATGCACAAGGTTTCTCGAGCAACTCTCAACACTCCGGTTTTGATTCAGGTGACTCAAATAGGTAATCTTCTAACCTTTATTTTCTTCCTAAATAAATACCACATATACGAATAGTTACTAAAAATAAACAAAATAAGATGAAATACCTCCTTATTAATGTTTGCTGTTTTTTTGTTGTTTTTACTTGAGATAATGCTACTGCCCTTTTGTAAATGATTAATATCCTTGCAATTGTGAGAGTGAAAATCAGGAGAAAAAATGTTTCCTTTTTTATTGCTTTCAAAATGGTGAACCAACAATTTTACAAGTTGTTCTCCTTTTTCCCCGTTCTTTCTCTGTAATTTTTCTGTGAATGTCTAGTAGTTTTTTTAGTTTTCCCCTCTCTAGCTAACTTCCCGTGGTTAATCTCCTTTTACTGATGATGGGTGGTTATTTCCTAAAAACCAAAACTGCTAAAAATCGACCCTCAAACTGCTCTCTTCTTGTGCATATATCTGCTGTCCATTGGGCTTGAATGGGGCCTGTAATTGGTTTCCTTCGGGCCTGCTCCGACCTAGACTCGGATAAAAACGAGCATCTACAGCTGCCCCTCTTTGCTCATTGTCGTGTAACGAGAACAGAGCAAAGATCAAAAGATGATCGAGTTTGTCCGGTCATGAGAACTTCAAAAGATTAAACCATTCCACTGTTACTTCAAGAGAAGTGATACTTGAAAAATCTTCAAATAACGGGTCTGCTCCCTTTTCTTTCAAGGAGTATAAGACTCGAACAATCCTTGGCAAACGTGTCTGCTCCCTATTCATTCAGGGAGTATAAGACTCAAACAATCTTCAATAAACGTGTCTGCTCCCTATTCGTTCAGGGAGTATAGTACTCGAATAATCTTCAACAACCGGGTCCGCTCCCTATTCCTTCATAGAGTATAAGACTCGATTTTCAATAAACGTGTCTGCTCCCTATTCCTTCAGAGAGTATAGGACTCGAACAATCTTCAACAAACGTGTATGCTCCCTATTCGTTCAGGGAGTATAGAACCCGAACAATCTTCATAAAACGTGTCCGCTCTCTATTCCTTCAGAGAGTATAGAACTCGATCTTCAACAAACGTGTCTGCTCCCTATTCCTTCAGAGAGTATAGGACTCGATCTTCATAAAATAAGTTTGCTTCACTACTCTTCCGTGAAGGCTTAAGATTGACTTGCTTCACTACTCTTCCGTGAAGGCTTAAGATTGAACTATTTCGAAGGTCAAACCTAAAAAATCAAACATTACGAATCATTAATATATGTTTGAAAAATATTATACTAAAAAATTTAGAATTTGAGAAAATTTCTGAAAATCCATTGGATATGCGGATCTACTTTGGCTCAATCGTCATCTAAACATCATTCTTTTCAAAATTCCAAAACTAATTATCCTCATCTTGATGTTTCCATATCTTCAATCTTCAACTATCCCTGGGAAACCTGTAGATATTTAAGTCATCATGTAATTATGAATGTCATGATCCTATTCATGCCTATAATGTATGCAATCATGCAATTCAATGCGTTTTCTTCTTCGAAGGAACTCTATCTCCTTTTGATCTCGATGGAACTCAGTTTCATCTTGGGTACAAAACATTTGACCAATTCACCCCAGTTAACAATCTCAATTCCGTACCTCTCGGCTTAACAGAACCTTGACTCTTTCCTTTCTTAAAACCCGCCAGTGCCCATGACCAACTTCTTGATCAATGACAATCTCTTTGGGTCTTCTTATCATGGCTGAGATTTTCTATGAATTCCAAGGTTTTAGCTTCCCGTAGCCACACAAGCTTACATGTTTAAACCATTTTCAACTTCAGAATACCTGTATTTTCCAAAACCTTTTGCACAATAATACAAAATGATCTCATGTATTTCAAGTTAAGCTATATGTTTTAACCTTTCAAAATAAGATGCTTACAAAAGGGAAACGAACAAGGAAACACATCTCTTTATTTATATAAATACAGAGAATTTTAGGCAACTAAATGGCAAACTTTTAACTGGAAACAGTATAAGAACAAAAGAGTAGGCGTCTTCAAATATCAATAATGCAAATGCTTTTGAACTGGCACGCCGTTAGAATGTCTCGAGTGTAGCTTCTGTCAAAAAAATCTCCAAAATTATAATGCTTAAGAGTATGAAGCTACTTCTAAACTCCCAAATCTCCATCATTGGATGCCCTAAACCAGTATTGAATCTCATGTGCATTCAATTTCTCTTGGTTATTTCAATCGAGACTCATTAATCTTTAGTCTCATCCCTGATCACCAACTATCATTGTTACTACCCATATCAGGAGCTCTTTCCACTTCCAAAATTGATTTAGAACCTCCACCATGCACGAATTCTGAATTTCAAATTCAACTCAAGTCGCCCTTTGTGGGTTTTCAACTTGAGACCTCCTTTGGTTCCAAGACGCCCTTTTCGGGTTTTCATCTTGAACTCTCCTTTTATTTCTCTTTTTTTCATTTTTCTCTTTTTTCATTTTCCATTTTTTCTTCTTTTTTTCTTTTCGTTTTTTCCATCATTTTCCTTTTTTTCTCATTTTTTTCTTTGTTTTTCTTCTTCTCATTTTTATTATTTTTTTTTCATTTTTTCATTTTTCTCTTTTATTTCTTCTTCAAGCGAAATATCTCTTAACAGCGTCGGAATTCACTGGATATGGTAATTCTGATCCGTCCATTTCAGTTAGGACTAGAGCTCCTCTAGAAAAGGCTTTCTTGACAACATAAGGTCCTTCCCAATTGGGCATCCATTTTCCTCGGAAATCCTTCTGAACATGTAAAATCCTTTTAAGCACCAAATCTCCCTCATGGAATTCTCGAAGGCAAACTTTCTTACCATGTGCCCGTATCATACGTTTTTGGTACATCTGACCATGACAAATAGCTTTTAATCTCTTTTCTTCAATCAAATTCAACTGGTCATACCTAGCCTGGACCCATTCTGCCTCATCGAGCTTTACTTCTGACAAAATCCGAAGTGAGGGAATTTCCACCTCAATAGGTAAGACAGATTCTATCCCATATACCAGAGAAAATGGAGTTGCCCCAGTTGAAGTCCGTACTGAAGTTCGATAAGCAAACAGAGCAAATGGCAACTTCTCATGCCAATCCTTATAGGTCTCAGTCATTTTCTGTATGAGCCTTTTGATGTTCTTATTGGCCGCCTCTACTGCCCCATTCATCTTTGGGCGATAAGTAGTGGAATTATGATGTTTTATTTTGAACTGTTTACAGACCGAGTCCATCATCTTATTATTTAAATTCAATGCATTATCGGAGATAGGCCTCTCTGGTAAACCATATCTACAAATGATCTCATTCTTTAAGAATTTGCATATTGTAGACTGGGTAACATTTGCGTAAGAAGCTGCTTCTACCCACTTGGTGAAGTAGTCTATGGCTACCAGAATAAAACGATGGCCATTTGAAGCTTTGGGTGAAATTTGTCCAATAACATCCATGCCCCACATTGAGAATGGCCACGGAGCTGTCATTACATGCAACGGGTGAGGAGGAGTATGTATCTTATCTCCATAAATCTGACACTTGTGACATTTTCGGGCATAATTGATACAGTCTATTTCCATAATTGACCAATAATACCCAAATCTCATAATCTGCCTAGCCATAGCATGCCCATTAGCATGGATACCACATATTCCCTCATGCACTTCTTCAAGAATCAATTTGGCTTCTTTTGCGTCCACACATCTTAACAAGACCTGATCCAGACTTTTCTTGTATAGAGTCTCACCATCAAGCACATACCCTGATGCCATTCTTCTAATGGTTCTCTTATCATTCTCAGTAGCCTGTTCTGGATAACTCTGATACCTTATATATTGCAAGATATCATAATACCAGGGGTTTCCATCTTCTTCCTCTTCAATATTAAAACAATGGGCTGGATACTCATAAGCCTTCATTTCAATGGGCATCATATTTGAATGCTCGTTCATCTTAAACACTGCTGCCAGTGTGGCCAAGGCATCTGCCATTTGATTCTCTTCTCTGGGGAGGTAATTGAAAGTTACTTCTTTAAATTCTTCAATAAGTTCCATAACCAACTTACGGTATTCTACAAGCTTAGGATCTTTTGTCTCCTATTCTCCCCTGAGCTGGTATATTACCAAAGCTGAATCTCCATATACTTTAAGCATTTTTACTTTGCGTTCAACATTAGCTCTAAGACCCAGAACACAAGCTTCATACTCGGCCATATTGTTAGTACAATCAAAATTAAGCCGACTAGTGAAAGGATAATGCTCTCCCTCTGGTGAGACCAAAATTGCCCCGATTCCATGTCCCAAGGCATTTGAAGCACCATCGAAGTTCAACTTCCCATATTTGCTAGTGAATACAACTGCTTCTTCTACCGAAATAGCCATTAAATCTTCATCTGGGAAATCAAAGCTCAACGACTCATATTCTTCCGAAGCCCTGCTTGCAATGAATTACGCTATAGCACTTCCTTTAATTACCGTCTGGTTTACATACTGGATGTCAAACTCGGACAATAAGATCTGCCAATGAGCTAATCTTCCAGATAATGCAGGCACACCCATTAGATATTTCAAGGGATCAAGCTTGGATATAAGCCAAGTAGTATGATACAACATATATTGTCTAAGCCTTCGGGTAGCCCATACTAAAGCACAACACAACTTTTCAATGGGTGAGTATCTTGTCTCACATTCAGTGAACTTCTTGCTAAGATAATAAATAGCCCTTTCTTTCTTCTCAGTTTGGTCACGTTGCCCCAGCACACACCCCATTGAATTTTCATAAACCGACAAATACAGAATCAATGGTTTACCTGAGATAGGTGGCGCCAAGATTGGAGTGCTCGACAAATATTTTTTCACTGCTTCAAAAGCTTTTTGACAATCCTCACTCCATTCCCCTGAGTTATTCTTACGAAGAAGGCGGAATATGGGATCACACTTTTCCGTCAGCTGTGAAATAAACCGAGCTATTTAATTCATTCTCCCCAAAAATCCTCTGACTTCTTTTTGTACTCGTGGGGGTGGCAAGTCTTGAATAGCCTTTACTTTATGTGGGTCTATTTCAATTCCTTTTTGGCTTACTACGAATCCCAATAACTTCCCAGATGTCACCCCAAAAGTACACTTATTTGGGTTGAGTTTTAGTTGACATCTTCTTAGTGTTTTAAAAAGCTTTCTTAAATTCCCAATATGTTCTTCCTCTGTCTTAGCTTTGACGATCATATCATCGACATAAACTTCTATCTCTTTATGCATCATGTCATGAAATAATGTCACCATGGCCTTTTGATATGTTGCCCCGGCGTTCTTCAATCCAAACGGCATTACTTTATAACAAAACGTTCCCAACATGGTAACGAACGTCGTTTTTTCCATATCTTCAGGGTTCATCTTAATTTGATTGTAGCCAGAGTAACCATCCATAAAAGAGAACAAAGAATTTCCAGCAGTATTATCCACTAGTGTGTCTATATGTGGCAAAGGAAAATTATATTTTGGACTAGCTCGGTTGAGATCCCTGTAGTTAACACACATTCGAACTTTCCCATCCTTCTTTGGTACTGGGACAATATTCGCCACCCACTCAGGATATTTAGCCACTTTAAGAAACCCCGCATCAAACTATTTTTTCACTTCCTCTTTAATCTTGAGCAGCATCTAGGGTCTCATTCTTCTCAGTTTTTGTTGTACCGGTTTACATTCAGGCTTTATTGGTAGTTTGTGAACAACCAGTTCTGTATCTAAACCCGGCATATCTTTGTATGACCAAGCAAACACATCTTTGTATTCTTGAAGCAATTCTATCAAATCATGTCGACCTCCAACTGACAGAGTGGTACCAATCTTTACTTCTCTCTTATCCTCATCTGTCCCCAAATTCAAAATCTCAGTAGACTCTTTATGAGGCAGAATCTGCTTATCTTCATTCTCCACCATTTTCAGCAATTCAGAAGGTAGTTCACATCCTTCATCATCATCACAATCTTTGATTTCCCCTTGACATATAGGCTTCTCGAAATCAATCTCCGGGTCAGAGTCATTGGCATTCATATTATTGATATCTGGGCTCCTAAAAAAATAATGAAAGAGAATATATATATACATATATACATATGGGATGATCTTTTCCCATATAAATAAATAGAAATAAATAAATAAATACATACATATATACAACAAAGAATGAATGAATGAATGAAATGCATGGGAAATGTTTGCCATTTGGAACTAACAGAATGCATCTTTTATTGAAAGCAAGAAAAAACAAACAGCTTAATCCTTTACATAAAATCACCTATTCCCCCAGGGTATGAACAACAGGGAGAAAGTTCCAGTGCATTACTCTGTAAAAGATTTGTAAACTACAGGCAGTTCTTCCGCGGTCCAATTGTTCAACACGAAGCCCAGCGGTGCAAGATAAATGCCCATAACTCTCATTTCCTCAAATTCATCATCAGTTATAACGTTAATGCCTAAATCTCCCAAGGCATCCTCAACCATCACCTCAGTGTTCCTTGAATTCCCTTGAAACATATGTCCCCCAGATATGAAAATGTTTCTCAACGGCGGGAAGATCATGGGTTCCCATCTAAGGTCTTCACCAGCCAATCTGGTCTTTCTCATTTCCTGACCCTTCTTAATTCCCCTCAGCTTATCCCTCGGAGTTGGCTGATACCCCAAACCAAATCGATCTCTTTTAGTAACAGGGCATATTGGATTCACTGGTCCTTGTAACTAACTTCCTAACCCTTTCCCAACTTTTGCTCCTCTTCCAAGGGTCAGCTTGAGTCCCATTTTGGTACAATTTGATAGTTTAGGATTTGGTATCTTCCTGCCTTCAGCCACAAATGTAGCATTGACAAACTCCAACGATCTGAAAGAACACTCGACTGCTTGCTCATCCACTTCAATGTACGGAGCAGTAGTAGAAACAGAAGCAATAATGTCCTCTTCAGCATGAATACATACCAACCTTCTATCAATCACAAATTTCAGTCTCTGGTGCAATGTGGACGGAACTGCACCGGCCTGATGAATCCAAGGCCTTCCCAACAAATAATTGTACGTAGGCATAATGTCCATAACGAGAAATTCCACTTCATAAGTTGCTGGACCAATATTCAGAGGAACATCAATCTTGCCCAACACTTTTCTTTTAGTCCCATCGAAAGCTCGAACCACACTTTGGCAGGTTCTCATAAGTGTACTATCTAATGGAAGCTTCTTTAGAGTCACTAAGGGCATCACATTCAAAGCTGAACCATTATCAACCAAGACCCGAGACAACACATGCCCTTTACATTTAACTGTGATGTGCAAAGCCTTCTGACTACCAACCATCCCAGAAGGGATTTCATCCTCAGAAAAAGATAAAAAATTATCAGCTTGTACATTGGAAACTAACCGATCCAACTTTTCAATGGGAAACTCTTTCGGAACAAAAGTCTGGTTCAAAACCTTTAACAGAGCATTCCTATGGGCCTCTGAACTCAAAAGTAATGATAAAACAGAAATACGGGCAGGCAACTTGTGTAACTGTTCAACAACATTGTATTCACTATGCTTCAGAAACTTCAAAAATTATACTGCTTCACTCTCGGTTACTGGTTCATTGATAACAAGCTTATCTTCTTCTATCTGCACATCAACCTTTTTCCCTTTATCAACTGCAACCTTCTTCTCAGACTCTTTAGGTGGATTAAGAGAATAACACCTACCACTTCTGGTAAAGTGTCCCACCTCATCTACGTCCTCATTTTCTTTTGTTACATCTCTCATCTGGAAATCATATCTCCAAGGCACTTGCTTATTATCCCGATATGGGAATGGAGATGGAGGTGTAATAACCACTTTCGGGGCTACCTTCTCAGTAACTCGATTTTTGGGAGTAATAATTAGGGGACAACTAGCATTGTATACCCCTTTAGACGATCCTTCTGAAGCGCAAACTTTCGCTTCCTCTTCTTCAGCAATCTCTCTAAAGAACTCAATTTCTTTACTGTCCATCATGTCTTGTACCAAAGATAGGAAGTCAGGACATTGCTGAATATTGTGTTCTTCACTGTTATGATACTGACATATATCTCCACTTTTAAACTGTTCAACCATCAAACTGGGCTTCAACCATCCTACCTTAACCATCTGGCACCACACCCAACTCATAGGTGATACCACCTCACTAACATTCCTTACAATTCTTTTTCCTCTCTCTTCAGTAATCGAGTTAACTCCTGCCCCTGCATGGCTTGGCAACGGATTCTGAGCTATATTTGGCTGCTCACTGTCACCAAAGTTGATGACATTCCTCGTTCTCAAAGCTTGGACAACCTTCTTAAAAGCAGTACAATTCTCAATAGAATGCTCAGGATTCCCTGCATGGTACTCACACTGAGCACTAGCATCATACCATTTGGGAAAAGGAGGTTGCATTGGTGTCACGTGATACGGCAAAACCACATGCCGATCATAAAAAATCTGAAACAATTCCTTATAAGTCATCAGAATTGGATTAAATTGAGGCATCTCTCTCCTCTGGTCCCTTGCCCCTTGTCTATTGTCATTTTGTGTTGATGGCCCTGCTCCTTGAGGATGGGAAACAGTGATGTTATTAGAATCGTACTGCCTCATATTACTGACTTCGTTTTCCTTTTTCCTCGTTGGTGGTCTCTTACTAGACTCTCCTCCCTCGAGCTTCCCACTCTTAACAGCCATTTTAATCATTTCTCCCGTCGTAACTACATCAGCAAAACTTCGATAAGGATTACCGATAAGATGCGAGAAAAAAGGAGCCTTTAAGGTGTTGACAAAAAGCATATTTGTTTCCTCCTCTTCCAATGGCGGGTGGACTTGCACTGCTACATCTCTCCATCTTTGAGCATATTGTCTAAAACTCTCGTTAGACTTCTTTTCCATTCCTTGTAACATTATCCTGTTAGGTCTAACATCTTTTACATGTTTGTATTGCTCAAGAAATGACTTAGCCAAGTCTTTCCATGATTTATATATTAGCTCTACTCAGCTGGTTATACCACCGGATTACCGAGCCAGTTAAGCTTTCCTGAAAGCAGTGTATCAACAATTGATCATCCCCTATGTATCCGGTCATCTTCCTACAAAACATCATGATATGCGCAAAGGGACACCTGGTACCATCAAACTTCTCAAAGTCAGGAACCTTGAACTTTGGAGGTAAAACCAAATCCGGAACTAGACTTAATTCCTTTGCGTCGAATCCATAGACACTAGTATCTTCCTTCATGGCTCTGACTTCTCTTTCTAGCTGTTTCCACTTCTCTTCCAACGGATTTTTTTGGTCCTTCTTGGCTTCTTCATCAAGGTCCGGAACTTGATGATATTGATGTTCTTCCTGATATGAACTAGATCTAGATTGTACGTTAACAAAAGCACCGACTGGATTAATATGCACCTTCCCGACATGTGCAGGGGTCACTTGAACGTTCTGAGATTGTTCTGGGGTTAACCCTGGATGATGAAGTGGGTCCTCAGTTACACCTTCTGGCATAGGGCTTTTCCCATGTTCTGGATTTCTTCCTTCCAACATACTCGCAAACTTGGCAAACATCTCCTTTTGGGCATTCATCATATCTTCTTGCATTTTCTTGATATTATCTTGTAACTCCAACTGAACCTTCTCAATTTGGGCAAGTTTGTCCTCCATAACTTTCTTCTTGGTTCTATAGGTATGCTTGGGATTTTCCAGTATTACTCTGTCACAGAGTTATTTTGTTAACATTATTGTTTATTAAAGAATATGATTTATATGATTATGAATGAATAAAATGTGATGCAAAAAATTAAATGTACTAAAAATGCATATGCAAAATGCAGGGTGTTGATCCTGGAACGACTCCTTAAAATAACTCTTTATATTAGAATGATGTTCAATTACAAAGTTGAAACATATCACAAATAAATCTGCACCATCTCTCTTATTTGCTGTACATGTGCTAGCAACTCCACGATCTTCTGGTTTTCTTCAGCCTCGGGATCCAGTTCTTCAGTCACATCAGCAGCTTCCTCGGATAAAATGACCAAATATTGAGCTATTCTCTGCGCGTGTCCTAGGTAACAAGCAATAAGATCTTCTCTTTGCTTAACTCTCGCCTGAGCTCGCTCCCATCGAAAATGCCATTGTATATCCCCCTCATAAGGAACTATCAATAACTCACTTGCTTGCCTCTGAAAATCTCGAACCATGGCTTCAAGCTCACTCACTTGTTTTTTCAGACTTTCAACTTCCCCATGGCTTGAGCTACCTTCCCTGTTTCGGTATCGTCGTAATGCAGTCTCTAAACTTGAAATTTTCTCCTTCAACTTCTCATTCTGGGCTTGACTCTTTTGTAACCGCTGCTCTAAAGAATCCTTTTCTTTCGATAAAATCTTCACTTGGTGCCTGCTTTGCTTGAGCTCTTCTTGACTCTCTCCGGCTACTCTTTTGAGGCTCGCCACCTCTTACCTCAATTCGACAGACTTACTCGAGCTAGAACCTGCCTGAGCTTTTACCATTCGCTGATAAGTTGACCGAAGATCGTCAAAGTCTAGCCGAAGTTGCTTCTCTACTTTTTCAATTCGATCTGCTCTACTCTTCTGAATGTTAATCTCCAATCCCTTTTGATACACTTCATCTTCTAGCTTCTGTAAAGTCATTCTTCATTGTCTCCGTTCTGCTTCGAAATCACGCTTGGCTAACTCTAATGGAGATGGCACCACTCTTAACTGTTCCTCCACCGGCTGAATATTTTTAGGATTCACTATTGGGATGTTATCGTTTACTCGACCGCTTCTCCACTGCTTGTACTCTTGAGATAACTCGAGATCATAGGTGAACAAATTCACGCGACGAGTTTGCTTCCAGACCTCAGCAACCCCTTTAACTTTACCCTTATACTGATCTCCTTTGAATGCAAAATCCGATCCTACCAAGTCTCACGTGGCTGGAATGAACTGTCTCGATCCATACTGTCTGGAAACTATTAGCGGTGTATACCCAACAGAACCCCATATACCTGGCAAAGGAACCCAATCTCGCTCTCCACATCGGTAAAGTATATCCGAAAAGGTATTCCACGAAGCTCGCCACAAAATATCACCATCTCTGATATCCTTGAAGATGACCATCCATTTTTCTTCGCTAAAACCCCCAGGCCACTCTTTAGAAAGAAAATCTTCCAAAGGTGAGAAACCGTCTAGAAATACTCGTCCTGGTGCCCTTTCAACATGTTTGAAATGACTCAGAATCCACACTAGCAGCAAAGGCGCACATCCTATAAAGCGTCATTCTCCCTCGCGCCTACAAGAACTCAAAGACCGGAACGTCTCAGCTAAAATGGCTGGAACATGATCCACGTGCTTGTCTAATCTTTCAAACAGATCAACGACTGATACGTCTACATATCCTAGCACCTTTGGAAAAATAATGAGCCCATAAATCCCTAAAGAAAACAAGTCAAGCTTCTTTCTCTTATCAGGGTGATGATCAATTACTTCTTTCAAAGCAGCCCAAGAGATACACTCACTGTCTCTCTTCTTCTTAATGTTTCTGATTACCCAATCTTCACTCATTCCGGTCATCAATAGTAATTTCTTCTTAAACGAATGAGTGACTGGCAGCTTGGTATATACTCTATCCATCTGGGACCTCGAACAACAGACCAAAGCTTGATACTTCTCTATTGTTGGTGTTATATCCACTCTACCAAATGTGAAACAGTTGTAAGCCGGATTCCAGAATTGTGCCAACGCTCTAAACATATTTCGATCAATAGGAACATCCAGAAGATAAGGAATATTACCGTACAACTGATAAAATATCTCCTTATCGGCTATTGTCCATCTTCCCCATATCTCCTTTAGCTCACTTAGATCATTATGACGCACGTTGATGTGAGTATAACCAAATAACTCCGACACGTATCCAAGCATCATGATATCCCCATTGGTCAGTTGAGACTGTTTCGACCACCTCAAAATATCTGCATTGTCTTCAACCTCTTTCTGAACCGTTCGTTCCATATTACTGGCCTTCTATATGGACATCGATCCCAAATCAACACCATGTAATGGATCGTGCAATGCAAAACAGAAAAGAAACAAGGCAAAGATAACAAAAGATCGGTTAGTATACATAAAGCAATTAAGTCGGGATAATAATTTATTCAAGAATCCTACCCACACATGCTGGCTACCCAATCATGCTTTATCAGATCCTACCCAACATGATATCTACCCTCATGCTTTGTTATTCACAAAAATAAATCATAACTGCATGATATCTAATTCGCATGATTGTTCAAAAAATAAACCTAACCGCATGATATCTAGTTCGCATGCATTTATTCGAAAAAATGAAAATAAATGACTCAAAAAAGCTTTTCCTTGTGTACCCTCCTCACGGGATTCTTAAGGTTCGGGTTTGGCTCAACTTAAGTTCAGGCTCTACATTCACTATATGCTGGGTTAGGTTCTAAAGTAATAGGTTCTCGAATTGTCCTTGTCGGTGCCCCCTTGGGCTGCCGAACCCTCAATCCTGGCCCATCACAGGCTTTAGGGGATCGAGTTCAATTTCGAGGGAACACACCTCCTTATGTCCATGCGGAGGTGATTACCATCACGAGGACCATAAGGCGTGAGCTCCAGGAGCGATCCACTATCCCAAGCGGAGGTGAAAACCACACGAGGGCATAGTCTCTCACTCCTACTTAATTAGGACGGAGCGGGGTTTTAGCTCATGTCATGAAAATGCAACTGTGCAGTGTGTGAGGAAAAGCGAAAAAAAAAAACACAATAAAAACACTCAAAATTTCCTAAATTCACACAATTAATCTGAAATCATTAGCAAACAAATTAGTACAACTATTTAATTATTAATCGAATTAAATTAAAAGAAAATCAAAATACAAACGAAACTTATTAAAAACCAAACAAGGGATCAAAAATCAAATTAAAACGAATTTGTAATTTTCAATTGCAAAGACAATTAATTAATCGACTATCGGCTTGACTCTCTAAAAAAAAAGGTCCCCAGCAGAGTTGCCAAGCTGTCGAAACGATTTTTCCCTCAAAAGGTGAAAAAAGGTGAGATTTTGAAAACCACATTAATTCTTAATTGTCTCTTTTTATTTTAAAAACATAAGCGATTTAAAAGACCTCTCGTTTCGAAAAATTTTGAATTTCCTTTACGATCGAAAAATACGGTTCGAAGAGTCACCACCAATCTTTGATTAGGGTGTGATTGGGCACCCAAAAATGCTTTGTCATTTTAAATAAAAATTAATTTTAATTAAAACAAAAAATTAAGGTCTGCGTTACCAAAATCCGAGTTCGGGAGTCGGTTACGTGCGGGGAAGGATTAGCACCCCACAGCGCCCTAAATCGGTACCTAGTCGATTAATTAACGTCTTTGTAATGAACTTTACAAATTCGAATTTAATTTAATTTTTGATCCCATAAAATAAAAATAAAAATGTAAATTTAAAACATTCAAAAGCACTCAAATAAATTAAATTAAAATTACCGAGTCGTTTTAGAAAGATAAAGAATGTTTGATTATTTACAAATGTCGAGACCAGATCTTAAAAGTTATAACAACCTTTTCTCGATAAATTTAAATAAACGAACATTTCCTTTTCTTTAGTTCCCAAATTTTAGATGACGAATCAATTTTTGGTTTCACTTTCGGGATACACTTTTATTTTAAAATCATTAAAAGCGGACCTCAAATCAGTTATGACTGCCCACTTGAAACAATTTTAAAATAAAAAATATATTACCCTTAATCCAATTATGTCGTATGGTCGAATTATGCACATGAGGGTATCATACATTATGCAAAAATGATGTCATGCAAAGATCAATTAAATAAAAGGATATATTACATCTAAATTCATGCTTATGAACCACATAATTACATATGCGCACATATCACCATCATTCAAACCTAGGATAAGCATACACCCTAAACGAATCCTAACTAATCATACATACATACACATAAGAAACTTAAACATGGACTAAAATGAAACATGTAAAAACTTTAAAGTCTAATATCTAAACAACGGAAATTAAAACATCAACATTTAGGACGAAAATTAAATGAATATAAAATAAATAGACAGAATTAGAAACATGTAAACTTCGACCTAGGAACTGAAACGAAACATGGAAAAGTTAAAAGTGAAATGTCTAAACAATAAATATTTAAATACATTCATATTAAGGACTAACATTAAATTCGGATAGAACACAGAGACAAAATTAGAAACACAAACACAACGATTTAAGGATTAAAATGCATGAAACTGAAAGTTCAAATGACCCAAGTGTTGAATAACCCACACAAATCGGCCATTCTCAAAGTGTTGCCGTTTTGAAGATCTAATATTTGTGTAATATTCTGAGCACCTTAAACCCTATTCTCATTTATGTTAAACCGGTCCCCAGCGCCGCTTCTCTCCTTGAACCACCATCGCCGTTTCTCTTCTACTCTCTCATCCCTCTCATTCTCACCCCTAAACCAAGCCTAAACCCTCACTATAGCTTCCTTCTTCTCCCACAGTCGAGACTCCAAAAGCCTTAGTCTCCACCGGCCACCACTTAGCACAACTGAAAATGGCTAAACCGACACCCAAGTCGACCTAAAAACCATCTATTTCCCTCTTAATCTCGAATCAAACCCCAAAACAACCAAAACAGACCCAATCACCTAAGACCGTTCCTAGTCTTCCTCCTCTCCTCTCCGGCTAGAAGTTCCTCTCTAAGGTAAATGGTCTCTCTTTCTACTCTTACTCTTTTTATTTTAAAAAACACCAACATAAAAACTAACCCTAACTCATGCACAAGGTTTCTCGAGCAACTCTCAACACTCTGGTTTTGATTCAGGTGACTCAAATAGGTAATCTTCTAACCTTTATTTTCTTCCTAAATAAATACCACATATACGAATAGTTACTAAAAATAAACAAAATAAGATGAAATACCTCCTTATTAATGTTTGTTGTTTTTTTGTTGTTTTTGCTTGAGAGAATGCTACTGCCCTTTTGTAAATGATTGATATCCTTGCAATTGTGAGAGTGAAAATCAGGAGAAAAAATGTTTCCTTTTTTATTGCTTTCAAAATGGTGAACCAACAATTTTACAAGTTGTTCTCCTTTTTCCCCGTTCTTTCTCTGTAATTTTTCTGTGAATGTCTAGTAGTTTTTTTTTTTTAGTTTTCCCCTCTCTAGCTAGTTTCCCGTGGTTAATCTCCTTTTACTGATGATGGGTGGTTATTTCCTAAAAACCAAAACTGCTAAAAACCGACCCTCAAACTGCTCTTTTCTTGTGCATATATCTGTTGTCCATTGGGCTTGAATGGGGCCTGTAATTGGTTTGCTTCGGGCCTGCTCCGACCTAGACTCGGATAAAAACGAGCATCTACACCATGCACGGGGCTCTGCCGTTGACAACATGTATGCAACATTGACCATTTCTTTGCAGCAGGACATTTTCATTTTCTCTTTTCGTATTTGTATTCGATGAAGTGTACGCATTGGGGCAGTGTTGGGAGAGTCCTACGCCGGCAGAGTGTCGATAGTGCCTGCAAAATGCGTTAGAGACGGTGAGAAAATGCATTCTCAAGTATATGATATGTATATGATATATGTAATTGAAGATGAATTATGGGAAGTATACGAAGAAGGACTATCACAAGCAAAGAAGCAAGAAAGGATAGTTATCATGGAGGTAAATAATTTGGTGGTGTTTCGAAAACTGTAAACGAGACAATACTCAAGCACGTCGTCGACGCTCATGAGTAGAATATGTGAGTTTATGAAAAGAGATTGGACGATCTTTATTTGTCATATCTCCAAGAAATAAATATGGTCGCAGATAGATTAGTTAAACTTGCGAAAACTAATGCAGCTGAGTTTTGAGTTTTCCTAAATCCTTTAGCTAAAACTCTATCCTTTTTACTTTTAGATTGTATTATGGCCAGACATGTTTGATTTTTAGTTAATTTAAACTCTTGTTCACCAAAAAATTAATTGTTTATATTAATTGAGATTATTATTTAATATATTTATGATAAAATTTTATAAATGAATTTAATCTAGCGTTATATATATTTAATTATTATTTAAATATTAATTAAAAACATATAAAAATTAATTAAAATTAATCTTGTAATTATACTTGAAAGAAAACTTCATAAGAAAGTCGTATATTTAAAATTGGATATTCTTTTTTTATAATCACCTATAAATTTGAAATTCATAAATACTTTATTTGACATGAAAAAGGTAGGGTCCAAAATTAAAAGACATGCCCACATGGATAACAAGCCCCACCACCGATTTGTGTTAGCAAAGACAAAAGAAAATCACTTATTTCTTTCCTTTCCATTTGATTTTATGGTTCAAAAAATGAAAGAAAAAAACAATATAGTATTCAGATGCACTTCCATTGACACCTCATAAATTAGTTATGGCTTTGAATTTTAACATCTATTTGTAATTATTATTATTTTATTATCACGAGGGGATTATAAGATAATATATACATATTCTATAGACATAATTGTACAAACTCGAATTTTTTAAGGTGAATAACATTCTTTCTTACCATTAAAACCACTTAATAGATTCTTTATAATTATTAATAAAATATTAGTAATGTTTTGAAAAAAGTAAATTTATTCACACACATATATATATTGAATGAAATACTTTTTTTTGAAAAGGAATTGAATGAAATACTTATATTCCCTAAAAGTTTTGAAGTGTATGTTCAATTTTAAAGAAAAGCTCTAATATCATAAAGTGTGGGTCATACATACATATATATATATATATATAAAGACGGACGTATAATTTTATATTAGGAATAGATTTTTAAAATTTTAAGAATAAAAATAAATTATTAATTAAAAGTACAAATAAATATATCATATATATCTCGTCTCGTAGGTCCATCCCTTGTGATATTCTACATAATTAATCAGTTTCTCGTGCCTTTTGTATTTTTGTATCATTAAATATTTGTATGTGTATGTACATACACGTGTACTCTAACGACGTACATAAAAGTATTTCTAGAAAAGAAAAAATGAGAAATTTTGAAGGAGAGAAAGTGAAAGGAGAAGAGGTCTATCAAGGAATAAAATATCTTTATAAAGAGTCTAAATGTCATTAAATTTAAAGGAATATTACTAGTAATACACATAATTGCCACTAAACCCGTAGATTTGATGATAGAGACTAGAGCAAGAACTATTACCGTAATACTCTTTCAATTAATTTGTAACAGCCAACAATGTACACGGGTTACACTAAATAAAATAAGAGTAAATTGCATCATATACCATCAAACTTTAGACGTTATATTATTCATACTATTAAATTTTTAAATTTTTAATTATTTACTATTCAATGTTATAAATAGAATAAATTAAATTAAGAGGACTATCTCTATAACAAACTTTTATAGTATTCAAATAATTTCAATTAAGAATTTATTGATTCTTTTAACAAAAATCCTCAAATTATAAATCTTTATTCATTATTTTACCTTTTAATAAATCATAACCAGACTTTTATAGGAAGATATTTGAAGCTCCAGAATAAGCTTTGAGTGAGGACACGACTTAAGAGTCGTTTGATTCACATAATGTAAAATTAAGTTTGAAAATATGATTATTGGAATGTTACATTGCTTAACATATTACTGGAAATGTTGTATTATTGTGTGTGATTTGTTTGGCGGGAATGTAAAACTATAATGTGTGATTGAAGGAATATAAGATAGGAAAAATATATGTTTTACCATATTGTCTTTAAAATATATTTTCTTTTTTAACCAGTTAAATTCAATATTAAAGTCAAAATATTTATATGAAAATTCACATAAAATTATTATTTCTAATTTATATATTTTTAACAATTTTTTAAATAAATAACTTAATATATATTTTTATTATTTTTAATTTTGTATTTCTTTAAAAATATAGAAACATATACACCAATACAATTATGTGTTTATTTTTAGATACCAATATATTAAGATAGGTACATACTTACATCGGTGTAAGTATGTGTTAAATGATACATTTTTTTATTTTATTCATGCTACATGTGTGAGTTGTACAATGAAATATCATATCAAATTATTTGACAAAACTAATAGAAAACATTAAAAAAATATAATATATTTTTTTATGAAAAGTAATCCTAAAAAATAAATGTTATAAAACACATATAAAAAATAAAAATTGAACCAAATGCATACACAATAAATAATTAAAATAAAAAAATTGATATATTTTTATTTTACTTTTTATTTCATATGCATCATATTATTTTACAATAAGTACTAAAAATATGAAATCATTAAAAAAATGAAATAAAATAGATTCATAATCATAATCATGTAATTACATATAAATTGAAGGATCATTTTGAAACAAATATATTATTTCAGAGGTATTATTGTCCTAAGGAAAGGGAATTGTCTAATACCTAAGAAAAGGGAAGTAATGATATTTTCGGAAAAATGCCCAAAATTACTACGATAAAGAACACTTCATAATCCGAGAAGAAATACTCTTAAACCAAATGTGGATATATAATTTAAAAAAAATTAATAATGATTTTTTTAAACCAAACACCTTTTTAACTTCTTGTTTTTGGATTTGATATTTCAATCATAGGATCACATGTCGTTCTTTTAAAAGAAATATATGGCCTAGTAAATAGTAAACTTCTTAAGCCGAAGGGAAATAAGCTAGTGAATAAATATTGATAGTTAAAAAAAAATGTCATAATTATTTTTTATAAAGAAACAGTTAGTTATATTAAAAATGGAGAATATTTAAAATTGTAATAAATGTTTATAATTACAGTTGTAAATTAAATATGTAAATAGAATATTTTTTTACAATTATTGACATAAGAAATTAGTTACTTGAGATCATACAAGAAAGATATATAGGAAAAAGTTAAATGTCATAATTCATTTATATAAAGAAATAGTTAGTTATATTAAAAATAAAGAATATTCAAAATTATAATGAATGTTTATAACTATAGTCGTAAATTAAACATGTAAATATAATATTTTCTTATAATTATTGATATAAAAAATTAGTTACTTGAGATTATACAAGAAACATATACAAGGAAAAGGTTAAAAATTCATTGAAAAACTTAAGACAAAAGATAGATGTGAATAGATCTATTACATATGCAAATAAACCATAAAAGGGTATCAAACTATTAAAAAATCATCGACAAATCGTTAATCAAATACGAGCGACATGAGAAAATTATTCATGGACACAAACCGCGTATTCAAATCTAATCCAAGGGTTCAAAGTAGGAAAGATCAATAGTTTAATAAATAAGTGTCATCTTGATCTAGTGGCAAATTTAGAAATAATTTTTAGAGTAAGCACGTGTGCATTAATAACACAAAGTTTTTTTATGGGATAGGTACAAATAAAATTTTAGAAAGAGCACAATCAATAAAATAAATAATTAACTATAGAAAATTTAAATTTTAGAGTAGGTATGTGCCCATCATGAACTAAGAGTGAATCTAATACTATTTTAATCAGTATTAAATCTAACTACGAAAAAAATAAACAAAAAAATACCTTGAAACTTTATTTACTATCTGTATGAAAAAAAAAACTTAAACCTCACAATCTTTCCTAAAATCAACCCAAGGAAATCAAATAAAAACTGATTGATTGGTTTTGTTTGCTAAAAATAAAAATCTGTTTCCATTGCCTTTTTGTGTATAAAAACTTTAAAACTAAAAACCACATACACAAAATGGAATCCAAACCATTTGAAGACAAGACACGTACTTTTCTCACAAACCATACAAAACACACACCAAACCAACTCCAAATGTTTTGTAAGCCATAAATGACGTGTAAACGAACTCCCCACCCATTCTTTAATCTTTTATATCCTCTTTCCCACTCCCTAAACCCTTCAATCTCTCCTCTCTCCTCTCTCCTCTCTCCTCTCTCCTCTCTCCTCTCTCCTCTCTCCTCTCTCCCAACGTTCAAGGGATCATGAACTTACAAAAACCAACACAAATGACCACCCACCCTCCAAATCCTCCCCAGTTTCTGGAACAAGAACAGCCCAACAAAACTCTGCAAGCTGACTATATTCATGACGAGGGAAGCTTGTTAAAGGGTCGGTGTTCATCGGCTGATGGCGTTCGAAAAGTAGTCATTGATGAAGTTGCTATAGGAGCGGCTGAAGAAGAAGACAATGGGCGGGAGAGACTGAAGAGACATAGGATTGAAACGGCAAAAAGTAGGGTTTGGATTCCAGATATATGGGGTCAAGAGGAACTTTTGAAAGATTGGATCGATTGCCCTGCATTTGATGATTGTTTGGTTCCCAGTGGGATTACGTCGGCTCGTGCTGCTTTGGTTGAACAAGGACCAAGATGAACTTCTGGCAGGCTTAGAATAGAAAACAGGTGCTGAATTATTATCAGTATCTTTCATATGTTTTCTGGTGTTTAAACTATGAGTACCAAATTACGTTGAAAATCCAAGTATCTGAAGTAAATTTTCATGTCCAAGGATAATGCAAGGATAATAAATTTTCATGTCCAAGGATAATGCAAGGATAATAACCATAATTGAAAGAAAATGGGAAGGGGTTGTTTGTTTTGTAGGCAGCGTAATCTGGTAAAATCTTTTTAGTTAAGAGAAATTTAACTTTGATTTAGTTTTACGATGGATGATTGCTGTGTTTCTTCCATTCTTTCTTTGGTTTTTGGTTGGTTTTCAAAGATTAGTTGTTGCAGGAAATGGCTTCATCAGAGGTTTCATTGATGATAAAAGCAGAAACTTCAATAGAATAATTCCACTCCTACGTATTCGAGGATGCCAAATCTATTGAGTTGAATCGTAAAGACATGAATGATGAACCAATTATGGCTCACGGATGGTCCAAGCTTACCAAAAAAATTCATGTTTGCTCTTACAAATTATACACACAGGTTGTGCTTTATGTTTCCATGATAAATTTAAACAAGTTTCTGACACAATACGTATGCAAAACCACAAAGTAGTTCTTCACTTTTTCCTATACCACAGTGCAGCATTCAATCACAGTTTCTACTTTTTTTTTATTTTGAGCCCTTTCTACGCCACTGGTTTGATAAAAGGACTTGCTAATCAATAACTGAGCCAACCTGCATAAAGAAACATATGTATTTGTGATCTATATTCATTCACTCTTTTACGTAGGTCCATCCCTGTCCTATGGCACCACTGTTCTGTACCGAATTTATATCCATGACCCTCTCAACCAACTATTTGATTCTAGGAGGATCGAATTATAACATAGTATTACAATACTCGATCTAAATTAATCGATCAATAAATTAGATATTCGATGATTAAACTAAAAAAGAAATTACATCCATCTTATGCTCCTTCAATAGCAATTGATGTTGGAGAAATAACTTACTATCTTTATACATAAACTGTTTCGTAAGACCATAAAAATATAGAATATTATAATAAAAACAATATCAATCGAATTAAAACGACTGAGTTTCATAATTAAGATATCTCAAACATCAAAAAATCATTTTCATTTTACATCTATTATGTAATAAAATGGCATTGAGCAAGATAAGGCCCAAAAAACTGACCTATTGGGCCCATCAAATTAAACTGAACTAAATCGATACATTTCGGTTCGACCCGAAAACTCTTCTAAGAAACTTCATCCTTACAAGCATAAACATTTCCCCACTTCTTAGATCCCTGCAAACCCTTATCGCAGATCCCAGCAAGATCGACTTCCTAACATCTTCAGTAATCGCCATGGACTACGCAGCTAAGAGAAGAGGTCAAGGAGGCCTTTTCGAAGGTCTTTATAGAGTTATCATGCGCCGTAACTCCGTCTACGTCACCTTTGTCATCGCCGGTGCTTTCCTCGGAGAACGGGTAAGTTCTAACACTTTTCTTCCCCCTTGGATCTCTCTCATTTCCGTTCTTGATTCCTTTTTTCGGTTGAATTTTAGTTCTGATTTTAGAGAAAAAAAAATTTTGGTTTATTTATTTACTGATTGGAATAGTTTTGGTCGGAGGATTGATATTTTTTATTGGAAGTGATGACTTTCTATGATGTTTAGGGTTAGTTCTTTTTTATGACTATTGATGTAAGGAGAAAAAAATGGTGAAGATTCTTATTGTAATCGAATCGACTTTTGTAGGCTGTGGATTATGGAGTTCATAAGCTCTGGGAATACAACAATGTTGGGGTAAATTTTCTAATTCTAAGAATACCAGTTTTACTGTGTATTTTATTTGTACATTATTTGGAATCTGATTGGCAAATTCGGTAGTTAATTCATTGTCACTTTGCCAAGGCACACTGGGATTTTTATTTGATTGCATCATGGATAGGATAGCCTCTACTCTCCTAGTGGCAAGATTTTTAAACCTTTAGGAGGTGTTTGGTTCAAGGATTGTGACATTCCCATGTTTGGTTGGCCGGAAATCTCATTCCCGGTAATGTTTTATTAACAATAGTAGATTTTTTGGGTATATTACCGGGAATGTCATTACCTCCCTTCCCTTAGGTATTGTAACATTACCGGCGTTTTGGACTAAAATGTCCTTAAATTTTTATTTTTTTTCAAAAATATCCTTCTTCTATAATTGAATAATAAAAATTCTACGAATGTTAAATTACAAATTTATCCTTAAATTATTTTAGATTTACAAAAAAAATTCTATAATTAAAATTTTATATGAAGTTCAGGGATTAAAAAAAATTTACCCTTTCATTAAACCTTTTTTATATTTTTAATTTTGTAAAAAAATTATATAAATATTATGAATTTAATTTTTTAAAGAAAATATATAAATATTTTATAATTTGTAATATTATACAAATATATAATAAGGACAATTTGGTCAAATATACATTCGAATAATCTTTTATTCCTTTAACCAAACACGGTAATCTTACATTCCTGCTAAACCAACCAAACACAAAATACAACATTCCCAGTAATCCTATTCCCTGGTAATCTTTTATTCCCACTGGTAATCTTACATTCCGTGAACCAAACGCACCCTTATAGCAATTAGGACTGCCTGACGTGCCTCTTCCTTATTTAATAATCTCTTTATACTTTTTTAATGTAAATAAGCCCTTCTCCTTTGATTTGTGCTAAATAAGCTTTAATTTCAAGTGAAATGTTGATCCCTGTTAAGGGCTTTATTAGTTTTTTATAGCTTTTTTTACTTCTAAGTACATTCCATGGTGTATTTTGTGATCTTTGGGTAATGTTAAATTTTGTTGAAGAACTACCATCCTTGTGCTCGCACAGTCCTGTTAGTTAATAAAAACCTTTGGGAAAATATGGGAATATGTATATGTTTGATCTCACCAATTGCTTTTGATGGGCTTTCCGGAGAAAGGATCTAGGAAGATTTGTAATTTCTTTGCAAACTCAGTATCACGACCTTCGAAAATTTTGGCTTTGCAATGAAATATTGTTGTGATTACATAGAAGGCTTAACAACTGGCAGGTATGGACGTACGGTAACTTGTTTTGCATTTCATCATGTTCAATCTGTGAGGCTTATTGTTGTTACCTTATGTCAGTTGTGCACATAGTTACAGTTGATGCAAAGGCATTCTCTAAAGCTAAAATTCTTCTGTTCTTGAATGTCTCAATATAGATTCAATTTCGTAAAGGTGAAATGGTTATCTTTGGGTTATCCAACACAATGCACCCTTGAAACTTGTTTGCATAGTGTATTGACAGCGGCCTGATCATGGTCTGCAATAATTGAGCTTACATAGTCCATATACTAACTTGTATGTTTGATTTTATTTGCTATACAACAGAAACGTTATGAAGACATTCCGGTGCTGGGTCAGAGGCAATCTGAGGAATGAAATTGACCCCCCCCCCCTTTTTTTGTTTCTTTCGAAGTTGTTAAGTGATGTGTCTGAGCATACATCTATTTGGTGGCAATGCGCGTTGTTGCAATAAAATGTTGTTTATTTTGGGGAAACATGTCTTTATCAACAAAGAGCTGGGATATTTCAGAATTGTGGATGATTTACAATGTATACGAGAAAGTAAATGAATATTACTCTGATAAATAAGCCAATATTTAATGGATTCAAATATTCAAATATTTACACGTGAAATATGCATTGTACGTTTGTGTCGAAATAATTTGTCAAGACCAAAAATAAAAATAGTAGAAAAAAATATTTACAACGTGGTTTGGCTCAACTGAAAATCTCAGCCCACTGTTTGATCATGAATGAATTTTTTTGTTTGTCGTAAAATGAATTACGGAATTGATTTTTTTTTAAATTCTGTGTTTGTTTTATGTAATTCGTTTTCCGAAAATATTTTCCTGTGTTTGTTTCACGTAATTCGTTTTCCGGAAAATGTTTTCCAGTGTTTGGTTGAAGTAAAACTGGTTGGTCAACGTAATTCATTTTCCTGATCAACAGAATTTCTTTTGTGTTTTCTGGAAATTGACTTACGGTCTGATTTTCCGTAAGTTATTTTCTGAATTTTTCACTTCAAAGACTAAATACTCAAAATAATTTTATTTTATGAATTTAATATTAATAAAATATTTTAATATCATTTTTATCAAAATATTAATTATTAAAATATTTAAAATATATTTATTAATATTTATAACAATATTATATTATATTTTTAATATTATAATAAAATAATCAATTATATTATAATAATATAAGATATTATATTTTTATTTTAATAAATATATAATAAATTTGTAATATATTTAATAATGAATAATATTATTTATATATTTAATATTAATATAATAATGTTTTAATAAAGATATTTAAAATATACTAATTAATATTTTTAAAATATAATATAACACTATTACTTTAATAAATAATTAATATAATTTATAATATTTTTATTTCACTAAAATATACCAATATTAATATTTTTATTAATAAAATTATAAAAATAATATTTAATAATAAATAAATTATTTTAATATTTTTAAAATAATAATATTAAAGTTTTATGATAAATAATATTATTTATTATATTTAATATTTGTAATAAATAATTTTTTTAAAACTCATCAACTAGTGGAAAAAAGTTTAAATAACATCATAAAACGTTTTCTGGATATTTTTCAAAAAAATGTAATTCATTTTACGGGAAACATTTTCTAGAAATGTAATTCATTTTCCATAATTCAAATTCCAGTAATTCATTTTCCAATAATTTAAATTCCAGTAATTCAAATTTTAATAATTCATTTTCCAGAAAACCAATTACAACCAAACAAATAGACACTTGGTCTGTTTGTTTGCCTGTAATTGATTTTCCGGAAAATGAATTACTGGAATTTGAATTACTGGAAAATGAATTACTGTAATTTAAATTCTGAAAAATGAATTACATTTCTGGAAAATGAATTACATTTCTAGAAAACATACGAAAAACGTTTTATGATGTTTGGAAGATGTTATTTAAACCTTTTTTCCACTAGTTGAAGAGTTTTTTAAAAATTATTTATTACAAATATTAAATATAATAAATAATATTATTTCTCATAAAACTTAATATTATTATTTTAAAATATTAAAATAATTTATATATTATTAAATATTTTTTTATAATTTTATTAATAAAAATATTAATATTGGTATATTTTAGTGAAATAAAATATTATAAATTATATTAATTATTTATTAAAGTAATAGTGTTATATTATATTTTAAAAATATTAATTAGTATATTTTAAATATCTTTACTAGTATATGTTTTAAATATATAAAAAATATTATTCATTATTAAATATATAAAAAAATTATTATATATTATTAAAATAAAAAATATAATATCTTATATTATTATAATATAATTGATTATATTATTAAACTAAAAATATTATATTATATTATTATAAATATTAAAAATATATTTTAAATATTTTAATAATTAATATTTTGATGAAAATGATATTAAAATATTTTATTAATATTAAATTCATAAAATAAAATTATTTTAAGTATTTTTGTTCTAAAGTGAAAAGTTCGGAAAATGACTTACGGAAAATGAATCTGTAAGTCATTTTACAGAAAACACAAAGGAAATTCTGTTACTAGGAAAATGAATTACGTTACGGAAAACGAATTACGTGAAACAAACACGGGAAAACATTTTCCAGAAAATGAATTACGTGAAACAAACACGGGAAAATATTTTCCGAAAAACGAATTACATGAAACAAACACGGGATTTCCGGAAAAACCAATTCCGTAATTGGTTTTACGGCAAACAAACGCACCCTTAAATTTGTTGTTGCCTCCACAATGATTTCGACCTAGGTTAGCTTTTACTTATGGCCTAATGCGTGTTGGATACCTATGTTAGCTTCAAGAAAATGACTTTGGTTCTACAACTTAATCGACCTGAAAGATATGTCTATACAATGAACAAGATAAGAATGAGTTTTGCGTAGTTTTGTCCCAACGAAAACAAAGAATGGTGAAAAAAATGGAGAAGAATGAACCAATCATCAGGGTTGGTTTTGTCATCCAGATCGGAAATATATTGAAATCCAGAACATCCGCCAGTTTCGATACTCAACCGAAACAACTTTTCATCTGATGATTCTTTAGATTCTCTGCAAGGCATTCCCAATGTTAATGAGAAACATGATCAAAACGACCAAATGTTGATTTTCTAATAATTTGGGCAGCATACTTCAAAGACATGAACAAAGGTTATTCTAACTTCATTGCGATGGATAAAAAGGTATTGGCCCCAAAACATTTTGCATATTTGTTACAGAGTCTCATTCAATATCCTTCACAGAAGAAAGGAAAAAGGGAAGTCTTTTTCACTATATTTTGTTTCAATCTACACAAGAAAATACTTATCGAGTAAAAACTACATAGCTTTAGATTTAAAAAAAAAAATCGAATGAATATTTCTATCTGATGACTTCCCTAAATAAAACTATATTACACAAAGATAAATCAAGATAATCCATTATCTAAAGAAAATCGAGTCTGATTATAAAGCTCTTCTTAATCCATACAAGATAGGATCTAGTCCCGAACAGTAGAAGAGAAAAAGAGTACTTTTAATATTATTAAAGGATATAAATCATGACAATGTTGTAGCCGAAACAACAAACATTATAGGGTCTCAAAACAAATATGTAACGCCCATAAAGCTGAAGACAAGACCATAAGCTGTGTCAGACTCTAACCCAATAGCCAAACTAGTAACACTCACATGCAGATGCATCAGCCATTAGAAATTTGAAAATTTATAAAGCCTCCCAATGCAGTGGTCTGACCCTTCTAATCCCACTTTTTAGCAAGCATATCTGTTACTGAGTTGAACTCCATATACGCAGATAGGATCTTCATAACTTATGGCAAAATACGAAACTGATTCATATGAAACTAGAGTAAACGCACCTAGCAAACACTGACAGGCTACAACCCGTCTGAAGATACAAATCAAACTTAAAAATTTTCCGACCCTGCATATTAAAAAGTGTCATACTTTGGATGTTAACGATGAAGAAACAGGATTATATCTTAGCTAGTTTCTCTGTACATCCATTTCACCATGTTCAGAAGTTTCCTATATATGCTCGCTTTGATGTAAAAATAATTTAATTTTGTTTTTCCACAGAAGCTATGATGAATTGAAATGATTTTAATTATGAAACTTACTGATAGTGGCAATGACATGGAACACAGATTGGTTTTCCTCATATATATCTACCATTTCTGTGCCTTTTATTTCTGGGTGTAATGATGCTTAATGGCCTAATGAGATACATGGTTCAGATTTGTTCTTCCTTAACAATCAAATTGAGAATTTTTATTGTTACTTTAATTATAGATTATCAGTGTTTTAAGATTATGATAATCAAAACTAGCTTTTACTTTTCGTGCATATATGATTAACATTTTTTTTACTAGGTCAACTTGATTTGACCTATCAGTTTATGCTATAATTATGAGCCATACATACTCACCAATACTATCATGGATGCAGCATTAGAAACGCACCAACATAAACCTAATAATTACACATGCTAAGGATACTTATATACTCTACTATTACAAGTCTTTTTAATTCAATCTATGCATAGCTTAAACTTTATTCGCCTGATATTGCTAGTAGAACAATTGTTTTTCTTAATGTTTATATATGTCGGATATAGATTAGAATATGTTCTAGAGTGATCTTGCTTTGTTTAACTGAGTGTTAGATGCCATTTAAACGATGAGAAAGCCTAACAAAATCAATGGATGTAAGATGTTAACGAGGACTACGATTCAAGCCTCTTTTTTTATCTGCAAAATTTCATAAACGAAACATGCATATAGTTGTTGCAGTATATATAATATATATACACATGTATAGGTTCCTAGTTTACTTCAGCTATACTTTCTAATGCAGGCTTCCACCTTCTTCTGCAGTTATCATCATCAGATATGTACTCGACACCATTTGTGCTTTGTTTACTTTGCAGCTGAGAAGCCATATCATGAAGTGAAACTCCCTTTTGAACCAAGTCTTGCAATTCTTTCTTACTGATTATCAACTTAATCCGTACAACACCAGGGCTTCTTCCTTGTTCATCGTTCACCTCCGGAATATTCGAAAACCTCACCTTCTTTTTCTTACTCTTTTGGGACGGTGATGGAAGAGGAATGAGGTAATATAACAGCCCTGGAAGCAGCTTTGCATCTAGCTGAAGGTGCTGGAAGCCGGCAAAAGAATCCGACAGTGCATGACCGGAGAAGTCGGATAAAACTTGGTGTACTTTGATGGGTGGTTGATATTCTAGGATTTTTCCATCGGTTTTCATGACTCTGATCACTCTCTCTTCACGAACTATGCAATTCCCCATGGCTTAGTTTTTAGATGATTTACGAATACAAAGGTTTAACGTAAGTTTGAGTTGGTGAGTGGAGGAATGGTGTTGTATATATAGAATTGGTTATAGCAATGGTCTTATATGTAAATTATTACTACAAATTTCATTGGACCGAATTTGTCGATTTTGCTGGTGTGTAAGCTGTACTTGAAAGTCAAAACTCAATCAATCCCTTTTTCATAACTTAAAAAAAATTACTAAAAATAATACTATTTCTTTTCAGTTAAGTGGAGCACACTCAATTGGTAAGGCAGGATAAAGGCATAATCCGATCCCAAGCTTGGTTCAATTTGTTCATCTTAACATATTGATCACATATTAATGGAATAAGATGATTATATCAATCGTGGATTAATTTTTTTTTAATTTGAGTAAAAAGTCGTAATCGACAGTTATATAATTATTGATTGGTGATGTTGAAAAGATGAAGAATTATCGAGGGGAGAGAGAATAAAAGATTATCTCTTCTATTTATCATATAGATTTTTGAATGCGTTGATGTCAAACTTAAGATCATGATTGTTATTTATAAACTAATAGAGTAAATAAATGTATTTGTTAGTTATTAAATTAAAATCTAATAAATCTCTTAAATTATTAAAGATCTAGTCAAAAAAAATTTATTATCAAGAGAACTTCTCATGTAAAAAATTCATTTTAAAGCGTAGGCGATGAGTTAATGGATGGAGGAATTATATTTATAAAAATATAACATCTTTTGACGCAATAAAATTAGATATAATGATAATATGACGCGTCAACAGTTAGATACATAGAAAAAATGTAACAACTAATATGGGTCTACTGTTAGTTAATATGGGATGATGCACTAGTTGCTTAAGAAAGTAAGAGGTTAGAACTTTAACGTTTGTAAATAGAATAAATTGGGTTGGGAGGGTCGTCATCGTCTCTGCAATACTCGATCTAGATTAATCGATCAATAGATCGAATATCAGTGATTAATTTAAAAAAATATTTTAAAAAAATAAGAAACAAAATAATCATTTAGACAAACATTGAAGTGTATTTTTGTCATAATCCCATAGATGTATATTAAAATTAAAACCGATTCTCAATTAAACTTTGGTGTCTAATAATTGTTTTATTGAATCGACTCACTAAGTTTAATGGGTAAACAAGACCTTAACAAGAAAAAGAAAACGGAGTTCTCCGCATTTGGATAGTAAGTGGATTATGAACGAACCCCAATTTTTTTACAGCACAAGATCAGCTTGGATCCTGTAGGACCCCTGAAACCAAAAGTGTTCTCTGTCGTTGACTAATCATACGCAACGTTGACTATTCTCTTTGCAGTGGCTTCATCAACAACATGCGTGTTGAATCTCTCTATTATCATGTGGTCGGTAAAAGGGTGAAAGCAAACAGTCTTGTTTTGTTCATGTTTATTTTGCAACCCCCAAACTGCAACAGCCAGTGAAGGTAGCTACCATCTCCAAGAGCCAATTTGGGGCTAAGTTGGCAACATAACCGAGGTAATGGGATTTTAATGGAAGAAGAACTGTAATAAGTCATTAGGGTTGGAGATTGAGACGCCCCACTTGAAGAAGAAAATGGTTTTGGTTTTGCTTAGTGGTGAGGTGAGTGATGCAGTCAACACGCATGCTTTGGTAAAGTGAACTACGGGCGTAATTCCTTATGAATAATGGGAGCACAAAATCAATACCCACTTTGGAAATTTTACATATAAAGTAATGCAGATGAAAGCAGCCTTGCTCTACAGGACAAATCACTATTGACTTAACCAATGCTACAAATGATTCCAAAATAACCTGTTTTTAATACCAGGGTTTCCCATTTTTAAATGCATCTACTTAAACACATTAAAACTCAAATTATGTCATCCTGACGATATTTTTTAAGGCAACGCTTAGAAATTTCATAAAATCAACACAATCATGGCAAAGCAGCCCCATTGAAGCAAATGTTGGAAATTCAGATTCTCTTGTCTTATTGCTGTCTTTTTTTCTTCTCTTTTCCCCTACAAAACAATAAGACTATGAAGCTCTGACATGCTTTGTACAGCTTTCATGAAAATTACATTGCTTCTATCATCAATGGGAAATGGTAGAATGAATAGTTGAAATAAGAATGTCCTTTTTGTTTTTTTTTTTTCATTGTTTATTCTCTACGATTTTCTTATGTTTTCCATGGCCATTTCTTTTTGTTATCTTTGGCTTAATTTCATACATCTCTTTTTCTGGAACAAAATATTATATTTTTTAACTAAAGAATTTAGCTATAAAGGCACGAATCATCAAGTTTCTGATCAAATTTTTCAACAGTTGAAGACAGGAGGGGCAACCCTTTTCTTCGTATCGATTAAAACTATTCCTTTCTCATTAATCTTTTCTCACAAAAAAGCCTTGAAAATTTTGATTTTGCTTTCTTTGGTGGTTTCTAGATATGATCCAGGGTTAGAGGGGGGACCATGGCCGGCTGACATGGCGCACGAGCTTATTCCTTATTACACTTGTCTCTCAATGGATCAGGCCTTTAACGGCACCGCCCTATGGAATTGTTTTGTTTGATTGTTGACTCACATTCATTTCAATGATCATCAACTTCTCCCTTTCGGCTTAGTTAATCTTCCATATCTTCAGTTTATGGCCACGTGTATTATATTGAACACGTGGAGTCATCGTCTTCTTCCTCTACCCTAGCTGATGTTTTCAATGTAAATTAACTGACCCAGAAATTGTCTTGTGCGCTTCCATACTCATAAAACATACATGATTTTGTTGTACAAAATGAATTATATTGTCTGATGGTTTTTCTTCAGCCAAGACTAGAATTTTCCTATAGTATCCATAGCTTTTATACATACCCATATCCATGGAAACATACACACTCAAATTGAAAAACATTTCTAAAATATATACCGGTTGTGATACTTCTCAAGTTTGGAGTAATATAGAAATGTACACACCTAAATCTAAAAAATATCTCTAAATATTGTGAATATTTGTATTATTATGCTTACAAGTTATATTAAATAAGATTTTGATATACTTTAATATTAGGATTTTAATATTTATCAAAATTTTATATAATATATACTATTTGTACCTATTAATATAGAGTTTAGAAAAAATATTATATACAATTAATATTTGAGATAATAATACAAGATTTATGTCTTTATTATCATGTCTCTTTTTCTTCTCTTCTTATTATTTAACACATTATCAACACGATTTGTTCAAAAATAATAATTTATTTACATCAAAAAATCATATTCATCATCCGCGAATCTTCATTCAAGATCTTAAATGATAAAGATTAGATTTCCAACCACATCAATATATCACAATCTCATATAAGTATATACTATACTACTTTTTGATAGATTAGTACATTATATTACTCTTTTTTGAAAGGAAAGACTTCGATAGAAACCTTTTTTATATTAAAAAATCGAGTCGAAAATTTTAATTTGAATATCGAAAGAAGAAAAAAGAGTATCCAAAATGTTTTATAAATACCAACACCAAATATATCAATTGTTCAAGACCAGTAGACAAACAGCATGGACCACTAATACCCACAAGATCGATGCTGACACTACACAACTCCTCACTCGTAAAGCATTAGAAAAGAGACCCTGAATGAAGCATCCCAGCTTTTCCAATGGGAAAGTGCCATTAAACAATAAAATCAAGGAGCCTTCTATCACTAGATATAAACCTGCAGGCAGTAACACAAATGTAAAATTTCCAAATCCAACCAGATGATAAGAAGGTTTCTCACGTGATCACCATATAGAGCTCATTCGTTCATTAATTCTTGAAATTCCTTCTTTCGCCAATTTTTCTACCTCAACATTGCAGATTCTGGGAGTGTAGCGAATAAACCAGCAATTTTCTTTAATGGTCTGTGACATTTCAGAAATTTCTGCAGCATAAATGAACGGTACTTTTAATTAGTTAAAAATCCTGATGGAAAAAGAGAAAGATGACATGGAAAATAAAAATTCTATAAAATTGATATAACATGCCACATCACATTGTTAAAATTACAATTAAAATCAAATTCCTGAAATTGATTAACCATAGTGTGATCTTTTAATTTTATAACATTTAATTTATAAAGGTAATTTAAGATTGTATTATATTTCGATATGTCACATTAATGATGTCACAACCTAAAATTTTAGGAAAAATTTAAAGTTAAATAAAAGATTAAATTGGGTAAAAATTAGGGACTAGATTAAAAACTGATGAAGTTATCAGACCATTTTAGGAAGCTTTGTTAAATGCAGGGACTATAACATGAAATTTACCATTTATTATTACCAAGTAAAAATATATTACCCGATTGGGTAAAACCCATTTTCCCCAAAAATATCAAATCCCTAATTCATTCCCCAAATTAAAAATCATCCCTGACGTTCACTTTATCGGTCGTTTCCGCCGTCGTCCGGCTACCCCATCTCGAGCCGCGACCACCAGCTTGCTCACTGTCGAGCGGTGATCAAAACCCAACCTCATTTGCAACGTGAAACGGCGTCATTCGTCGTGGTTAAGTCGGTGAAAAACCATCGAATGCACACTCGATCGTCGCCTTTCTTCGTCGTTTTCGGTCGCGTCCGAGGTCGGCTCCCCTCACCGCCGCTTCCATTGCAACCACCGGTGTCGTGCGATCAGAACCCGACCTATTTTGTTCACCGGTGACTCGCTGTTGCCGATCACCGACGTGGGTAAGTTAATAAAAAGTTTTTATTAATTTGGATTGGGTTATTGGTGTAAATTTGGATGGATTTAGTTATATTTAAGCATGTTGTTGAAATCGGGAAAATCGGCCAGTGAAATGGGTCTCGTCTGCCGCCGCACGCGCCGCCACACGTCGGCAGTGAGTGTGGGGCTCGTTTGACCCAAGGAAAATTCCAGAAACCCGTTTGCCCGACCCTTCTGTCTGACCCGTTGACTTACCTGAACCGTTGACTTTGGTCAAAGTTGACCGGTCAGACCGTTGACTTTGACTGAAAAAGTAAAATGTTTGAAAAGTCCTATTTTATGTTATTTAGCAATCTACGCCCGATTTTGAAATCTATTTTGCCAAATTCTAACCAGGAAGCCTCCAAATTGGCCGTTAAACCCAAATATGCTTAAGTAATTAAATGTTTTAATTTTGGAAAAATTAAAGACTTGTGACTAATAAATTGTTATTGTTTGAAGGTACTAGAGACTTGACTGACCGTTCGCCAGCTCGACCCAGCTCTTCTCGATCCGTTCAGCCACGGGAGTCTATAGTCACTCGTATGAACCGTGAACTTTTTGAATACCCTATTTAAAAATATTACTTCGATATTAACTCTGATTGCTATGAATTAGGTTCGAGCACTGTAGTAGAGCGTGACGAGGCCGGTGCTCAGTAGTTTTACTTTGTGGCCTATTTTACGAGGTGTATTCCCTATGTGCTATTTGATGATTTTATCTGGTTTGATTTATTATATATATATATATATATATACTGAAAGTTATGATTTAATGGATGATGGTTCATGAACTATGATGGAATGATATGTGATACTTGAATGATTGTTTTCACTGGATGGTATTATTTTACCGATTACAGATCATGGAAATATTTGCTTGTTATGTGAAATATATTATGGGGATATTATCTGGGTAGGTTGGAGTATGGATGTACAACCCTGATCAAGCTGATAAATCCTTACGGACCTAAGGCGACTCTTGGGTAGACTTTCAGGCCCCAAGATGTTCCCTTAGGTTGGCTCTTTATACCAATGGGTATAAGGTTGCCCCATGGACGCAGTTCTAGGGAATTGCATATGGTATAAGGGAAGAGGGTATACTACATGATTTAATATCTTATGTGTTATCAGGATTTTCATGATACTTTACTGGACTATTACTTGATGATTTTTCATATAATGTTTTCATTGCACTAATGGGACACACTTAGCCCTAGCTCACTTTTTAAACTGGTTTCCCCTTTCAGATACTTGTGGTAGGCACCGATTCAGACACTCGGAGGATCGACACATTATAGAAGAACTTTTTGTCGTAATGTTTCTATCTTTCGAATTGCTTTTAATTATGTGACATGGCCCTATATTTTGAAAACTCGTTTTATGATGATGATGATGTTTATGGATTTTGCTACTATACTTCAGGTTGATGACATGTTTTGTTTCATGCAATTGTTTTTTTTTAGTTTTATATTTAAGAGTTAAATTTTTATCGTTATTTATTTTACTTTTATGAATATAAATTGTAATATGGTTTTAAATTATCGAATAACGTCTTAGAAAAATGTTTTAAAAAACTTTAATGTAATTCACTAGACTTGATCGAAACACATAGGCTAGGTCTAGGGATTACAAATGACATGTTTCGAGTTTGACATGGACTAATCCAACTTAAACTCTCTTTTCAAGAAAATGGAAAAGTTTTGTAAGTGGTTTATACTCTTCATTTTGATCCCTGACAATATTTTGTTAATTTAACCCATAAGCGTTATGTTTTTTTGTTCAATTAACAATAATAGCTTGTCGGCCCATGCCAATTGCACAAAGCCTATCACATTCAATTCTGGACTTTTAACTTGGAAGTTCATTGGGTATTATTTCCAAACATTATTTTATTCTCAGTTTTTTCACTATTAAAATGTTTTGGGTTTTTGATAAAGTTTTTTTTATTATTATTATATGAAACTGATTTTATGTTTGAATGAAAAAAACCTTGGTTAAGGATTCAATAATTTGATGAATTACTACAAGATCAAATGTGATTCTAATCAAGCACAATTAGTCGGTTGATTAAGCTACTTATCTTTGTTCCCTTATATTTTTTTAAGTTATGAGTTTTAGACTCATTACTCTCCTTTCTTCCTCTTGAATTCTCCTTCCATTTTTCTATAAATAAGATCGGAATTAGATTTATAATTTATCAAAAACAAATATGATTCTTTATAATCCATCTCGAATTTTTTTACCTTATACTTAGCCAAGTTATTATTTTTTGAACTGTGTAATATCCTCAATACTATCTTAGTAAAGTAATCTGCGCATGATTCCTTAATTAAATTTTATATTTTCAGTTAATAAATATAGTCTTTCTTTATATTTATCTCTATAATCTATTCATATATATTTTTGTTCTAGTTTTTTATTGGATTTTCAACCTTTTTCTCATATAGTCCTTGTATAATCTATTATACAAATCTAGTTTCTTATGTCAATGATTATAAGAAAATATTCTAATTATATGTTTAGTTTACTATTATAGTTATAATCATTCATTATAATTCTATATATTTTTTCTTTTAATAAATTAACTACTTCTATTAAATAAATAAATATTATCTTCTTATGGCTATTTTTTAAAATCTATAATTTTATTCAAAAAAAAAGAAAATTTTAAATTACAATAAATATTTATAATCATAATCGTAAGTTAAAGATATGATTTGGACAATTTCCTATAATCATTAAAACAAAACTAGCAATTTAAGATCACATAAAGACCATATAAGGAAATATTAAAATTTAACCAAGAAAACTCGAACAAAGATCGATACAAACAAATCTGATCGCATCGGCAAACTAACCACAAAAAGGATCAAACTACTAGAAGACCAACAACAAACTACAAATCAGACTTGAGCGACGCGAAAAGCTATCCACAAATATATAACGGGTTTTTCAAATAATTTATCACGATGACCAGATATCATTTCAATACATAATGAAAATGAGTGTTCCAAACAATTTAATATTTAAGGAAAATTGTGTCTAACAGAAATCTTAAGGCTTCATTTTTGGCTAATAGATGATAGCACTAATTTTGATATTGACTATCTAACGTATCTTCGTTGATATTTCTTATTTTTCTTTTATTTTTAGGAATTGTTATGAATAATTTACACGAGTTTTTTTTATGGCAATAGAAATCATACCATTCAATCACGTTGAAGACGATGTCATGTCCTTGTTGCCTCACCTGTCGCGGTCTTTATCTTGTCCCAACTTAAAACAACGACAACAACTTTTCCCACTTCTCTGGTTTCACAACAACCACTCCTCTTCCACCCCACAAAAAAGGGGAAAAAAACGTAATTGATTTCTCTTGGAAACACGAACTGCAAACGAAGACCTTACACTGAAAAACAACATGGTGGTGGGAGTTTTCAACGTTAACATCCCCCGAATTCCGCTTTTCTCGCCATCCCCCTTGCGTAAACAATCAAGGGCGCCTTTCATTTCCATTAAAGCCTCCTTAGAGTCCTCAAATTCCCAAACCAGTACCAAGGAAGAAGAAATCCCAGGCTCCGTTTCTTCTTCTTCGTCGGCAGCAACAACGTTTGCTCCTCCTCCGGACTTCAAGGCGCCAGAGCCAAAGCGGTTTGCTGTTAGACCAGACAAGACTTGGGAAATTGCTGGGGCAGCTCTTGCCTTGTTCTTCCGGTTTGGAACGGGTGTTTTTGTTTCTGGGTATTATCCCTTCTTTTCATTTCTCCATTTGTTTGTTTATTTTATTGGTGGGTTGATACCAAATGGAATGAATTATTTATGTGGGAATTGGGATGAATTTGAAATAGTTGTAAATGTCGGCTTTTAGATATGAACGAATAAGATTGAAGATTATCAAGTTGAATTACTTAACTGAAATTTTGTTGTAATCAACGTTTACAAGCAAAAAATTCTTGTAGGCTGTATTTGTGGCACTTCACTTAATGATTCATGTCAATGGCATTGGATTGGACTATTAGATAACTAACTATCTTGTATCTGTGGCAGCTATTCCGCATCTATTGTTTCTGAGAATGAAATTCCACCTGGACAATATTCTTTAGAATTAAGAGGTATGGATTAATTTTTCTTTGGTTTCATTTCCTTATTTCTCGGCAACATTTTGTCAAACATCTGATCGGAGTCTGAATTTTGATCGCGAAGCAAGGCTTTCATTTTGTCTAAACAGTTTCAAATTTAATAGCTCAGTGTTGATCTGATGATAGGCTTATTTAACAGGCTCTAAGGTAAAAGAGACATCAAAGATAGGCCCTCGTCCAGAGAAACCTATTGAGATATATGAGTTTGAAGGGTACTTACTGCTTAATTCCCATTTGTTTGTTTTCCCCTGTGGATAACCTTTTTACCCTTTATTCTAAACACTGGTTTTTCATGTTTCTATTCTTATGAGTTATGAAGATTGACTCTTGTGTGTTCTTTTTTTTCTGTAAAATAATGGATGATGCGGACTGCCTGCTACTCCAGTTGTCCATTTTGTCGAAAGGTAGTTAATAATCTGCTTCTATTAGTCTTTTTCAACTTCAATCGCATCCAACAATAAACATACCGTTTAATATGACCGGAAGATAACAGGGATCATGGTTCTAATTGCGGATACCTATACTTCCCCAAATGAGACTTGTATTAAACTATGCTTCTCGAATTTTCCTAATAAGTCTTTAGTTGGAACTAGATCACCAAGCATGATGAAAGGTTCATGATAAAACTCCGGCGTGTTCCACTTAACATATTACTGAAATCATAATCGGCGAACTTCATGTTTTAGATTGACGTTTTACTAATGTACAGGTTAGGGAAATTGTTGCAGTTTTGGATCTCGATGTTCTGTTTTATCCATGCCCCAAAAATGGTCCAAATTTTCGTCCCAAGGTTGATGAGATGGGCGGAAAGCAGCAGTTCCCCTACATGGTTGGATGCTATTTCTTTCTTCTGCTCCACATCCTCTTTCTTAGTTTACCATTGGCTAAAATAATACATATGAACCCCTAAATTTCACCATTCTTTGAAGTAAGACCTTGTTCTTTTATTGTACCCAAATAAACTCTTAACCTTCAATTAAAGGGTAAGGCGTTATTTGGACGTAATAAGAGCGTAAGGGCTTAATTACAAGAAAAGGTAAAGTTCAAGGACTTTTTTTCCTTATATTAGCCTTCACCTTTACCCCTGGTTTGGTGCTTGAGATTTGCACTTATGTTTGTATTTAAACAGCCATTGAATTGGCATTAAAAATTGTGATGTAAAGTGGGAGTTCAACTTGGAACATTTGTTTCTGGTTTCAGGTGGATCCAAATACGGGCATTGCCATGTATGAATCAGATGAAATAATAAAGTATCTAGTCGAAACATATGGTATGTGTGGTTACATCTATACACTACGGTTGTGTTTCTTCTATTTCTTGGTTGATCAATGGATCATATTTGTGGATGTATCTATGTTCGATACACAATTGTAGTCTGTTTTTATATTGGTGTATCGTGTTCGTGTAGTTGCTTTCTGTTTTTCTTTTCCGAGTGGTCTTCTATAAAGTCTGTTTCGATACTTCTTCTAGGTTGAGTTACTTGTGCAACATGTCTTGATTACTTCCTCCTCTAGGCTGGTTTATATATAAGATGTCTCGAAATTTTAAGCTTACGTTTTTGTTTCTTAGTAACTTAGTATGCCATATCCCCCGATTGATCTGTGTGTTCTTTTGTGTTTTAGGTGATGGAAGTGTTCCTTTCATGCTATCACTTGGTCTATTGACGGTTGGTAAACTTTCTTATAATAGATTTTGTCTCTCTGTGAAATGTTCAATATTTTTTTTCTTTTGTTGGTGTTGCAGACATTGACAGCAGGATTTGCAATGATTGGTCGAATGGGAAGGGTGAGACGGATATTAAATTCATATTTTATTACGTTTTGAAGATGTCCGGAATTATTTGCCAAATTTTTTTGCATCATTAACATGCTTATTTGTCAAAGAAATTATTCTAAATTTGCTGCTTTCTGGAAACACCCTAAATACGAACTTACGTTAAGCAGGGAAATTCCTACACCCCATCAAAATTGCCTCCTAAGCCACTCGAGATATGGGCATATGAGGTATTTTTCTATTAATTTTTTAATATATGTATGAATGGTGATTTAGTTCCTTATCTAAATGCATGGGAACTACATTTTCATGTAACAAAAGTTAAATTACTTTTATTTTCCTCTAAGGGTTCTCCATTCTGTAAGATCGTGCGAGAAGTGCTGGTAGAATTAGAGTTACCACACATTCAACGCAGGTAAATTCCTAAGCTGCTAGATTTTATTAAAACCGTCATCTTTAAACATATGTTAATGGTCCATGAAAAATCAGTGTTTACTTGAACTCTAATTTTAACAACATATGCATGTTTGCTCGATCAATGCTTTGGTTAAAAAAAAAAGTTTATGCACATGCCAAATATTCAGCTTCAGATGTGTGAATAACTTGAGATACATCAAGCATGTCTTGCCTACTAAGTTTCCTTGCAGTATTAACCATGATCATCTTCATTTTTTCATTTGCAATGGTGGAAATATTTCCACGTTGATGGATTGGCATACCCTTTATATGTATTCATTTAAGCACCAAGAGACGGTACTGATTTATTATTTTTGTCATCTATCAGTTGTGCTCGAGGCAGCCCAAAACGGCAGATCCTGTATGAGAGAGTTGGACATTTTCAGGTAATACAATGCTTTTCTGAACAAATTTGCATATCTAGAAAAGTAGGTAGTAATTTGGAGGAGGAAATTGGTTGGCAGGTACCTTTTTTGGAAGATCCGAACACAGGGGTGCAGATGTTTGAAAGTGCAGAAATAGTGGAGTACTTGAAAGCTACCTATGCTCAATAAACTATTACTCTATACAAAGATTTGTATCAAAGGAAGAAAATTAGTGATTTTTAGAGTTAATAATATCAAAGTGACACTAAACTAGTCAAACATTATAAACCATCCACCGTTACAGTCAACAATTTCTGCATATGGAGGGAGATTTTGAATACTTAGCATGCGGAGACTATGTAAAATTTAAACCCACTTTAAAACATGAAGCCTCAACTCAACCCCTCCTGCAGATATAAAACATAGGATAAACTACATATTTAGTCACCTTACTTATGTTTTGATTTTGTTTAATTCAACCGTCTTTAAAAAATAAATAGAATTGTTGACATAATAATTTTCGTCTTTTTATATTATCTTATGATGACATATCAATATTATAATTAATTTTTTAACGACATGTGATCAAAATGTAACATTTAATATGATTTTAAAAATATAATTAGGTGACCAAAATACAACTGTAAAAATAGGTAAAAGATTAAATATATAATTTATCCTAAAATATATTACAAAAGGTTCTCTATTGAATGTATATAAACCACATTACCAATGAGTGGATAAAAACATAGAAATGATTTTTAAAAATAAATTCAACAAATGATTGAGAATAGTACTGAAAAAATTAAATACGAATTCATTAGTTTCAGTCTTTTTATTATTATTATTATCTTCAATACTATGAGTAAAAACAACATTAAATGCCTAGAAAATTTGATAACGAGTATTAACTACACACGGTTGTTTTGAAGTTCTATTATAGTTACAAACAATCCAAAATCTATCTACAAAACTATAAAACCAAATCAAATTTTCAATAAAACGTGGAAATTGGAAAAATTATGTTGTGTTTTTACCTCCACAAAGCGTCGGCAAATCCTTCCACGTCACCACCGGAGATATTTTAAGCACCAGGTGGGACCTACAAGTTACCCACCACGACTGCAGACCCTTTCCTATGGCTCACCACAAACTAAGCAAGCTGGTTCGGATCTCCTACCAGATACGAACCGCTTCATTCCACCTATATTGACCGGTCCAGTCTCCGCAATTTCAGTCTCTGAACTTAATGTGGAGTCGCCTGCATCCGCCGGCAATCGGGACCTGATGCTACTGTCCCCTGGCGACGACACCGTTTCTGGAAGAGTGTGAGGTTCACGTGCTTTACCACTGCACCCAAATATGGCACGAAAACTCGAAAAGAAACCGCTCCCCGTTCTTGTTGTTTTGTTTTTAACTGTTTCGACTCCGGCTGATTTTTGGCGGTTCTTTTTAAATCGGCGGTTCCGGTCTCGTTTCGATCTCACTCTTCCCATGCAAGAAACCTTAGGGGAAGATGGTTCGAAGACGGGCGGATCCAATTTAACCGAGCCGGACCGTTTAGGAAACAATCTAGAATTTTCAGGCTTGGTATTCTTCCTGTTCTTTGTGTCCACGAAGCAAGATTTATGCGGTTTCGGTAATCCGAGGATGGAAGGTTTAGATTTCCTTAAAGAAAAGCGTTGAGAATTGGGAACTAAGTTCGGATTAGGATTAAGATTTGTGGAGTTGGAAAAAGAGTTCCGTTTCTGCGAGTTTTTCCGTTCGTAAAAAGCGTAGCTGTCGACCCAATCGAGCTCGGCGTCTTTTGATAGCAAAAACGATTCTGGCGGGAAATCCGGTGGGATTTCTTCTTCGAGAGGCTTCTCCGCCGTGTGGATGCGGCCGTCGGAGGAGTCTCCTTCAGTGTTTGTTATTGTCTCGCAGACAATTTTGTTGTCAAAGGCGGAAACGAGGGTTTCCAAATTGCCCTGTCGCATTATACGGAGGCTTAAACCTAGAAAAGGAAAGAGAGGAAGTTTTGGAGAAAATCTATTTACGAAGGCAACTTCATTTTATTGCGGAGAATAGAGAGCCAGAAATTGATATTTGAAGGGAGAATTTTCAACCATTGTTCACCACTCACTGCATTTATTTGTTGAGAACATTATAAATTTACTCACTGAATTTAATTTTATTTTTTCTTATTTTATTTTAGAAATAGGCATGGGACTCGAATTCGACGAGTTTTGACTCGACTCGATCTGGTCGGGTTTTTAAAAAAAAAATCAGATTGGGTCGGGTTCGGGTTTATGGTGAAAAATATCCGACCCGACCCGAAAAATTATAATTTTACATTATATATTTAGGAATAATTACAATAATATTCATATATATATATTATTTTTCAATTAAATCACTGTTTTTATTAAATAAAAATAATATTTTTTATTGTTTCGGATCGGATTCGGGTTTAGTGAAAAAAAATTGGGCTTTTAGGTCATTGTCAACGATGATCGACGATGGCTATCACGATGGTCAATTGCGATAAAAGGTGGTCGAAACTTAAATAGCTTGAGAGTCAATGGCAAGAATAAAGAAGAAGAAGGGGAAGAGAAGAAAAGAAACAAAATGAAGAGAATTTTGAGTTTTTATATAGATGCAAAACGTCGTCATTTTAATATAAATTTATTTTTTTTCAAAATGATGTCGTGTGTCATGTCATAACGCTGTTAAATAATTAACAACAAAATAATCAAAATAAGAGCAATATCAAAGCTCAATAAGTAAGTTTAAAAAATTGAACGTACAGTGAGTGGAATTAAGAGAGAGTAAAGCTGGGAGAGTAAAATTGTAATTTACCCTTATTTGTTTTATAAGATCTAATCTTATTAATTTTTATTATTATTATTTGGTGATTGGAATTTTGAAACAAAAAATATGAGTTATTCTCATTCGGATGGATTTAAATTTAATATAAAAAATTGATAATCAGATTTTTTTTGGTAATTATATAATTAAAAATGGTATTGTAAAAGATAAATTTAACATAAATTTTAATAATATTATTTTTAGATTTAAATTTTAATTTTTTAAAAATAGAAATAAATGTACTAGACTCCAAATATATGAAAAATGCATAGACTTGAAATATATTTTAACTTTAGATCTATTCCTTATATTATTAAGCTAAATAATATGTGTGTGTATATATAGTAATAACTAAATTTCAAAAATTAATAAATTTAAACCTAAGATAATTAAAGATAAGATAAAGAAGTAGTAATTAATATAACCCCTGTAGACACTAATTTCCGTCCATATTTTTTATTTTATACATATATACACATATATATTATACAGTTTGCAAATTGTTTTTGAAAATACATATATAATATATAGTTTAAAACATTTTTGAAAATATGTATATTATATAGTTTTTAAAATATTTTTGAAAATTATATAATATATAGTTTTTGAAAACGTTTTTAAAATATATATAATATATACTTTTGAAAACGTTATGAAAACATTTATATAATATATAATTTTTAAAAAACCATTTTGAAAATATATTTTTTGAAAATATATAATATATAGTTTTTGAAAACGTTTTAAAATATATATAATATATACTATAATTTTTAAAAACCATTTTGAAAATATATATAATATATAGTTTTTAAAAAAAAACATTTTAAAAATTTATATATTATATGTTTTTGAAAACGTTTATATATATATATTATTATTATTTATTTTTATTTTTAATTTATTTATTTCTCATTTATTTTTGTGCAGGGTCCATGTCTAAGATCTGTCCAAGTCCAGGGTCCAACATTGGGCTTGATCCAGCCCGGTTAGGTTTAGGGTTTTCACAACCCTAACATCAGCCTTGTCACAGTGCCGCATAGGAGGTTCCAGAAGCATGGAGCCAAGCAGTCAACGCCCAGCGCACATTTCGGCCGCACCAACGGGACTGAACCATCCTGAGGCGGCCGGTACCATGAACTGGAAGATCGGAACAAGCAACAACCCACATCCCGTTATTTTCGGGAGCCAAACAACCAACACCGGGGCTATAAAAAGCCCCCGGTGAGGCCGACAGGGGGGAGGACACAGAACCAAACGGAGAGTACATAACGGTAGGTCGAGAAACAACAGACCATCATCGGTACCACAACAGATCATCCACAGAAAACCAGAATCATTGAACCACATGACCAACACGGTCAAAAACATCAACCATCACTGAACTCACGAGAGAACCAACAAGCACAGTAACCAAACAAGACTCCATCGAGTCAACAGTACATCAAAAACCTAAAACAACCCAAAATAACCAAACACAAAACCAACCAAACCCAAGTCAAACAACACAAACATCAAAGCAACGACCAAGGCCAAAAGACCCAGATCGTCAAAGCATCGGAAAAACGAAAGGTTTTTTACGAAAAGGTAAAAAGGCCGAAGCTTTTTTTACCAGATCTACGCCGAGGGGACCCGATTTTGGGTGATTGGGGCTCGGATTTGTTTTTAGAATGGTTAGAGAGTGTTTGGTGAGGATTTGGGTTGGCCCGGCCGCCGAAGCGACTGAGAGCGGCGGCCAGAGCGACTGAGAGCGGCGGCCGGGGCTACACCGGTGGGGTAGGGTAGAGAGAACGCAGAGAGAATCTCTGTTCTCTCATTTGAAGAGAGAGGGAGCCCAGGAGCAAATGAGAGGTTTTGACGTTATTTTACTCTCTCATGGGCCTTTTATACTGCTGATGAAACGACGTAGTTTCAGTTGGGGGGCATTTATGTATTTTTCTCACGGGTAAACTCGGTCCTCGGCTATCAGGTTCTGTCATATTTGTAATTTGGTCACTAAATTTTATTTTTCGGTATTTTAATTTGGAATTTTAATTTGTTACGCTTATATTTTAGTCCCTAAGTTATATATTTCCGAATCTGGCCCAAGGTTTTATGCAAATTTTATTTTGGTCACTAATTAACATCATTTTTTTATTATTATTTTTAACCCTTTTTTTATTTATTCAATTTCGATTTTTTTTATTTTATTATTCTATTGTTTTGTTATTTATTTATTTAATGTTTAATTATTATTTTATCATCTAACATTTTTCGACGTTTTCAGTGGTAATTTTCAACCGATCAAAGGTAAGCAATTCGAATCGAGTAATTTAAATTTTAATTTTAATTTTTAATTCTTCGCAATCAAGACAACCGGCAAATTAATTGGTACCGACAGGATGGTTCAAGGGTGTTAATCCTTCATTGACCGTAACCGACTCCCGAACCCGATTCACTTCTGGTAAAACGCAGATCAGGTAAGATGGTATCCGACCTACCTAAATCCGTTTTAAAATGGTCGGTGGCGACTCCAATTCGTTTAATCCAAGTCGAAGCCCAATTCCGGGGCCCAAACCGAAAGACGGTTGCGACAGCTTGGCGACTCCGCTGGGGACAGGTAAGTGAGTCAGGCCAGAATTAATTTTCGGTTGTCTTTTTGTGCGAAAATGGTAAATTTAAATTTTAATTTATTTATTTGATTCGGATTATTTACCTTTGATTATTTTTTCAAATAAATAGTTGTACTGACATTTTTTTCAATGGTTTCAGATTTTTTAAAAGTTTTCATCTCTGGCTCTATACCCGAGCTCCAAACCCTTTTAAGTGGGGGTGAAAGCGACGCATTCGTGTGAATTTATTCACCGCATATGCCTAGCAAGTAGCCTTCGGGATTCATATACTATATGTCTTCGTGTGAATTTATTCACCGTGCGGGCATAAGGGAATGTGTCCCCTCGAGTTTAACTTAGTCCACACAAGCCTGTGATGGGTTTAGGACTAAGGGTCTGGTAAGCCCAAGGGGGCACCGACAAGGAGAACTCGAGTACCTTTTTAGAACCTAAACCGGGAGAGTGCAGGGAATTAGAGCCCACCCCAAAACCTCATTCCAAACCCTAGGCTGTTTTATTTCCTACTTTATTTTCTGCTCAAAACATGCGAACTAAACAAATATGCGGTTAGGATTTGTTTGAAATTAGCATGCGGGATAGAGATCATGTCCGGGTAGGAATTAAAGCATGTGGGGTAGATATCATGTGGGGTAGGATTTTTTCATTTTTATTATTGTTTTGATTTACCTCACTAACCCTTTTATTTTTTGTTCTCTTTTATTTTGTGTTCATCGTTTGCATCATTTAAAACGATGTGTTGATCCACCAAAAATGTGTTTGTTAAACATGAATAATCTGCATTAATGGACAAATGGGTTATAATACAAAGAGATAAAAAAAAACTCAGAAGTCCAACCATGGGCAAAGAATACTCAAAGGTAAAGTTGCAGGGGCAATACGAGGAAAAGGTCACTGACCCGGTCGCTCCTTTCGAAAACTACAAGAACAAGATGGTGAAACACTAGCTGAGCTGGATGCCATTACTGACGAATTCAAGAGGCAAGCTTCGGATTATTTCTCTCGATGGAAGGCTCCAATGACACTTTCGTTAGAAACAAGCTCGGTAGAAAGTGAAAGTCGAAGATGCAGTCCTTCGAGATCTTTTTTTTTTTTGGGGCAAGCATCTCATTATTTGCACATTTTAGCCAAAGGAGCCGGGATGGTGCGACAGGATATTCAACTAGTGAAAAAGACGAATTAACTTGTCAGAAGATGTACAAGATTTGTACCATCAAAAAGAGTTTTTTTTTATCTCTTCAGACGTAACACTTTTGTCACCAATAAGGGTTATTCAGAATAACAGGCACATTTTTTGGATCAATGCCTCGGACATTTCATGCATCACATATTTAGACATTTTGCATTTCTTATTTTCTTGGCATTTTGTTATTTTCTTTGCATTCACATTAACTAATATATACATGTCTCATCAAAAGGAGTAAATACTGGATACACCGCCTCAAGTATTGGACACACCTCATCCACATAACACTCGTTTGAAGAAGAAGAGGATGGAAGCCAGAATTACACAAATCGAGGAGAATATGTTAAAACTACAAAAGGAGCTAGAAGACAAAATAAACCAGAACAGTCAAAATACTCTAGAAACAATCACAAAGAACCAAGAGTCCTTGGTTAATCAGATCGTTGCCAAGTTAATTGGCCTACAACAGACCAGTGCGCCTGGGGCAGGTTCATCGGAAGGGGTAACTATACAACCTACCCCACAAGTGGTTATCTCACCTGAAATCTTACCAGAACTTCGAGGGGACTCATCTGCTGCAAAATCAAAGCCCTTGTCCTCTGTATTTAACCCTAGGAACAATCCGGGTTATTACCATGTACCGGATTTGGATGAAGAGGAAAAAGCGAGGAAGATGGAGGAAAAAATCAAACAATTGGAGGACCAAATGAATATAGTCAAAGGAGACCGTGACTACCATGAAATCGATGCAACGGAACTTAGTCTAGTCCCGGACTTGGTTCTTCCCCCGAAATTTAAGTCCCCGGAGTTCGAGAAGTTTGACGGGAATAGTTGCCAATCCGCTCACATCACCATGTTCTGCCGAAAGATGACAGGATATGGAGGAAACGACCAACTCCTGATCCACTGTTTTCAGGATAGTCTGTCGGGCTCATCCATTCGGTGGTACAACCAGCTCAGCCGATCAAATATCAAGACCTGGAAGGACCTGGCCAAGTCATTTCTGGAACAATACAAGCATAACAATGATATAAGGCCAGATCGAGTTATGCTACAAAACATGGAAAAGAAGCATAACGAGAGTTTCAGGCAGTACGCACAAAAATGGAGGGACTTGGCTGTACAAGTTCATCCACCGTTAGATGAAAAGGAAACTCGGAAACTTTTCGTGCAGACTCTGAAGGCTCCATACTTCGGGCATCTGGTGGCGATCACATCAGGAAGCTTTTCAGACTTGGTTATGGCCGGAGAAATGATTGAGTCGGCCATAAAGCAAGGCAAGATTAAGGATGGGGAAGCCAGTAAGAAGCCTCCTATGAGGGAGAAGGATGGAGAGGTTAACAACATCAAACACTCCAGCAAAGGTGTTACAATCTCCAGCCCAAAATCAACTGCGGCTGTACCGTTAGGTACTTCTAAACAAGAGTCCAGGAGGGAAAGGGAACATTTCAACCCTATTCCCATGACCTACAAAGAGCTTTACCAGCAACTTCTTGACACCCATGTGGTGTCACCATATCCAGTAGAACCCATGAAGCCCCCATACCCCAAGTGGTATGACGAGAATGCGTATTGTGAATATCACGGCGGAGTCCCAGGGCACACAATTGAGAACTGTTACGCATTTAAGAGGGTCGTACAAAAGATGCGTAACCAGAACTGGATCGACTTCAACAACTTGGAGGCATCCAAGTGAGGAATATCATTTCATCATTTGAGGCATTCTGTTTGACTTTGTTTTTCTTCCATTTTTTTTCTCAAGTTTTTGTAAGAACATTTTAATCAAATGTTAAGCAATGGATCATATTTGCAAATTTGTAATTCTTTGCATATTATTTGAATTAAGAAACTCTGTAAACGGTTCAAAGTTACGAATCTTTGACGAAGTAACATGATTTAAAACAAGGACTTTGACCTTATCCAGAATATACCCTCAAACACCATACCCCACTCTTGGAATTAACCAATATACCCTTTTCCTTTCGTAGGATGCGGACAACACGGGGCATCATTTGCATATGACAATTACTATGTTTTTTATTTAAGACGTTCAATGACGATGATGATCTTTACAAATGAAAGAGTCGAGTAGGTGAATCCAGTTTAGGTCAGTTGCTTGAAAATTGAACTCTAAAGATGAAATTTTTGACTTTCAACAAATACCTAGGCTATAACAGGTTCTTCTTGACAATCTTAAGAAATTAAATCTGTAAAAACTGAGCTATTCCGCTAAGGCAATTGGTTATAGAGGAAACTTGAAAGCCCTGGCCTTATGAGTAGATTACGTTCAAACCATGACATTGCTCGGACACTTGGCAATTCGGTGTTTGCTCCACTGCTCTTGTCAGGCTAAAGACTCTGTGATGAGATGAACCCTTCAGTTAACTTGATAAGAGTGATTATAATATTAAGTTGTCCCTCTAAGGCAATTGGTTAAATACCCCGGCTTTATGGATTCAGCTAGCCAGATAATGACAAGTTAAATCAAATTTATCTAAGCAAGAAATTTTCGGTGAAATGGACTAAGGGATTTAAGGAACACCTGTTATAGTCAACTACACACGAGCACCCAAGAATTTCATTTTTAGACTGATGTTTCTGCACTACCTTTGTTAGAGGAGCCTACAAAACTTGAACAAATGAAAGATTTCGGAGAACCGAAATAGAAGGCCTAGTAATTGATTAAGTTAGTTGCATCATTTTGTCCGTGCCTAATCGAAATGCCAAAGTATGGTTCGATATTTCAAAAAAATGACATTTTTTTACCAAAACCTTAGAAAGGAGGCCAGACTAAAGCCAACTCATCCATTTGAACATTTGTCAAAGAGCTGTAACTCTGAAAACGTTAAAAGAGCTATTGATTCCTTTGATATTCTTTGAACTCACGTTTATAATTTGATTCAATTGCGAATAATATTTTACAGCATTTTTATCATTTTCTCTCCTGAAACAAGAAAAATGAGAAAAACATTTTCAAACAGAACAATCTCGGATATGAAATGTCTGTAAAACCCAAGCTCGAGAAGCAAATGGGGCACGATCGATTCCAAGGACCAGATTGGCAGACAAAGCACGAGACTCCATCCAAGAAATAAATCATAATTCATTCATGATTGCATGCATCTTAGACATACCTAGGTGCATCACATCCATCATTTTAGCATGCATAATTTTGCAGCTTTCAGAGTCAAGCTTCGACTTCAGGATGAAGGCTACTCGACTTGCAGGCACCTTTAAAGAACAATGGTGTAACTCAGCAGCAAGAAGCTACACCTCAATCGACTTTACATATATACAGATCTCAGAACCAATTTCAGATGGGTTCGAGAACCAATTCAGATCAAATTCAGTTCAGCTCAACTCAACAATGAGCAACATGTTTTCAGTTAACACTTTCAAGCCAGATTTCAATTCCACGACGGAAGATATCCGGCTGTCAGAATTTATCAGTAGGTTTTCCCAGACCAGCTTAGGGGAACCACCTGAAGAATCATGATCGTTTTTGACCCGTAAAGGGAAGCCATTTTTAAACAAACTATTTGCAGCTTAGCTCAAGGCCAGAAGGGCTATCTGCCCGCCAAGACCTTCGAGTTCGACTACGCTCAGCTCCCAGGCACATCATTTGCAGAATAGCTTAAGTCGAGAAGGGCTATCTGCCAAAGACCCTCGAGTTCGACTACGTTCAGCTTCGAAGGCACATCATTTGCAGTATAACTTAAGTCAAGAAGGGTTATCTGCTAACAAAAGACCTTTGAGTTCGACTACGCTCAGCTCCAAGGCACATCATTTGCAGCATAACTTAAGTCGAGAAGGGTTATCTGCCAACTAAAGACCCTTAAGTTCGATTACACTCAGCTTCAAGGGCATATCATTTACAGCATAACTCAAGGCTAGAAGGGTTATCTGTCACCAAAGACCTTTGAGTTCGACTACTCTCAGCTCCAAGGCACATCATTTGCAGAATAGCTTAAGTCAAGAAGGGCTATCTGCCAAAGACCCTCGAGTTCGACTACGTTCAGCTTCGAAGGCACATCATTTGCAGTATAACTTAAGTCAAGAAGGGTTATCTGCCAACTAAAGACCCTTAAGTTCGATTACACTCAGCTTCAAGGGCATATCATTTACAGCATAACTCAAGGCTAGAAGGGTTATCTGTCACCAAAGACCCTCGAGTTCGACTACGTTCAGCTTCGAAGGCACATCATTTGCAGTATAACTTAAGTCGAGAAGGGCTATCTGCCAAAGACCCCCGAGTTCGATTACACTCAGCTTCGAGGGCACATCATTTACAGCATAACTCAAGGCAAGAAGGGTTATCTGTGACCAAAAGACCTTCGAGTTCGACTACGCTCAGCTCCAAGGCACATCATTTGCAGCATAGCTTAAGTCGAGAAGGGCTATCTGCCGAAGACCCCCGAGTTCGATTACACTCGGCTTCGAGGGCACATCATTTACAGCATAACTCAAGGCTAGAAGGGTTATCTGTGACCAAAAGACCTTCGAGTTCGACTACGCTCAGCTCCAAGGCACATCATTTGCAGCATAGCTTAAGTCGAGAAGGGCTATCTGCTAAAGACCTTCGAGTTCGATTATATTCAACTCAGAGGCAAATCAAGCTTACAGAATAGCTCAATGCAAGAAGGGCTATCTGTCGATAAAACTGTCGAGTTCGATTCTAATCAGAATCACACTACTGTCCGGCTGTAATCGAGATTTTCAAGTCCAGAAGAAGACCTGGGTTAACTGTGCCTCAGTGATAAAAAATCGTTTTCCAGCAACATAGCTTAAGTCGAGAAAAGCTATTTGTCAACAAAGACTTTTCGAGTTCGATTTTATTCAGCTCGAGGGCTTGTCAAGCCAGATGGTGAAGTCAAAGAAATATTTTCCAGCCGAATTTTTAACCAAGGTCCTTAAACTGAGGAAAAGACTGAGGTTGACTACAATTGGGCAATAAGAAGTCGCATTCCGATTCAATTCCATATCATTTCAAGATTGACTTGACTTCACGACGGAGGGGTCATCCGCAGCTCAATCCGACAGGGGGTTTTTCTTCAACCCCACTGAACGAAAATTTGTGTCTTTTTATCTTTGTCCTATTTTTCGTTCCACGAAAAAGGACAAAGAGGGGCAGCTGTAGACACTAATTTCCGTCCATATTTTTTATTTTATACATATATACACATATATATTATACAGTTTGCAAATTGTTTTTGAAAATACATATATAATATATAGTTTAAAACATTTTTGAAAATATGTATATTATATAGTTTTTAAAATATTTTTGAAAATTATATAATATATAGTTTTTGAAAACGTTTTTAAAATATATATAATATATACTTTTGAAAACGTTATGAAAACATTTATATAATATATAATTTTTAAAAAACCATTTTGAAAATATATTTTTTGAAAATTATATAATATATAGTTTTTGAAAACGTTTTAAAATATATATAATATATACTATAATTTTTAAAAACCATTTTGAAAATATATATAATATATAGTTTTTTAAAAAACATTTTAAAAATTTATATATTATATGTTTTTGAAAACGTTTATATATATATATTATTATTATTATTTATTTTTATTTTTAATTTATTTATTTCTCATTTATTTTTGTGCAGGGTACATGTCTAAGATCTGTCCAAGTCCAGGGTCCAACATTGGGCCTGATCCAGCCCGGTTAGGTTTAGGGTTTTCACAACCCTAACATCAGCCTTGTCACAGCGCCGCATAGGAGGTTCCAGAGGCATGGAGCCAAGCAGTCAACGCCCAGCGCACATTCCGGCCGCACCAACGGGACTGAACCATCCCGAGGCGGCCGTACCATGAACTGGAAGATCGGAACAAGCAACAACCCACATCCCGTTATTTTCGGGAGCCAAACAACCAACACCGGGGCTATAAAAAGCCCCGGTGAGGCCGACAGGGGGGAGGACACAGAACCAAACGGAGAGTACATAACGGTAGGTCGAGAAACAACAGACCATCATCGGTACCACAACAGATCATCCACAGAAAACCAGAATCATTGAACCACATGACCAACACGGTCAAAAACATCAACCATCACTGAACTCACGAGAGAACCAACAAGCACAGTAACCAAACAAGACTCCATCGAGTCAACAGTACATCAAAAACCTAAAAACAACCCAAAATAACCAAACACAAAACCAACCAAACCCAAGTCAGACAACACAAACATCAAAGCAACGACCAAGGCCAAAAGACCCAGATCGTCGAAGCATCGGAAAAACGAAAGGTTTTTTACGAAAAGGTAAAAGGCCGAAGCTTTTTTTACCAGATCTACGCCGAGGGGACCCGATTTTGGGTGATTGGGGCTCGGATTTGTGTTTAGAATGGTTAGAGAGTGTTTGGTGAGGATTTGGGTTGGCCCGGCCGCCGAAGCGACTGAGAGCGGCGGCCAGAGCGACTGAGAGCGGCAGCCGGGGCTACACCGGTGGGGTAGGGTAGAGAGAACGCAGAGAGAATCTCTGTTCTCTCATTTGAAGAGAGAGGGAGCCCAGGAGCAAATGAGAGGTTTTGACGTTATTTTACTCTCTCATGGGCCTTTTATACTGCTGATGAAACGACGTAGTTTCAGTTGGGGGCATTTATGTATTTTTCTCACGGGTAAACTCGGTCCTCGGCCATCAGGTTCTGTCATATTTGTAATTTGGTCACTAAATTTTATTTTTCGGTATTTTAATTTGGAATTTTAATTTGTTACGCTTATATTTTAGTCCCTAAGTTATATATTTCCAAATCTGGCCCAAGGTTTTATGCAAATTTTATTATGGTCACTAATTAACATCATTTTTTTATTATTATTTTTGACCCTTTTTTTTATTTATTCAATTTCGATTTTTTTTTATTTTATTATTCTATTGTTTTGTTATTTATTTATTTAATGTTTAATTATTATTTTATCATCTAACATTTTTCGACATTTTCAGTGGTAATTTTCAACCGATCAAAGGTAAGCAATTCGAATCGAGTAATTTAAATTTTAATTTAAATTTTTAATTCTTCGCAATCAAGACAACCGGCAAATTAATTGGTACCGAAAGGATGGTTCAAGGGTGCTAATCCTTCCTTGACCGTAACCGACTCCCGAACCCGATTCACTTCTGGTAAAACGCAGATCAGGTAAGATGGTATCCGACCTACCTAAATCCGTTTTAAAATGGTCGGTGGCGACTCCAATTCGTTTAATCCAAGTCGAAGCCCAATTCCGGAGCCCAAACCGAAAGACGGTTGCGACAACCCCAAAGTAATATAGTCCGGTAAAAAGAGCTAACAAATATGGTCTGCCCATGTGGTATTGAATTCAACCTAGCGTATCATTTTCGCTGTAAACTTAATAATCTTGATTAATAAATAACATAATCAAACGATTTTTCTTTAAAAATTAACATTTATTTATATATTTTAAAAACTCTACAAGATAAATGTATATTATAAATAAAAAATATGAACAGATATTTATATATCGTATACAGTTATAGAAATTCATTTAAATTTAGTATCATAACATTATAAATATTTATAATTAAATTTAAACGAAAACTCGACTCGGAAAAAATTTAAATTAAACTTGAGTTATAAAATATAATTTGTCAACTCAGCCAACTCAAAAAATTTTACTCGACTCGATCGAATACTTATCCCTAACAGAACACTAGAACCTTCCAAAAAAATAATATTAAGAGCTAAAATTAACTTTAAACATATCTCAAATGATGTTAAAACTTGTAATTTCTCTACTTATAATGGTTGTAAATAAAAACAGAAAAAGTAATTGGGACTGAAACAAATAATGAGAAGCGTATGAATGGTGTTCATTCATTAGATAAAAAGAGATTGTACTTTGAATTTAATAGCTTCATGTTTGGTGCAATTAAGGATATAGGTAAATATGGACAAAATGTATTTTCCATCAATGTTTCAGATTATTCTATACATATCATAATATCATCCCAAAAGTTGGATATAAATTATTAATCAAACAATAAGTGGACTTTGTTTTTAGGGTATAATTTTCTTGACAGTCCCTCTTACATATTCTATGCAATGACAGGCACCGAACTATGTCATAATTTTACTATATATATACATATATATTATGTCAATATGTCAAAATGGAGCAGATTAAACATGAATTTCCTGTGGATGGCCTTTCATATATATATATATATATATTCGTTTAGAATCTTTCCTAGTTATTCACATGTTTATAGACATAATTATTTAAATTTGAAACTTCTAATAAAAATAATAATTCTTTCTATCACTAATACCATTCAATAAATTAATGATATTTCATATATATTTGGATAAAGATGAGAGGATATTGGCATATTCTTGATCTTGACCTTTGTAAACAGTGAACATTATGTTAAAAAATGGGCATGCATGGAAGAATGAAAACTAATTAATTGTCATTAAATGTGAAATAAATTGAGGAGCAATGTAGCCATGTGATGTGTCTTTTCTTGTTGCTTCAACCTCTACATAGAAACAGAAACATCCATCAAATTCATGCATATGTCTTACTTCCTTGCATTAAACCTTTCAATCATGCCTCTTTCTATCTGTAATATATATATATATATATATATATAGTTAGACATCAATAATTTAAATTATGGATTTAAATAAGTAGTTTGAGATAGTATTTAGATTTAATATTAGAGTGTTAGGAAAATAATGAATTAATTGAATGATATTGGTGTTAATAATAAATCATGTCACTCGATGAATATATTTATTAATAATAAGTCATGATATTTGGTGAATAGACTTATTAATTTTTCATTTAATGTTGCATCCATTCAATATCTATTAGCATTTTAACAATTCTATTCATCAAATGTCAAGTCTCTTCATCAAATGGTCTTAACATTTAAACTTGTTTTCTGTCATATGATAGAGAAATGTAAGATTGTGTTTGACTATTCACTATTATTGTGCTTATTGTTGTTGTATCCTCGGAGACCGACATTCATCGTTACTCAAAGCATTGAGGAGAAGACAAATATGTCTCAAAGAAACTGTTTATACCATGGTTATCAAAACCGGACCGGCCGGTTCATTCGGTTGAACTGTGAACCGATGGCTTGTCCGGTCTGGTTACCTTACAAAACCGGTCTGGCAATGAACCGGCTAAAAACCGGTAAAACCGGGGTGAACCGGCTGAAAACCGGCAAAACCGATTTGAACCACCGGTTCACTTTTTTTCTTTAAAAAAAAATTAAACCAAACAACGTCGTTTGTTCAACGAGCCAAGTCAAATTCGAGTATTGTTGAGCTCGACTCGAACTCAAAAACTTTAAAAGTAAGCTCAATTCAACTCAAAAACTCACGAGCTAAAAATTATCAAGTTCAACTCAAACTCGAAATATAATATTAAAACTTGAACTCGAAAAGGCTCGAACTCAAAAAAAAAAATTGGAAGTTTGATTGAAGCCTAAAATTTGAGCTCAATTGAAGCGAAAGAATAGTTCGCTCTATGCTCACCAAAAGGCTCCATGATTTTGAATGTCAAATTACCTCTATTATTTATAGAAGTAAGTTGGGATGCTCTTCTATGTTTCTTAGCCATGTGAGATTGTTTTGTTCTCATATTTTTACTCTTTAAACTTTTGGGATGTTCTTCTATGTTTCTTAGCCATGTGAGACTGTTTTTTTAAAAAAAAAATTAAACCAAATGACATCATTTGTTATGATTTTTTTAAGCCCCAATTTTATTTTTTTGATTATAGTTATATAATTATATTTATTATTTAATATGTTTTACCTTAAATATTATGTTGTAGTTGATTTGAATCATTTTGTTTCACTTGATTTTATGGTTTTTAATTTATATATGTTATGACTTGTGATATTTTTATACATTTTAATATTGTAAACTTAAAAAAAAAGTGTTACATATATATTAATATTGCTTTGAATATTATGTAAAATTTTAAAAAAAAATATTATTTTATATAAAATATGATTCAACCGCGGTTGAACCAGTACCTTCACCGGTTCAATATCCGGTTCGGTTTTAAAAACATCGGTTTATACATGCATAAATAAAAATTCTTCTTATATATGTAATTCTGTTCATCTAATTCCATGTCTACACGAGCAAACATTTATGTTCCTCTTTTTTAATTTTGTACTTATTTTACTTTGTTTGGTTCAATAATAATATTTATTTTATTTACTATTATTTTATTTTTCGAATTAATATTTTGTCTAACATAAAATTATTATTCGTTGCAGATTCGGTGTGGATACATAAAAATACCTTCAAGTATTCATTATTTGAATCTATATTATTTATGCGGATGAGAATCTGAATATTTGAATACGATTGCGGATTGCATAATCGAAAAAATCTTTATTTCTAAAGACTTTAGTCATCCAAATTTTAGAGGATTCAAATATTCGATGTATAATTTAGAATGTTAAATTCAATTTATTGTGGTTAATAATATTTAGGGTAAACTACATTAGAGAACATTTAACTTTAGGTAGTGTATCCTTTATATACTTAACTTTCAATTGATACAATTCTAGAATTAAACCTTGGTTAACTTGAATTATAGCATTGAGCTGTAATAATTTTATATAATAAATCTATAATTTTAATAATTTTAATGTTATTACTCTAATGCAAGATTTATTCTGTTAAAAATATGTTCAAGTTATAATAAGAGACTCATATTGATGAGAGAGATTAAAAACCTTTTCATTTCTAATGATAATATTTAAAAAAATTATTATTTTAATAATATTTTTAAAATTTATTATTTTATAATTATTGATTTTTAAATTTTACTTAATTTTATATATTTTAATTTTTAATATATTTTTAAAATGTATAATATTTTTTATATATTTAAAATTTTGATAATTTTTTTTTGCTTAAAGATTAGATTAGCCCATGAACTTTCAATTGAAATCAATTATACCCTTAAAGTTTTAATGAAAATCAATTACGCCCTTAAACTCCTTCAAAAAATTAATTAAGTTGCTATCATTTCATCATTCATACACGGATTATCACATTGACATTATGAATTGTTATGTCCACACTTAAAAATTTTGACACAATTAAATGAGCTTAAGGGTAAACTGACACAATTTAAAATTAAAGTCAAATTTTCAATATAAATTTACCATATGGATAAAATTATTATCCCTAAGTCAAAACATAATTACATAAAAATATTTCCAAAAAAATAATTACATGAAAAGAACTCTCATGATCTAAGCCCAAAATTGTAAATCCATGTTCGAAAAATCGAGCGTTGGGCCCAACGGTTACCATTGAAAGCCCTGTGTTTGTCCTTGAAAACAAAAGAAAATCCCCCCCCCTAAAAAAACACAGTCTTGGGTTGTGTTTCGTCAAAGCCCTTTACTCGATCCATAGGCTGTTGCTTTATACGAGAAAGAGTTGTCCGAGGAGGAAGAACAAATCAAGAGAATAATTTGGACCAATTCCAGGACTCAATGGCAGCAGTAGAGATATACACTATATAACATTGAGAGGGATTCCAAAGACGTTTGAAGAATGCATGCAACACCGTGAGATCCATCATTGAATCCCACCATATCAAAATGCTTCAACGTCACATATCCATGGATTTGGAGTTTAAGGAAGAGCTGAGGGGCTCAAAAGATCTTATTATCCCAAGGGTGACATTTGAATAATAGACATAATACGTGTATGTATGGTTGAGGCCTTAAGGGGACTAAATAGATCGCGATGGTTATATATTGTTTATCTTTTTAATTTAAAAGAACATATATAACTAGTAAGAAATCGACTATTGATCGATATTATTGTTGTTTATTTTCATGAGCATGTAGAGAAGTATGAAGTAGTTGCATCATTTCTTTCGATCTTGGTCGAAGATTTTTACTTTCTTAATATTAGTGCAAGTATAGGGATATAGTGATTACAGGTAAATGAGAGACTAAATGAATAACGATAAATTTAATTTTAATAAGTCATGTGAGTCTCTTAAAAAATATTAATAAATCGTATAATAACTTCTCAAAAGATATTATAAATTCAAAGTTTTCTTCTAAAAATCTTCTTTAAATATATATTTTTAGACTCAAAATATGAAAATGCTTTTGAATCCTCTAAAAATCCTTTAATACAACGAAGGGCCTTTCGGTATATGTAAACATGTGTATCTCATAATGTCATCAATATTTAGCCTTCTCAACTTTGACCAAATGAAATCAAAAGCCTTTTGCCGTCACTTTCTCTTTTCCGTAATACTCCATACATCTTCCATTCTTCTTTCTCATCAAATTAATCAATAAACACACGCCACCTTATCTAAGCAAACTCAATCTTAACACCAATCAGATGACGTGGTAAGCCATGCTTGGTTGTCGCTTTTCATTATTACTAAGGGATCAACCACATCTGATTCTTCCCCTAACACATTTTCCCCACTACCCCTTTAAGCTTACTTACATTTCTCTTTGCTTCTTTTTCTCTAACACATCACTTCCTTCGGGGATTATTCGGTTAAAACTTCGGTCTTTTTCGGCTGCTTATGGCTGGGAGGAAGAAAAGAAAGGTTAAATTGTAAGTTTTTTTTTTCTGGGTTTTGTTTGAGTCAACATGTTGATAACTTTAGCGTTTCTTTCTGATAAAAAAATTAAAACTTTTAACCCCTAGGTTAGGGTTTCATTGAAATGTCATTTGAGTTTTAGGAATTAGAGCCTTCTGGGGGCTTGATACGAGATAAGGTGTGTTATTCACTTGTTGAATTATGCAAAATTGGGTCATATCTGAAACTATTGAGCTGGTATTATTTGGATTTTTTTTTACTATGACTATGTTGGGAATAATTCAGGGTTTTAGGATTTAGATGAATTTATGCGTTTTCATCAAGTGTCATTTAATCATACATAACATTGTGATTATTGATGCTAGACAGTTTCTGCTTAAAATTTGGAGATTGTTGAATTGAATGCAATCTTGAGGTATTTCAGCTCTACCGTGACTTCAGTTCGATTGGATCACTAAACTGAATTTTTGTAGGGTCTTTTGAACCACAAGGTTAAGGGTTCCAAAGGTTTGCTACGGAAGGGTCTTTGCGTTGTTACCACAAGTTAGGTTATCATGTCACTCATTTCGTACAGAATACTGTAAATGAAGTACTAAGTTTAAAGTTCTTTCACCATTTGCGACTTTGTTTAGTGAGCTTTTGTACTACCAATAGGCAGCTATCCAACAGTCTTAGTTTTTCATTAAGGATTCCAGAAAGTATCAAAGTTCTTCTGACTAAGATTAATTCCATTTCATGAAATCGTAATGGAATTGATTTTGTTTTATATAGGATTCTGAAATGGGGTTCAATCTTTGTGTTATTTGGAATAGTCAAATTTACGGAGGTCTTACTTATCCTCTTTCTTATCAAAGAAAAGGTTATGAAGAAAATATTTTTTATCATGGCGCGTTTGTTATTTGTTAATTTTGTTTTAGTCTAACCAACAAAAATGACTTTCTTTAGTAGAAATGTGACTTAAAATGGTAGGCAATATCAGATTGGATGTGAATATGAAGCATTTTGCATGTTTCATACAGTGACTCCTTATGCACCAAGGGCAACTGGTGTTTGTTGTTTCATTCCTAACTGGATTGTTGGCTTGAATTTTCTCCCTGGGGTTGGGACATGGGAGGTGTCCTATACTCCTATTGTTAAATCAAATAAGTACCTTTTATAGGTGTCCATACCATTTTAGCATACAGTGTAACGAATGGAAGATAAATATGTTTTATTTAAACAAAATTGATCAGTTGTAGGTTTAAGAAACAATAAGCATTGAATTTTGAATTTTTTGTGTAAAGCATGATAAGTGGTAGGCATGCTTGAGCAATTTAGGGTCTTTTTTGGGTTTCTATGCCACCCTTTTATCACTTCTTTTTAGAATTTAATGCTGATAATGGCGTTTGAATATTAATTATCCTTTCATCTGTACAGGTTAGCTGAAACAATAAATGCGGATGAAAGAAAACCAATTGAAGATGAGGAGAGTTTGAAGCTTCAAACATGGTCTGATCTTCCTGGGGAACTTTTGGAATTGATCATGTCCTACCTAACACTGGAAGACAATGTTCGAGCTTCTGCTGTATGCAAGAGGTGGAATAAGGTTGCAATTTCTGTCCGAGTGATTAACCAATCACCGTGGCTCATGTACTTTCCAAAATATGGTAACTTGTATGAGTTCTACGATCCATCAGTGCGTAAAACCTACTCCCTCGAGCTATCAGAATTGCATGGATCCAGGGCTTGTTACACTAAAGATGGTTGGTTGTTGCTATACCGACCCAGAAATCATTGTGTGTTCTTCTTTAACCCCTTCACTCGGGAGATGATTAAGCTTCCCAGATTTGAGTTGACATATCAGATGGTTGCCTTCTCATGTGCTCCAACATATTCCAGCTGTGTGGTTTTTACAATTAAGCACATCAGTCCTACTGTTGTCGCTATTAGCACATGTCATCCTGGGACATCTGAGTGGACTACTGTTAATCACCAGAACCGGTTGCCGTTTGTTAGTAGCATTTGGAACAAAATTGTATTCTGCAGTGGAATGTTTTATTGTCTTAGCCTCACTGGTTGGTTAGGGGTTTATGATCCGCTTGAGCATACTTGGAATGTTCTTCATGTGCCTCCTCCGAGATGCCCCGAGAACTTTTTTGCCAAAAATTGGTGGAAGGGCAAATTTATGGCAGAGCACAATGGTGATGTCTTAGTTATCTATACTTGTTGTACTGAGAATCCCATTATATTTAAACTCGATCAATCAGAAATGGTATGGGAAGAAATGCAAACCCTTAACGGTATGACACTGTTTGCTAGTTTCTTGTCATCACATTCAAGAACCGATCTCCCGGGAACAATGAGGAATTTTGTCTACTTCTCTAAAGTTCGTTTCTTTGGAAAGCGATGCATATCATACTCACTTGATGACGGCAGATACTATCCCCGTAAACAGTGTTATGACTGGGGAGAGCAAGATCCGTTTGAGAACATATGGATCGAACCACCACATGATGCGTCGTTCATTTGAAGAATAGTAGTAGCATGTATCAAGCTTTTACAACTTATGTCGTCATATATTTTGCAGCATCCATGGAATGGCTATTGATGCTTGCTATATGGAATAATTGCTTATGGATGAGTTGATCATGTGTTACAATGAATAACCATGTTTTGTAGAACACCATTGACACTCTCTGCACTCTTGGAAGCACATCTTAATGCTTCTTTGAGAATTCAGTTAAATTTAATTTACTTTTTTATTTCAATATGTAGTCTTGTCGATGTAAATTTATTCAAATACAGAACTGTTTATCATATGTAATTTAGATTCTTAATCTTTTAGGTAATAAAGCATGCAGTAGGTGAACTTCATCGTTATCTGTATACTTGTATGGTTTTTCTTTTAACCTTGATTTTTCATGATAAATTATGACTACCCCATTATGTTCCTCAGGATAATTTGTTAGATTCTATGAAGTGGGGTTAGGGTTTATGAGCAAAGTTTGAATAGGTTGAATTTCTTCGTCAATGTGTTAAAAAAGGGAGATCAATAACAAGGAAAAGAAACCAAACAAAGAGCTGGAAAAGGTGAAAGAAAGCAATAAACAACGACAGAAGCGGCCATCGGAAACAGACCCAAAAAAAGAGGCTGAAAAGGTGATAGAAAAGCGGTCATCATCGGAGATGGATAACGAAGGAAAGAAAGCCTAAGAGGAAGTTGAGAAAGTGAGGAGGAGGTATTATATTTGACCAGGGCATCTTTAAGGTTGAGGGTAAATAGATTGATAAGCTTGGTAAAGTAGTGAATAGTTGATACTTTTCTGAGGGCTCATATTTATCCAAAGGAAGACCCGTGAAAGAAGAGAAATGGAAGATCAGTTGTTTGAAGCCATAAATGAAGGGGTGGGTAATCCAGGAGCCACACATTTGATTAAAGTTACTCCTAAACTTGACAAATTTGATTCACATGTGAACTTGACACGTTTCATCAAGTTACCTATTAAGCTTGAATAACACATCATAAAATGACCCTTCAAATTAACACACCAATTTTCTATAAACTAGAGTTTAAATCCCTCCTTCGCCGTCACCACCTTAGTGACCCACATCGATATAATATTAAAATTTAACATTATTAATTTTAGAAGCTATTTTGTGACATGATTTCAAAATTGATGGAATAATTTAACTTAACTCATTACAAGAGACGATTTTACTAAGAAAAAACAATTAGTGACCAATATGACCAAGTTGTCAAGCGTGATTTGTATTTCAAACCTTTCGTAATATTCAATATTTTAAAAATTTTATTTTAATTTTCTTTACAGTTAAAATTAGATACTTAACAAATCCAAATATCTAATGTAATTTACTTAACTTGAAGTTAAATTAGTCAAATTTAATACAAATATTAAATGAATTCAAATTTTAAAATAATATTACAAATGACATTAAATTTTGAATTATAACCATCTACAGGTCGAGCCAAGTTATGGCCTGAATTTTTTATTTTCTTTGCCTAGCTCGACCCAAAATTAAAAATAAACTATTAATAATTATATATTTTATAATTAAACCATATACAAAGATTTTTAGTAATACATAATAATCCAACGAGTGGCTCAAGATCAAAATAGACCATATGCCGTTGAATAGTCCTATATTGAGTTTAGTTCTACATTGGTTGCCATGTTGGGAAGGGAAAAATACCATTTAAACCAAATTCAATGGACTGTTTTTGTTGATCGTTGATCACTAGAATTGGCATCAAATAAATATCAGTTAGTGTTTTACAGCTACAATTTGTCACCATGTTGTGGCTAACAAAAGCTAATTGGGCACTCCTTAATGCTTTAGCCTCAAATAAGACTAGCAGATTCCTTGTTTTCTTCTTCCAGCCTCGGGTTACCAGAAACATGGAATGCAAACTGAAACTAACCTAATATGGATTATACCTACGGCGTCCTCGGCTACTGTCATTGCTGCTACGCCTTCCGCCACTCGTGCTACTACCACTAGCACCACTGCGGCTGCTATGGGGCTGCGGTGGATGGGTGTGTGGTTGCATTCCAGGCTGTTGTCTGTACCAAAGCAGAAACTTCTCAAGTGAAGGATCATAATGACTAAGAAAAAGATGAGAACATAGATGGCGCACAAGTTTGTTATAATTAAATATTAATGTATATAATTATTGCAAATCCATCTCCGTCTAATGACCAAAACAACGTGCATGAGTTTCTTTACAAATTAAATGTCAATTTGGATGCATGTTAAGACACAAGGAAACGAAAATGAAAATAAGAAATGAATTAGTAGATTGTGCATCTACGTACACATCCACATGCACCAATCATATCATAAAAAAGAGACGTGCACAATAACACATGTGCACACATGGACAAACAACAACGCAGGCTCACATGATCTTCAATTGACTACAAAAGCACTGTTATAACTTACAGTACATATCCAATCCTTCCATCAGGTAGAAGCATTGGCATCATTGCCATTCCAGCAGGGGTTAAACCTTGACCGTAGATCAATGGCTGCAAGATTTTAACATAAAAATATTAACAAAACACCATAAAATGGTTCTAAAAAAACAAATAATCAGGTATACGCATTTCAAAAGGTCAAAATTGATAGTGGCACCTTAGTATAAAGAACAATTGACAATGCATGTCAGTCTGTTGTACAAAACTAAAAATAATGGCCACTCACATGATATTGTTCATAGAATATTTGTAAACTTATTATAAGAAAGGAAATTATGATGTAGCTACAAAGATGGTTTTCTTTTTCTAAGTGAATTTGTTCCATTGTGTTCCTGAAGAGAGTATGAGAGAAGTAGCAGGATAGAACCAAAGCCCGCTGTGCATAGATTACAATATATATATATATATATATATATATATATATATGCTAATTTAGTTTAATCAACCAGTCATCTTGTCCACAGTAAAGAACCCAAATACAGTCTATAGAGATCTGAACCAATTCATATTATATCCCCGAAAAAAATTGTCAAACTATTTTGCTTCACAAGTATTTCCAAAATTGATTACAAATGCAGTCTGAAAACAAAGTGAAAAAAAAAAGCATCTCACCTGTCCAAAGCCTGCCGGGCCAAATCCTGTTCCAAGACCACCATATGCTCCCCCAGCTAAACCATATCCTAGAAGAGGTGGGAAGCTTGAATCTAAGGGTGACTTGTGGGGGCCAGATCCTCCAGACTGCTGATCTGCTTGTGGTTTTGCAATAGAGCACTCCAATACTTGACCTGTTAATAACAGAAAATCCACCAAAAGATCATCTATGATGCCCTTTTCGTCCATGGAAAATACAGAAATTGATAACATCTGCAAGGGGTACAAGAAGCATATCCTACCATCAATCTCATATTTTTCAGTGTTCTTCAATGCTTTCATAGCACTTGACCTCTCTGTAAAATGCACAAAACCATATCTGCTGTTCTCCTTTCCAACTTTTGCAGGTGGAACTACAACTTTCGTGATATTTCCATGATGTTCAAATAGCTTCTTTAGGCGATCCTGAGTTATATCTTTTGGTAAATTCTTAACATACACAGCTTTAACCTGCAACATATCAAACATAATGATTAGGCAACTTCCCATGCACATTATTCAACAAATGAGGCCAACACTGAAGCGACAATGCATCATTTAGCAAACAAGATCAAAAACCTGAGTAGTGGCAAAAGATTCTGCATTTCTTGGGTCTGCCCAACTCACAGTTGGGGCATTATTATCAAGCTTAAATGTTGGCTTCAACATTTTCTGTCTCGAGTATTCAGCACATGCATGATTATAGTACTCTATAAAAACAAATCCACGGTTTCGTCCAGGATTCATTGGATCCTGTAAATGTCAAGTTCATCATATCAATAACTAATATAAATTAGCCATGAGGAATGCAACATTGAATTATAATTAAACCAGCCTCATAAATCAGGAAGTGACAGAGAACATATGCACTAATGCACAAACCTTCAACAACTCAATACAATTGACTCCAGGACCAACATCTGTTACAACCTTCTTCATATCTTCCTCCCCCCAGTTTCTGGGAACATTACCAATAAACAACTTATTCTTAGCCTGAGATGTTGAACATTTTATCTTCTTCCCCTGAAGAATACAAAAGGAGTAAACAAGAAAACAGAAATAAGACTCAGAAGAGAATATTTTGTTTTGGTCTTGGGGGGGGGGGGAATGAAAGCACTATTCATCCACTTAATTCATAGGAAGATATTTATTGGATATCTCACCTTGAAATCAGAACCATTCAGGTTTTCAATAGCTTTGGAAGCCAACTCTTTGGATCTGAAGGTCACAAAAGCATAACCCTTGGCCTCCCCTGAATCTTTCTCCTTCATTATCCTAACCTGTAATCATTATCTAGTCAGTCTAAATAAGAAGAATACAGACAGACATTGTGAAATTAGAAATAAGTTACCTCTACAACTTCTCCTATAGATTCACAAAATCGCCTCAAGTTCTCATCAGAAGCATCATGAGGAATGCCACCAAGGTAAACCTCTGACCCATGAGGAGGAAGTGCAAGAAGCTCTGCATGTTTCTTTTTCCTTTCTTCCTGTGTCTCAAAATCGTTCATATCTTCATTAGCATCAGAGCCATTTTGCAAATCAGCATCTTCGTCCTCTTCTTCCACCTCCTCTTCCACCTCTTCCTCAACTTCCACTTCCTCTTCTTCCTCTATTTCTTCATATTCAACCTCTTCCTCTATAGTTTCCTCCGGGTCATTGTCTCCATCAAGGTCCACCTGCTCTTCAATCTCTTCCCTTGTCCTTGGCATTTTATTTATCTAATAAACCAAGCTTGCAAGGCAACTGTGAGGGAAGCACAGAAGCCAGAAGCATTGAAAAAAAGAAAAGAGTACAAATGTGGAAAGGAGGAAACAAGAATGAGAGGCCAAATGGAGTCACAGAATAAGAATTTCGTTTGAATCTTAGCCATGAAGATAATATGGCTTCACAGGAGTTGCAACTTGAATGATTCCCAGAAAAGGGAATTACAAAATAGTAAAAGTAGTAATTGAGACAGGCAAAGAAAGTTCTGAATGATAATTAAGAGGCTTCAGATGCTCAACAAAGTGAAATTCTTGAAAAATAGATAATAGATGCAGGCAAGTGCCCAAAAAACAATGGCCAGTTCTAATTTAATATATATCTGGGAAAATGTATTCACCAAAAGGGGGAAAAGGGCAGAAAACAAAAAGGCAAAAAGCAAGGAATGAGAAATTGAACTAAAAGGGAGAACAAAAAGAAATAGAAGGGATACAATAAGGGCTTCCAGCAAAAGAGCAAAACAGCTTTCCTTTAACAGTCAGGCTGCAACGAGCAAAGCAAATGTATAACAAGATTTAACTTTAAATATACCATTGCTACTCGGCATTTTTCAATTTACATCCATGTGTGCATTAATTTATCTATCTATCAAATTACTAACTTTCATCAATTCCAATACATCATTAGTCCCTCATAGTCTATTACTTATGACGTCATTTCAGCAACAAATTCATGAAACTTCAAAACATTAGAAATTCCAAATGCAGTATTTTTCAAAACTTCATATTTATGTAGTAACACTGCACGATAACTTCAAGAATGAAATGAAAATATAAAATCGGCTGAAAGAGAGAAAAACAGCAAGGTTACAACCATTTCCAATTCAATAAATAGGGAACCCTAATTTTTAAAAAAAAATTAGCCACCAGCATTAAGCACAAAGAAGAGATTCATGATTGGAAAACACAAATTTCGAAATAGAAAGAAAAGAAAAAGAAAAAGAGAGATTACCAAGCAAAAAATTTGAAGAATTGGAGGGAAATCTAGCAAAGAATGCCGAGGGATTTTGTTAGAGGAAACCCTAATTTTGAGTCTAGACAGAGCAAAGAAGGGGGCGGGCGCTCTACACTTTCGCGGGCCTTTATATTCGAGTTTTCGACCCAAACATATCTGACTAATTAAAATTTAGGTAAACTACTTGTATAGTCACTACATTATAGGATTGATTCTATTTTGATCACTAAACTATATATTTTATCAATTAACTCACTAAACTATTAAAAGTATTTCAATCAAGCCACTTACATTTATTTTCTATTCCAAATGTCAATGTAGCAGTTAAATAAATGTGTATAATTACACTTAATTCTTATTATTTATTAATTTAATTTTAATTAATTCAAATAATATTTTTATTTATTAAAACTTAAAGTAAATCACGTGTTGAATTTAAATTAGTATATATATAAAATGTTGTTTTTTAGGCTTGTTTTTTTCTTATAGGTCTTATATTGAGTTTTTGTTTTTATTTTCTTCATTTCTTCACCAATAAATTATAATTTATATATAAGGAAATTTTACGAGACTACGATGAACATCGCACGTCGAAACATGTCACTAATGCGACACACTGAAATACATCACAACTTAAATTGTTCTTATTAAGTAAAATATTACTAAATTCAATAACCACTCAATGATTGATCTATTTTAAGAATTTAATTTTAATAGTATTTTAACAATGCTAATGTGGTATGACATGTCAATTTTTATATATTTTATAATTTTCATATCATCTTTCTCTTTCTCCGTCATAATTTTTAATTAATTTATTCAACTAATTAAGTGTTGACACATCACCACCTTAAAATAAAAGAATTTTGATTGATTTATTAATTAAAAAGATTATATGCGCTCATCGTACTGATGTTTATAGATAACAAATGAAGTGATTTATAGTGATTTAGTCGATAATTGTTAATTTGAGATTTTAGGTATGGGCGAAGAGCTAGTAATAGGAGTTGCGTATTATGTTCCAGATAGAACACTTTGTTCTTATATTTTCCTCGTTTATAATTTCCTTTCCTTAGAACTCATGACAATCCTAGAATTAGATTATAACTCGAGGCTTGACATATCGAATAGAATCCTTAGGTCCACAATAAATGGTGGAGGTCTCCCTGTTTATTTCTCGAAACAGGTTTTCCGGCTAACGTCGGAAGGGTATAGCAAAACTCATATTAGGTTTCCCGTGGATGTTTTGCCTGAACTTGAATGATGTTGGATGCATTTCACAATTTGCCTCATCAGGCAATACAAACACTATGTTATCTTCAATTTATTAATTTATTTCAAATTATTAATGCATTTTTTCATTTAATAAATTTGATACAATTTTATTTCAGACCATCACCATTATATGTATGTATGGATATGTCCTTTACAATTAGCAATTAAGAGTATAAATCTTGCCTGTTGGGAAATAAACAGAGTACGAGTAATTTTCCTATAACCAGATTAGTGAGAATGCGAAATAAAAGCGGAAAAATAATACCCGAAATTGATAACGGAGTTTAGCCAATTTGCTTACGTCTCCGGACTGCTGCAGATCTTTTACTAAGAGAGAAAATTTATAGGTGTTTACAAAACACTCACTACTCACAAGAAAACTCTCAAGTATTGGGAGAAATAAATGATTTGGGATTTTGGGATGATTTTGAAGCTAAATGAGTTAGGGTATTTATAGTTGAAGCTTAAGGACTAATCTTGTAAATACCCTAAAGTGAAATGACTAAAATGCACTTATGCCATTTAACATTTTTTCAACAAAAATTAAATGCACCATTCGATGCCTAACTTTCCACTTTCGGTGGCCACCCATTGCTGACTTTCCAACAATCTCCTACTTGAAGATTGATTTTAATATTTCTTCACACCTCAATCAATGAAACAACATTTCTAGTCTTGTTATTCTAACATGCCAACTGAAGCTGAACACAACTTCAGTTTGTCTGTGGTCACCGTCTTTGTCAATATATCTGCTGGATTTTGAGCTCCACTAATCTTTTCAAGCTTCAAAATCCCATCTTCCAGAAGAGACCGGATAAAATGATATCTCAATTGTATGTGCTTCGTCCTGAAATGAAAATAATGATTCTTTGCTAGATGAATAGCACTTTGACTGTCGCAATACAAGACATTATTTTCTTGTTTCTTGCCTAACTCTTCCAAGAAACTTTGGAGCCAAACCATCTCCTTGATGGCTTCCGTAACAGCGACATATTCTGCTTCAGTTGTGGAGAGAGCAACTATATTCTGTAGTTGAGAAACTCAACTCACCGCGGTTCCTCCTAGAGTATAGACATACCCTATAGTGATTATTCTGATGTCAACATTTCCGGCTAAGTCAACATCTACATAGCCTGTCAGTATCGTATCTCCACCTTTGAAACAAAGTGCTTTGTTTGTGGTACCCTGCAGATATCTGAGGATCCATTTGACTGCTTCCCAGTGTACCTTGCATGGATTATTCATGTACCTGCTAACAGCTCCCACTGCATGAGCAATATCTGGTCTGGTACAAACCATGATATACATCAGACTTCCAATTGCTGAGGCATACGACACCTTCTCTATGTGTGCACGTTCTTCCTCCGTCTTTGGTGACTGTTCTTTGGAGAGTCTAAAATGAACACCAAAAGGTGTACTTACTGGTTTAGCATCTTGCATGTTGAACCTGGAGAGTACTTTGTTGATGTACTCAGCCTGTGATAACATTAAAGCCCCTGACTTTGTGTCTCTCTTAATCCTCATCCCAAGAATTTGCTTCGCAACGCCCAGATCCTTCATAGCAAACTGCTTCGACAATTTTTGCTTCAAGTTTATAATCTCTTGTATGTATGAGCCTGCAACGAACATGTCAACAACGTACAACAATAAAATAATGAAGGTATTGTCGAACCTCTTGATGTAGCAACAATGATCTGCTTGGCATCTGGTAAAACCACTACTACTCATGAAACTATCAAACTTCTTGTACCATTGTCTAGGAGCTTGTTTTAAACCATACAAGCTCTTCTTCAACCTGCATACCAGGTTTTTCTTGCCTGCCTCTATAAAGCCTTCTGGCTGCCTCATATAGTTTTCTTCCTCCAAATCACCATGAAGGAAAGTTGTTTTTACATCTAACTGCTCAAGATGTAAATTCTTTGCAGCTATAATTTTCAACACCAGTATGATTGTAGACAGTTTTACGACTGGAGAGAAAATTTCATTGTAGTCAATACCTTCTTTTTGCTGAAAACCTTTAACAACCAATCTTTCTTTCTAGCGTTTACTCCCATCGTGCTCTTATTTGATCCTGTAAATCCACTTGTTATGGAGCGCTTTCTTGCCTGGTGGTAATTCAGCTAATTCCTACGTCTGATTTGACATAAGCGAGTCCATCTCATTTTTTATGGAAGACTCCCACTTGACTGAATCCTCTACTTGCTTTGCTCCATCATAGCACTCTGGTTCACCATTGTCAGTTAGCAACAAGTAGTGCAAAGAAGGAGAATATCATTGGGTTGGTTTAGGAATTCTAGAGGAGCATCTCAGTTCTGGTGTGTCTGGTTCTTCTTGAACTGCTTCAGGATTGAGCTGAACATTATTTCTAGAAATCTCCTCGAACTCAGCAAATTCCTTTGTTTCAGCTTCAATATTGGAGCTACTTGATTCTACAGTTGACCTCTCTTTGTAAATCACATTCTCATTGAAAATGACATATAAGCTTCTGATAATCTTTCGATTTTCGTAGTCCCAAAATCGGTAACCGAACTCATCACCACCATAACCAACAAAGACGCATTTGTTGGACTTGGCATCAAGTTTACTTCTTTCAGCAGAATCTATGTGTACATAAGAAATACAACCAAACACTCTTAAGTGTGAAAGATTTATTTCTTTCTTGCTCCAAACTTCCTCTGGTATTCTGTCATCCAAAGGAACTGAGGGCCTACGGTTGATCAGGTAAGCTGCAGTGTTAATATCTTCAGCCCATAGAAATTTGGGTAATATGGCATGTATCCTCATGCTTCTGGCACGTTCATTAAGAGTTTTGTTCATGCGCTCTACTACGCCATTTTGATGCGGTGTCATGGGAACTGTTGTTTTCATCTTGATCCCATTGTTTGCACATAAATTTCTGAATCTCCTATTTTTGTACTCTCCTCCATTGTCAGACCTCAACCGCTTGACTTTCATACCAGTCTCATTTTCCACCATCACATTCCATTTTCTGAAAGTATCAAAGACTTCTGATTTCTTCTTCAGAAAATAAACCCACACCTTCCTTATAGAATCATCGATGAAGGTGACATAATATAATGAGCCTGCAAGAGATAGAACTGGAGATGGTCCCCATACATCAATATGAATCAACTCTAACATTTCTACCTTGGGTGTCTTGCCAATCTTTGCAAAACTGATTTTCTTTTGTTTTCCAAAGATGCAATCCTCGCATAGTTCGACATCTACATTCTTTAGATCTGGCAGCTTCCCTTTTGAAAAAAAGTGTTTTCATCCCTTTTTTGCTCATATGGCGAAGCCTTTAGTGCCATAGGTTTGATTTTCCATCAGCATCTGCGGCTGTAATGATATTCTCTAAATTTGAGGTTACATAGAAAGTATCAGTCTTCTTACCACGAGCAATGACGAGTGCTCCTTTGGTAATCTTCCATTTACAGCCTGAAAAGGTTGTGTTATATCCTTTTCCATCAAGTTGTCCTACAGAAATCAAATTCCTTTTGATTCCTTTTGAGGCCAGGAATATATCTCACTCCTGTCAGCTTCCAGGTGGTCTGGTTTGGCAGTTTTAGTCGGATGTCTCCTTTTCCGACAATCTTCAAGGTTTCATCATCAGCTAGATGAACCTTCCCAAAATCACCACTGGCATAGTTCTCCATGATTTCTCGGCATGGGTGGAGTGGAAAGATGCTCCTGAATCCAAGATCCATGATTCAATCGGACTGTTGACGCTTAGAATCATGGCATCACCTGTATTCTCTGTCACGTTGGCAGATTACTGTGCGCCGATATTTTTCTTCGGTGCTCGACAATGTTTTTTAAAGTGACCCTTCTTGCATCAGTTATAACAGGTAAAATATTTCTTTTCTGTTCTTGATTTTCCCCTTCTGGATTTGGATCTACCACGATTTGAATTTCTTTATGAAGTTCTCCCTCTGGACTTCGTGTGCAAGGCTGAGGAGGTTGATGCTTCACCCGATTCTCTCCGTCGAATTTCTTCACTCAATACCAGATCCAGAACATTGTCGAATTTTAATTTGTTGTTTCCCGACGAGCTGCTGACTGCTGTAACAGTAGCATTCCAACTGTCTGGTAAATATGATAAAAGAATTAAAGCTCAAACTTCATCATCGAATTCAATTTCCACGTAACTCAACTGGTTGTGATTGTGTTGAGTTCATTTAGGTGTTGTGCCACCGATGCCCCTTCCGCCATCCGCAAATTGAATAATCGTCTCATCAAATGAACTTTGTTTGAGGCCGATGACTTCTCATACATACTGGAGAGAGCCGCCATAAGACCCGCCGTGGTCTTTTCCTTTGCTATGTTGAAAGCAACATTGCAGGATAACGTTAGTCGGATAACTCCGAGGATTTGTCTGTCGAGAAGAGCCCAGTCTTCATTCTTCATGCCCTCTGGTTGCTTTCCTAAGAGAGGTTGATATAGATTTTTCTGGTACAGAAAATATTCAATCTGCATCTTCTAAAAGCCAAAGTCCGCACCATCGAACTTTTCAATTTTCACATTCCCTTCATCTGCAGCCATCGCTCCCACTCGAATCTGGCTTCTTTGGATCATTCTGATAATTTTCGCGAACCGACGTGTATTAGAACACCTCCGTCGACAAATTCGTATCGCCGACAAAATTTTACTATTCACGAAATTTACTATTCACGTAAATAGTAATGAATAGTAACATTGCAAAAATTGACAAAATTCACAACCAAAAGCTCTGATTACCGGTTGTTGTGAAATAAACAGAGTACGAGTAATTTCCATATAACCAGATTAGTGAGAATGCGAAATAAAAGTGGAAAAATAATACCCGAAATTGATAACGGAGTTCAGCCAATTTGCTTATATCTCCGGAATGCTGCAGATCTTTTACTAAGAGAGAAAATTTACAGGTGTTTACAAAACACTCTATACTCACAAGAAAATACTCTAGTATTGGGAGAAAGAAATGATTTGAGATTTTGGGATGGTTTTGAACCTAAATAGGTTAGGGTATTTATAGTTGAAGCTTAAGGACTAATCTTGTAAATACTCTAAATTACAATGACTAAAATGCATTTATGCCATTTACCATTTTTTTAACAAAAATTAAATGCATCATTCAGTGCCTAACTTGCCACTTTCGGTGGCCACCCATTGCTGACTTTCCAACACTGCCATGAATCAGACTGGCAAAACAAGAAAAACCATGTTAGAATCACTGAGTTGAGGAAATGGTTAAAGAATTACCACCCAAAATCACATTAAACACACATAAAACTCATACACACTATTTCAAAAACTAAACCAAACATTAACCGGTTCACCAGCAGGCCATTCACCTCCAAGCCTCAGAAAGCTCAGTTCTCGAATTTATGCGGTTCGTAATCAGAGTTCCCTTGCTCCTCTGTTCGGCTCCCGGTTCGCATTCCGTCGACTGTTCTTTTGCCTTCTTTGATCCCTTCTTTAGGCTCGGCAAACTCGATTGACCGTTTCTTCTCTTTTCCGATACACTCCAGAAACTGCCTTCTACGAGATCATTCGCAGAAGTTTTCACTTGTGAAGCGACAATGTTATCAACTGGAGATCGATTTCCAGAACAAATCAGGAAGCTCTTAGAGTTATTTCTATTAGTCATCAAATTCTCTTCGGCGGAATGAGCAACAAATGCGTCATCTCCTTCACTTTCGTTTTTAACCTTGTTGTTGACATCTCTGTCTAGTTGTGCATAGCTTTGCCGTCCATTCTTATCTGAAGGCTCTAACGGAGAAATGGGAGTAGAGTCTATCATGGAATCTTCTCTTTCTTTGAGAACTCTAATCACAAGTGCCTTGAATAAATTCATCATCTGGACCGCATGCATCAATGTCGTTAAAGGATCGGACTAGGGTTTCAAATCGCGGTCGCGGTCACGTTTTCGGTTATTTCGGATTTACCGTGATTGCGGCCGTCGCGGGCACTATTGCGGCCGTCGCGGGTTACTCGAACAGCGGCGAAACCGCTATATAGCTGCCGAAATCACGGTCGCGGACCGTTTTTTAAAACCCTGGATCAGACATCTGCAACAAACAGCAGCAATGGAGATCATAAAACTATGAATGCATCAGATTTCAATGACAGCTTTATCAACTACCGAAAGCTATTAACTTACTTGAGTCATATTTGGAGCGAACACCATGGCGATATTGCGTGCATTCATCTTGTTCAGATGTTCCAGTTGCACAACATCAGCCATCAGATTTATCGCTCAATCAAGTAGAGCGGCTTCGGTTGGAGGAAGAAGCCTTACGAGCCGACCACACTCTTCCTCAGACTGGGATTTTATTACCAGCTCTGGAGGAAGAGAGTCCAATACACCACTAGGAAGTTCCCTAAATCAAGCCTGCAGATTTATAGAACACATAACATTCTCGGCATACGAACATACACACATATAACAGGTTTTAAAGAGCAAAGATAATACCTTTATAAGACCTGCCAAGCAATGCACATCTATCCCATCGGGTATTACTCCTCAGTTCAATTGCTCTCTAACATACTCTTCATGACTATTCTCAGCATTAATTCTGAAAATCCCTTCGGCATAAAGAAATATATATAAGAATTTAGTCTTAAAAATTGGATAAGGATAATCAAAGTAAGTTTCCAGCAGTAGTAAAGATAGATGATAACATGCCTGGAGGCCTCCTTTGGCATATGAACGCCTTTGCATCAACAGTAGTATTGTTGGCACACTGTTTCCCCTAGAATCAAATGAAAGCTGCATAGATTCTGAACACACTTTTACTGCATAACAATGGCGTCTCAGTAAAAGAATTTCAAGAAACTAGGAATATTAACCAATTTTATTGATTGGATGATGAGAAAGAAAAGGAAAAGAAAGAGATTACCTGGCACTTGGGGGTCTCCTGGGGACCTCAGGCTCAAGGTCAACGGGCAAACCGAGGAATCCATGGAACCTATCAAAAGTGACATGGGAAACATGTTTAACATTGGTAGGCAACCCGATTTCTATTGAACAAAGTTCTTTACTCCCGGAAATGGTACAACAGATTAAAGATTTCCTAAAAGCTGTCACCAAAATGGTTATTAAAGGCAGCTGCTGGGCTTCTTCTTTGTCCCTTGCTTTCCTCTCCCCGTCTTGCCTGCACTCGTCTTCTTGGTCGCTTTCTTGGGCAACCATGCTAACGGAGGTGTTTGTCGTAACCGGTTTTCGTCCGGGTACGAAATATTTATTTGGCATGAAAAGTGACGTGAATAAATAGTTTTGAAAATAATTTAGGAGTCGCCATCGGTCTTTTGGGTCAGGTAGGTCGAATACCTAAAAAATATCTTTTAAAAGAGTTTTTAAGAAAACATCAATTAAAAGATAAACTGATCTGCATTTTAACCAAAAATTCGTTCTTTTTAATAATAAAAAGGGATTCGTGGTCGGTTACGTTTAGGGAAGGATTAGCACCCCTACAACGCCCAAAATTTGTACTTTTTAATTATACATTGTCTCTATTATTAGAAATTTAAGAATTCAAATATATTTAATTCATAATTATGTTATTTCAAATAATTTTAAAAAAATATATTAATATGTATAAATAAGATAAAAATATCAGAAAAGAGCTTCTAGGTGCTTTAAGACAGCTCCTTTCTTCGATATTAAAAAATAAATAAATAACTAAAAAACATTTTTTTTAAAATAATTAATATATAATTTATAAAAATAGGATATTTATTTATTTATGAATATCAAAAAAGAATTTCTAGGTGCTTTAAGACATCTTTTTTTTATGTTAATAAATAAATATTGAAAATGTAATAATTTTTCCTAAAAATAATAAAAATATATTATAATTTTCATAATATTTAATTATTTAAAATACCAAAATAGGGCATCCAATTATATTAAGACTGCCCTTTTCTTTAATATTGTAAATAAATAAATATTAATAAAATATATTTATATAATTAAAAATAATGATAAATAGAATAATAATAAATTAGATATATAAATGATAAAAAAATTTAAAATTACAGAATATAAAATATTAGAATTAAATATACTAATTCAAAATATTGAAGAAATCTATGTCCTAACCTCATAATTTAACCTTAACTATTTATTTGGGATTAAAATGTTTAATTAATAAAATTAAAGGGCCTAATTCGAAGTATGATAAACTACTATGTATTAATAGTATAATTTAACCTATTTAATTATAATGGATAAAAATAAAATTATTAAAATTAATATGGGCTAAAAAGGTTATTTTACCTTAAATATAAATATAACCTGGTAATGACTAAAATATAATAGAATAAAATTAGAAGACAAAATTAAATGTCCAGAAAAACAATTCTGGTGACTAAATTGAAAAGATTACAAACTAGGATGACTACGCCTGTGGTTTAGCCATTAGTGAAATTACGCCCAGGCCCCTCATCAAAACGGTGTCGTTTCGATGAGGGTACAAATACCCTAAAACCGGCCTTCAAAGGCCATTTCTCTCTTCTTCTTTTTTTCTAATTCTCTCTCTTATGAGAGAATTCTCTCATTTCTCTCTATATTTCCCTCGTCTGAGGGAATTCTGGGAGCCACCGGCAGCCATACGCCGCCACGAGCTCCACCGCCAGCCACCACCACCGGTGGCCGAAAATTCCCAAATTATCCTAGATTACAAATCTCGACCTCCTAAGGCCGAATACAGTCTCTGTTTTCTTTAAAAAGCTCTTAATCGGAGCAAATCTACAGTTTATACCTCCGGTTTTCGAGTGCTTTAGAGGCGTATGGTGGCGAGTGGAGGCTTCGACGATGTTGGTAAGTCTCTTCCCGTTCTCTCGTTTATTTTTCGTTTCTTGGTTTGCTGGTTGTTGGTCTCCTCTTTTTCTTCTCTGTTTTCTGTCCTCTCTCTTTTTTTTCTGCTCTCTGTCTCTGTATCTTGGTTGCTCCCCTCTGTCTTTTTTTGTTTGCAGGGAACCAGTGGCTTTTATAGCCACTATGAGGTTCGTCTCGGACCGGTCACAAAGGGGTGACCTTTGGTGAGTCACCGGACTATGGTGGTGACTCACCATAGGGCTTCGACATGGGGCATTAATGAGGCACTTCTGGAGTCTTCAACGGGGCATGGCTGAAGCTGGAACGTTGGTGTGGCGGTGGAGTCTTCTGGAAGAGACAGCTGGTGAGGTGTTGGACGGTTGTCGTTGTTGGAGAGCTGCTGAAACGTGGAAGGGGCAACTGGCTTTTGGAGCTGCTGGAATGTGCAACGTGGAGGGGCTGCTGGAATGAAGAGGTAAAAATGGTGATTACAGCTGCCCCTCTTTGCTCATTGCTGTGGAACAGGAATGGAGCAAAGACATAAAGCACCATTTTTAGCTTGAAATGTTTAAATTTCTGAGCTATAAGTTCTTCTCATTATGAACTTTTTCACTGGCGATGATAATTTATCTCCTTCTGTGATGTAATCATGCAAAGGCTGAACAAGTTCTTCTCGGATGAACTTCTTCTTCCTCTTCAGATAAGTTCTTCTCATTATGACCTTCTACCTGGCAATGTTGATCAATCTAGTGATGAATTGAAGCAAAAAGTTGAACAAATTCTTCTCATTATGAACTTCTTCTTCCTTCTTCAGATGAGTTCTTCTCATTATGAATTTCTTCTTCCTTCTTCAGATGAGTTCTTCTCATTATGAACTTCTACCTGGCAATGTTGATCAATCGAGTAATGAATTGAAGCAAAAAGTTGAACAAATTCTTCTCATTATGAACTTCTTCTTCCTTCTTCAGATGAGTTCTTCTCATTATGAACTTTCTCTGGAAAAGCTGATCCATCAAATGATGGATTTGAGCAAAAGGTTGAACAAATTCTTCTCATTATGAATTTCTTCTTCCATCTTCAGATGAGTTCTTCTCATTATGAACTTTCTCTGGAAAAGCGATCCATCAAATGATGGATTTAGCAAAAGGTTGAACAAATTCTTCTCATTATGAATTTCTTCTTCCTTCTTCAGATGAGTTCTTCTCATTATGAACTTTCTCTGGAAAAGCTGATCCATCAAATGATGGATTTTAGCAAAAGGTTGAACAAATTCTTCTCATTATGAATTTCTTCTTCCTTCTTCAGACGAGTTCTTCTCATTATGAACTTTTTCTGGAAAAGCTGATCCATCAGATGATGGATTTGAATCTTTGCTAAAATTTTGAAATTCCTGTCAAATATTCAACATGGATAAAATGAATGAAAATGCTCCTATTTTGCAAATGTCTAAATATGATGCATGAATGTTGATGCAATCTTCATTTGACTTCAAAATGGTGAACTCGGTTTTCCTCCACTTCATCATTTATTGCCAGGGTCACCTCTGGATATCAGTGTAGCAACTTATGCTATCAAGCTTGCATTTCTGAAGAACCATCTGATCAACTTGTATCTTTATGTATTCTTTGCTTCATGAAAGTCTCAGAAGAATTGTTTCATTTGTGGAACTCTTGTCGTAGTCATAATTATGACCTTAATGCCCCATTTTGTCTTGGATAAAACCAACTTTATTTGTTTGGACTTGTGTAGAAATCCCATAAAGTTTTCGTCTTTGAAAAGAGAATCTGTCATCTTTAAAAAGAGAATCTATCATCTTTGAAGAGTGTAGATGTAGATATGCCTGACTCAGCAGGGATTAATTAAGAGAGTAAAGTCTGTTCTGATTTGACTCTTGAAACATATCACAAGGAGGATTTATTCCAATTCCTTTCATGTCTCCACATCTAATTGGATCTCGAACAAAGCAACTCAAACCATATCATGTAAAGATGTTTAACAACAACCTATTGTTTGATCTTAGTTGGCTCCAATAGTTTCTTGTTGTTAAAATTTCTGCTTCCCTTCTGTGGAAAGAAATCTTCATCATATCTCATTTATAACCTTGGGGTTGAAGAAGACATGCTTTATCTTGGATCAATAAAGGAAAACCATATGAAAACAACACTGGTTCAACACCATAATCACTGGTTCGTAAAACATTTGACAACACATTCATCATCTCATGTGGCTTCTGCTTGGATTGCTGGTCAAGAAAATTCTTTGCACAGTGTTTAAAACTTTTGTATGATGTCACAAGACCATTTGAGAACAAAACTCCATGGGGATTCAAGTGTGATGTTGGTATGACCAAAAAGTTGGTCAATTTCTCAAGATATGCTAGTGTTGAATTGAATAGGAGACACTAACTGATCTTGATATCATATTGGGCAAAGACAAATGTGATACTGATCACGTTTTCTTCTATAATGATCTTTGTAGGAAGTAGAAACACATCAACTGTAGGATCCATGTACAGAAAGAGGTTCACGAAATTCTTGCTGCTGGGGATGAGACGCTCATGATAAAACCCAAAATGGAAAATCAGTTTATCTTGGCTGGTAATGATGACCCCAGTAAATAAAGGAAAGGGTAATATAATTAAGTCGAGCTTCTCTCTTCAATGTCATCAATTAAGCAAAAACTGATGTGAAAAATAGCTTCATAATCCCAGCAGTATGGTTGAAACAACTGCCAGAAATCTCAAAGAAATATTTTTAATTATCACTGATACAGAGAATGCAAAATTCAAAGCTGAGACCTTGAGGAACTGAACCCTGGATCGAGTAGTCTGCCTGGGGATCATCTTTATTCATGCAACCGTAATGTAGCTTAACAAAGAACATATTACCATGTGACATATGGTTAAGAAGATTAGGTATTTGAAAACATACTTGCTAAGTAAACATTTGTTCAACAACATGATCATAATGTAACTGCCTGATGAACGAAGCAATTATGTATAGTTAGCTCGGCTGTCACTGTTTCACCATTTTCATTTTTTACACCTTTCTGTCTCATTGGAAATATTTGTTCAAGACAATGATCTTGACACAGGATGTTGTGGGCCTTCAGCATGCCCCAACATTGGCTAATACAAGTGTTCAAAATGCATCAACAGTTCTGATTCTGATTGAAATGGGTTTTCAGCATGCCCCAGCATTTGCTGATAAATATTTGAATATTTCAAACATTTCTGATTCTGATTGAAAAGGGTTTTCAACATGCCCCAACATTGCTTCTTGTTGAGATGAGCCTCCAAGAATGCCCAAATATTCATATTGTTGTGAGCCTTCAAAATGCCCCAATATTCTATTTCTGGTTGAAATGGGTCCTCAAGATGTCCCACATGAAACATTTCTGTCTGAAATGGGCTTTCGAGATGCCTCAATATTCTGCTTCTAGTTGACTCTCAATGTCTGTTTGACTTGAATATCATGATCCCCACGAGGTCTAATTTTGACAATACACTGTTGTACTTGTGGCTTTATTCATGCCCCAAATCTGTTTATCTTGAATACTCTCATTCTGGTGTTACTGAACATCAATGTTGTCAAGTAACTGGAGAAATTCTCTTTATGTTGTCATAAACTTAAGAAGTATTCAATCATTCATTCCAGGTTGACACAGTGGCTTATCATCTTTCAGTGAAGGTCATCTCTGAAATATACTTTTCTGTGGGAGAGAAACCAATTTATGCGAACAGTAATCTGATGCAATAGCAAGACTACATATACAGTGGTACAGGCTCTTGAAAAATCCACACTCATGCAACATGTTGATTCTGATAATAACTCATCTGATTATGAAGCGATCTTTCAGGATGATTTCACAGATATTGATAGTTCTTCTGATATCGAGGAAATCCTGAATTCTGATTCTGATGAGGAGAATAAACTGTTATACTTGACAAAAATGGGATTCTCAGAGGCTGAGGCTTCAATAGCCATGGAGAGATGTGGTCCAGATTCATCAATTGCAGAGTTGACAGATTTTATATGTGCTGATCAAATGGCTAAGGCTGCTGACGTACTTCTTCCAGTAGAAGGTAGGAATTCATTATACAATGACCCCAATTACAAGCAAAGGCGAAACTTGGGCTATGATTTTTGAAAAGGAAGAAGCAGAGGAAGCTTGAAAAGAAGCTTCTTAATGAAGACGATCATGCAGTTCATCTTTTAATTCCAATGATTGGTTCTGGGGTTCCTACCGAACCAGATCAGAGAACTTAAAGAACACTTCCAGAAGATGCTATTGGGTCTCCTTATTTCTACTATGAGCAAATTCGTCTTTCAAATCCAATGATTGGTTTTGGGGTTCATACCAAATCAGATCAGATAACTCAAAGAACACTTCCAGAAGATGCTATTGGATCTCCTTATTTCTACTATGAGAACGTGGCACTTGCTCCAGTTAATGTTTGGACTGGAATATCACAATACTTATTCGATGTAGAGCCAGAATTTGTAGATTCAAAGCATTTTCATGCTGCTATACTGAAAAGGGGCTATATTCATAATCTGTCAATTGAGAACAGATTTCTTGTTTTCTCCACGCACTATACATGATATTTTTCCATTGACAAAGAAATGATGGCCTTCAAAGTTGAACTGTTTATAAACATGTACAGGAAGTGCCAAATTGACAGAAAAGATCTGTAAGGCTCTTGAAGCTTATGACAATGAGCCACCTTCGAGTGTCCAGAAGTATATTCTTGATGAGTGCTGAAAATGGAATCTGGTATGGGTTGAAAAGAATAAAATTGCTCCACTTGAATCTGATGAGGTGGAAATGCTTCTAGGTTTCCCTAAAAACCATACACAAGGATCTGTATAGAGACATGTTCCATGGTGGTATCTTTTGAAAACAGATGTGCAAGAATTGAATGATGATCGGTTGGAGCCATTGATGAGTAGTTTTGTCGAATTCGACCTTGTTGTAAGTGGCATCCAGCGTAACAACCTTACTGGAAGAAATAAACATTGTGATGGGCTTGAAGATTTTTGTTGGTGCATTTACTTGCAATGATTGCTACAACAAACGTCTCTTCTGCTGCTTCAATATATCCCACTCTTTTCGAATTATGGAACGGTTTAGTTGAAAGTAAAACTGGTTATCTCAACTTTTGGAATCCTGTACGGCATACAAATGTAGAATTTGTTCCAATGTCTTATTATGTGCCATAAGTCCTTAAATTCAAATTCAGTAATCTTCTGAAGGACATAATGGATATCATCTTGACAAAGAAATGATCGGCATAGAAGAAGTGCAATGATGTATCAAGACTTGAGCCAACATCACAGTATAACCAGAGTGCAGGTAGTGACTTGTTCATGGTTCTATGATGTAATCTTTAGAGAACATGAATGATGGCTGGGGAAAATAATTGTCTGGTGATGCTTATCGTCCTCAGCATGGGATAAACTATATCTTTCTGATGAGCTACTAATAATGTCATAGGAGAGTGTCACAAGTTCAATTCTCCATACTTTCTGGCTTCTTGGACCACTTGCCTTTAAAAATGTGAAGTGCTTCATTATTCTGGCCTCGTTCATTCTTTTTCTACAACATAGGTAGAATAAGCAACAGTTGTTTCAAGGACCTTCCTCATTTGAGACTGTCCTGTTTGAAATGTTTTTTTCTCCTTTCTTTATTAAGAATGAAAGAATTTTGTAAAGTATTATCCCTTTCAGGTTCACAATATAATCATAAACAATGAATTTAATGAATATCAAAAAATCAACTACATTTTTAAATCATTCAAAAATGATAGCCCTATGGCAAGTGTCAAAATTATGACTGATTTGAGGTATAGGTTGATTTGTAAAGTAGGTTCTTTCAAGTTGGTTCAGTATGTCACTTCTTTGGTTCTAAGATGTTATTTAAAAATTTATATCTTGAACCCACCTTTTATCATTTTTCATATCATGCATTAAAGATTTTAAAAACCAATTTTACAAATAAAAATCAATCTTGGGAGGCGGAATGAATTCTAAAGATATCCTCTTTTATTAGAAATCCATGTATGATTAGAATGAACTTTTCAGGTAGTACGAAGGCCATGGCTTATAGTTACAAAAGAAAGGGATAAAAAAGGCCCAAATAAGTGTTAAGGGTAATCAAACCAAGGATCATTCATTCTGATGCCATCAATCTTGCATTGCTTAACTGGATCTGCTTATTGGGGATTTTCCATTATTTGGATCCCTCTAGACTGCCAAATTTTGGATTCATTTCCAATTTCTCATATCTTCAGCATTTCTTGCTCTCTTGTTCGTACTTGATCAACTTGTAACTTGAGGCTCAATAAGTCACCCATCTTGATTCAATTTTCCTTTTTCTTCTTTTTTTTTCCTTCTTTTTTTTCTTCTTTCTTTGCTGGATGAGTATAATATTTCAATTGCTTTGAGCACCTCCTTTTCCTTTTGCATTTTGGAGGTTTTCCATTATTCTTGATTGGATTGATCTTCAAGCACTCTGTATTTGACATACTTTGAAGTTCAAAACTTTCATGACTTCATGGAAACTTGTCTTCGTAATAAAACTGTATTGACAATCTTTATTCTTGTGAGCCAATATCCTTTACCTTGCCCCCCAATGTAGAGGGTGATCCTTGGTTAGGGTTGAATTAGAAGAAAAATTATTCAGGCTCAATGGGGACAACAAAGGATATATATATATATTAAAGGATAAATGAAACAATGCCGTTCATCATTTCATACACAGAAACCTTTGTAAAAAGAGGTATCCACAGGGGATGAATATTCAAGATTAAATTTATTTACATGAAAAATGTAATTAATGCATGATATATATTTATTTCAATCAATCAATTTCCCCTTCTTCTTTGAGTATGCCCTAATCACTCGAAATTATCATCAATGAGTTGGTCCATGATGCCTCATCTCGTCTCTTCTTGCAGTAAAATTCACGAATAATTGAAAGTTTGGTTCTTTTGAGGTCTTTTGGTTTATGATGGTTTTGTGTTTGGAAGGACAAATGTGTGACTTTTAAAGTCATGTATATGGTGGAAGTGATAATATCATAAACCAACCAACTCTATCCGAGAAGGTAAACATCTAGAGTTGATGTCTCAAAAACAAGTAGAGACATTTCTTCATAATCTTAGATAAATGTAGTGTCAGGATTTGGTTTTGGTAAGGGTCGAGTAATTGGATGGGATATTGAAGATATAATTTTACCACTTGCCAATAGATCTATAACTCTTGAAAAATTAAAAGAATATTTAATCTACTTGATACTCAATAATCTCAAGATTAAAATTTGACTCCTTGCTCATAACCATAAAAGAAACACATATTTATTTATTGCACAAAAGGAAAGGAACAAAAACATATTCAAACAAGATGCTGAAAATATAAAGTACTACAGTGGTAGATAACACTTCCATTTGTTTATGCATCATTACTCATCTATTATTGGGTGTGTACTTGGCCCAGGATTTTTATCCTTATTTCCCCCCCATTCCTTGATCGTTTCTTGTGTCAAGACTCCCTTGTCGACGAGCGTCTCTATTTCCTTTAACAGTGACCAACAATTCCCTGTTGAATGTCCAGATATTCCCAAGTGAAAATTACAGAAGCTATTTTGATCATAACAATGGGCATAAGGCTTTGGTGACATCTTCACCAATCTTGGTGTAATGTATTGACTTTTAACCAAATGAGGGTACAGGTATGAGATAGATTCTTGAAACACCTTCAGAGTTTTTCTCGCTCGCGAGGCTATCACCTTCTTTGATCGTTCTGAACGACTGAATGCTCTCATATTATCGAGGGGGTTCTGGATGCTCATTTCAGCTATAACTGGGGTAGTATTAACCAGACTCCTTAAGTTTCCCCTTGCCTTACTGGTTTTCAGAAAATCTGATATAGGTATCTGAGGTGTCTTCTGGGTTATATCTGCCTCATTCTTTCTTAGACCTATAGGCTAATCTCGAATTACATCCATGGGAGCCTTTTGATTTCTTTTCCCATTTTCTTGTGCCTGATATTCTTCGTAGGATTTGGTTATATTAGTTTCTGTTGCAACAATGGTTTCTGAACATTGAACCTTAACCCCTTCTTTTATCTTGTATTTTTGAATTGTTTGCTCTAAAGGATCTTGGAAATTTCCCTCAAGGTTACCAGGAACCTTAGCTGAACAATTTGAAATTCCAGTCTGATTTATCCAAGGAACCTCCTTATAGGTCCAATTCTCATTTGGAGGCCACTGTGGTGGAACAAGTCGTGGAGTAGTTAATCTGGCTGAGAGCATTTTTTAATGCAGTTTTTCACTCGAACAATGGAAGGGAGGAAATTGAACCCTGCACATTCTTTTTCTTCTTGACCACTTTATAAGGTTTGACACCATGTTTAACTGAATAAGACCTCATTGTATTAACCCCAGCTTCTTTCTTGACTTTAGTATTGTCAGAGCCTCTTATCTTGCCATTCTTGATAGCCATTTCGATGATTTCTCCACTTATGATGATGTCAGAGAAATTATTAGGGACAACCCCTATCATGTGATTAACATAAGGAAATTTTAATGTGCTGATGAACAAAGTAGTGAACTCTTTTTCAGTCAATGGTGGATGTACTTGAGAAGCAACGTCTTTCCATTGTGAATATTGTCGAAAGCTTTCATTGCACTTCATATTCATGCTTTGCAACATTGTTCAACCAGGGGCCATATCAGTCATGTGCTTGTATTGACCCAAAAAAGCTTGAGCTAAATCCCTCCAAGGACGTATTTGAGTACGTTTTAGCTGATTATACCATATGGATGCAGACTCAGATAAACTGTCTTGGAAACAGTGGATCAACAATTTTTCATTCTCTACATAGACAGTCATACGACGACAATACATAGTGATATGATATGAAGGGCATGTAGTCCCATTATACTTCTCAAAATCTGGAACCTTGAACTTTGGTGGAATAACCAGGCCAGGGACCAAACTTAGTTCTTTGGCGTCAAACCCATAAAATGTCTCAACTGTCTCTATAGATTTTATCACCTCTTCTATATTTTCCAGTAGTTGAGTGAATTTTTCCTTCTCAACTGATTGTTTAGGTCAAGGACCTCATTACAAAATTCATCAGGCTTCAACTCAGAAGTAGTAGGACAATCAGTGGGGAACGATGCTCCAGCTGATATGGTGAGTTCTTAACAGCAAAATAAATTGGTGACTGAATTTCCTGGGGTACAGGTGAACTCAGGAATATGAACGGTGTAACACCCAAAGAATTTGTGGGTTTTCAACAAGACTCTTTCCAGCAGTTAAATGCTTATCAATCATTTCTTTCATATTGTTCAGTAGATCGATCTGAGAATTAGCTTCGATTTGTGCCAACTTGCTCCTCAATTCCTCTTGTATTTCTTTCTGCTTTATCTCAAATTTGGCTAGCCTATCTTCAGTTTCTTTAGACATTTTTCTTGTGTCGTGCTGAGCATTCTTGCTTCAAGGAAAAACCAAGATCACTTCGTTTGAAATCCTTATTTTAATGAATGAATGTTTTAATGTATTATGACATAAAAAATGCAAAGATGCCAAATGCAAATGTAAATATGTGAATGTAATAACAAGAATACAAATTGTGCAATACAAATGCAAAGATGCCAAATGTAAATATGCAAATGTAAATGTAAATTATTTCAAATACCAGAATAGGACATCCAGTTATATTAAGACTGCCCTTTTCTTGATATTGAAATAAATAACATTATTATTAATTAAATATGTTTTAATGCATGATGTAAATTTAAATATGTAAATGTAAATACAAACGTAAAAATGTATAAATGCAAAATACAAATGTATGTATGAAAAGGTGTTACTCAAGAGTGATCATCTTAGAACAGATTTCATTGAACGCAAAAGTTTCGGTACATCAAACAAAACTTTACATGTAGGGATATATTTCATTCCTAACTTCTCCAAAGCCAAATTAGTCTATCAACTTAAGGGACATATTGTTTGTCTGGACTGCAACCTCTTCCATGACATTCTCTTTCATTTTCTGTCACTTCTCGGAGTTGCTCATTTTCCCTTGTAAGAGATCTTTTCTATCCAAGAAGTTCTTGAACAAGATCTTCATATATGTTGCAGTTCTTTTTCAGCTTGGTGACCCCTGTTATCCATTCTTCTGGGGTACTTCCTAGGCCAGCATTTTGAAAGGTTTGACTGATCTTATGAAAATCTTCATGCATGGTTTTCATTTATGTGCTCAATTTCTCGTTTTGGTAGTTCAAATCCTTCAAATAACATGCTTGAGCTTCATAAAAATCTCCACTACTCTGAATGTCCCGACTGATACTCTTACCATAGACTGCTTTTGGTATCAATCTGGCAGAATCTTTATGGATTACTTTTGGTATTAATATAACCGGTTCTCTGTGTGCAGAACTTCCCTCGATCCTCGTAGTTTCTTCAGGATGTCTTTCCTTGGTCGTATCATATTTTGTTTGATCATAAAACTTTTTGTCCATTTACGATTTCTTTCCAATATGATGAACAGTCTTTCAAGCCAACACCTTTTGGTTATGTCATGATCATGTAATGCAAACAAAAGAAATCAATATGAACATATTAGAGCAATGTAATATGCATGAAAAAAAATAGAATAGTTAGTACTAACTAAAAAAATCTATTTATCAATGTATAAATCTTAACCTCATGTTTTCTAGTTCCATGATTTGTTTGGAAAATTTAACCTAACCGCATGATTTCTAGTTCGCATACATTTATTCAGGAAAAAGAAAAGGAAATAAAATAAATTAAAAGCTAAAGCTTATTTCTCCTTTGTGTATACCTACTGGTATGGTTTCAGATCGAGAGAGTTTCTAGGGTTTATTATATGCAGGTTTTCAGTTCTAGGAGTAAAGGTACTCGAACTGTCCTTGTTGATGCCCCCTTGGGCTATCAACCCTCAATCCTAGTCCATCACAGACTAAAGTGGATCGAGTTCAATTCGAGGGGATACACTTCTCTATGCCTGACACGGAGAATAAATTCTCACGAAGACATAGAACATATGAACCCCGAAAGTTACTTGCTAGGTCTGACACGGAGAATAAATTCTCACGAAGACGTCGCTTTCACTCCCACTTAAAAGGGACAAACTCAAATTATAGAGCTTTATGTTATGCAATGCAAGTGTTGTGTGTGAGGAGAAATGTTCAAACCTTTGACAGAAAAATAAATAATGAAATAAAATATTTGCAAGTAAAATGACATAATAATAAAAATAGTAAGTATAAAAAATTTGAAAATAAAGAATTATAAATTAAATATATAAATTTTTAATTTATAATTAATAGAGACAATTTATAATTGATTTTAAAAGTTTGACGTTCCCCAGTGGAGTCGCCAAGCTATCGTAACCGGTTTTCGTCCGGGTACGAAATTTTTATTTGGCGTGAAAAGTGATGTGAATAAATGGTTTTGAAAATAATTTGGGAGTCGACATCGGCCTTTTGGGTCAGGTAGGTCGAATACCTAAAAAATATCTTTTAAAAGAGTTTTTAAGAAAACATCAATTAAAAGATAAACGGATCTGCATTTTAACCAAAAATTCATTCTTTTTAATAATAAAAAGAGATTCGTGGTCGGTTACGTTTAGGGAAGGATTAGCACCCCTACAACGCCCAAAATTGGTACTTTTTAATTATACATTGTCTCTATTATTAGAAATTTAAGAATTCAAATATATTTAATTCATAATTATGTTATTTCAAATAATTTTAAGAAAATATATTAATTAATATGTATAAATAAGATAAAAATATCAGAAAAGGGCTTCTAGGTGCTTTAAGACAGCTCCTTTCTTCGATATTAAAAAATAAATAAATAACTAAAAAAACATTTTTTTTTTAAAATAATTAATATATAATTTATAAAAATAGGATATTTATTTATTTATGAATATCAAAAAAGAATTTCTAGGTGCTTTAAGACAGCTTTTTTTTATATTAATAAATAAATATTGAAAATGTAATAATTTTTCCTAAAAATAATAAAAATATTTAAATTTCATAATATTAATTATTTAAAATACCAAAATAGGACATCCAATTATATTAAGACTGCCATTTTCTTTAATATTGTAAATAAATAAATATTAATAAAATATATTTATATAATTAAAAATAATGATAAATAGAATAATAATAAATTAGATATAAATGATAAAAAAATTAAAATTACAGAATAAAATATTAGAATTAAATACTAATTCAAAATATTGAAGAAATCTATGTCCTAACCTCATAATTTAACCTTAACTATTTATTTGGGATTAAAATGTTTAATTAATAAATTAAAGGGCCTAATTCGAAGTATGATAAACTACTATGTATTAATAGTATAATTTAACCTATTTAATTAAATGGATAAAATAAAATTATTAAAATTAATATGGGCTAAAAGGTTATTTTATCTTAAATATAAAAAACCTGGTAATGACTAAATATAATAGAATAAAATTAGAAGACAAAATTAAATGTCCAGAAAAACAATTCTGGTGACTAAATTGAAAAGATTACAAACTAGGATGACTACGCGTGTGGTTTAGCCATTAGTGAAATTACGCCCAGGCCCCTCATCAAAACGGTATCGTTTCGATGAGGGTACAAATACCCTAAAACCGACCTTCAAAGGCCATTTCTCTCTTTTTTTTCTAATTCTCTCTCTTATGAGAGAATTCTCTCATTTCTCTCTATATTTCCCTCGTCTGAGGGAATTCTGGGAGCCACCGGCAGCTATACGCCGCCACGAGCTCCACCGCCGGCCACCACCACCGGTGGCCGGAAATTCCCAAATTATCCTAGATTACAAATCTCGACCTCCTAAGGCCGAATACAGTCTCTGTTTTCTTTAAAAAGCTCTTAATCGGAGCAAATCTACAGTTTATACCTCCGGTTTTCGAGTGCTTTAGAGGCGTATGGTGGCGAGTGGAGGCTTCGACGATGTTGGTAAGTCTCTTCCCGTTCTCTCGTTTATTTTTCGTTTCTTGGTTTGCTGGTTGTTGGTCTCCTCTTTTTCTTCTCTGTTTTCTGTCCTCTCTCTTTTTTTTTCTGCTCTCTGTCTCTGTATCTTGGTTGCTCCCCTCTGTCTTTTTTTGTTTGCAGGGAACCAGTGGCTTTTATAGCCACCACGAGGTTCGTCTCGGACCGGTCACAAAGGGGTGACCTTTGGTGAGTCACCGGACTATGGTGGTGACTCACCATAGGGCTTCGACATGGGGCATTGACGAGGCACTTCTGGAGTCTTCAACGGGGCGTGGCTGAAGCTGGAACGTTGGTGTGGCGGTGGAGTCTTCTGGAAGAGACAGCTGGTGAGGTGATGGACGGTTGTCGTTGTTGGAGAGCTGCTGAAACGTGGAGGGGACAACTGGCTTCTGGAGCTGCTGGAATGTGCAACGTGGAGGGGCTGTTGGAATGAAGAGGTAAAAATGGTGATTACAGTGTTAATAAGGGGGTGTTGCGTTGGGTTGGTGCTTGAAGGTGAAGAGAAATGAGAAGAGGATGATTGGAGCACTTCAGTCATTGTGTTTTCTTTCTTGGTGACATGAATTTGCAGCCAAGAAACAAGCATTTTTTAATGTGAAAATCGGGTTTCGGGGGGGGGGACAAAACACTTAATGGGATTCAAGGAAAGAACAAGCAACTATCATCATTTTCTTCTCTTTTTTTGGATTGAGGATTCAATAAGCGATGTTAGAAGATACAGAGGGAGGGAGGTGGAAGAAATGGAGAGAAAAATAAGATGCGCATTCTATTCAGTATAACAACATCTAGAGGGGGTTGGTTCTCTACAGTTGAACTATCTTTTTGTTTCGTTCTAATAGCCAATGAAACATTGCCATCTCAGCATTCCATGATGAATATTATAATACAAAACAAAGTACAACGAAAATTTTAATTTCTTTGGAAAATTTGGTTAAAAATAAATAATGATATATTATTATAAAATTTTAGAATTAAATTATTTTAAATTTAGTCATAATGATATTTGTTAAAATATATATAATTCATGTATCACGTATTAAAAAAAACATAAATCCAACTTATTCTGACAGGACTCTCAGTTTAACTGTATCATGCCAGAAAATGGTGCCACCAGTTACCAACCAAATGTCGTCCAGTTGACCCGTTGTGATTGAGCTGGGCGAGAAAATGGTTAACTTCATTAACTTGTATTTCTTCTGATGAGTGAAAGCATTATATTCCAGGATTTAAGATTTATATTTTAAAAAATAATATTTATTTCAAGACAACATTTGTGTTTATTTTAAAATTAGATAAATTAAATTTGATATCTTTTTTATTTAATTTTTTTAAAAAAAATTATTAATTTTAAAATTAAAAAATATTTCGATACTTCAATTTTAAATTTTGTATTAATAATTTAATAAGAAGACATTATTTAACTTATAAAATTTGATTTGATTAAAAAAAATGGAAACTGTACTTCAAATAACCTTATTAAAAGGGGCGGCCTCCTTTGGTGCCTTTTTCAACGACTGGATGAACAGCCTAAAAGAAGCAAGCAAAGAATCTTGGAGCGAAGCTGGCCGTTGGGGTGAACTGTTTCAAATTTAAACCCAACTTTGCGGCCATCTTTCGGCTGATGGCTGCCTTTTGGGCCTTTTCTTAAGTGATCGTTAACCCCCAACGGGATGATTTTGCACATTCATGCGCTTGTTAATTTTGGATACAATCATATATATAATGTAAAACTAATAATTTTAAACTAATTTATAGTCATTAGATTTAAATAAACAAATAACTTAGATTTAATTAAACTTAATATCTTAAATTTTTTTCTCAACTCACGTAAAATAATGTCTCCGGAGTTTCTACTCTTTTATAGGGAACTATCCTTCAACTCGAAATGAACATTAATTACCGATGTTTAGCACCGTCATCGCAAGCTCAAGCCATCGCTAGAGGCCAAATGGAGCTTATGGAAATGGTTAATAGAATGTGCGAGTCTTGTTTCGAACTCACTTTGAAAGATCTTGTGGAGCATCAGGATAATGATGTTGAACCGAAACAGGAGTGTTGTGTTGAAGGGAGAAGTGTTATCAATGAAGATACATACAACAAAGAGAAGGGGAAGAATAAGAAGAATCAGAAACCATAAATCAATAGAAGTAGGATCGTAGATAATGAAGGGTTTCTTCCGAAAATGGTTTCCATTTTCCTTGGGGTCAAAGAGGAAGATGAAGAGCGATGCGAATAATTTAGTAAATATAATATGATAAAAAAATATAGGTAAACTAAATGATTTAACACGCATGAAAAGAATTAAGAAGTCCAGAAAATAATATAAAATTTTGCTGTTAACATATAAGCAATATCAAAGTATTCTGTTGAAATATATCCTTTGAAACAATCGGCATAACAAAAACAATTACATAGAAGAATAACACAGAAGTCCCAAAAATATAAATTTGCTGTTAACATATAAGCAATATCAAAGTATTCTGTTGAAATATATCCTTTGAAACAATCGGCATAAATGTTAACATATAAGCAATATCAAAGTATTCTGTTGAAATATATCCTTTGAAACAATCGGCATAACAAAAACAATTACATAGAAGAATAACACTTAATCAAACTTTCAAACTCTTTTAGTGTATTAACTTTCTATAACTTCCACACGTTTTTCAAAAAAAAATCATGGAGCTAAAAGAGGGATGCGAATGAAAGATTAAACATAAAAATGGAGAATAAAAAATAAATATTTTAAACAAATGCATAGTTATTGATAGGTAGAAATAATGGGCACCCAAAAAAAAGACTCAATGAGACGTGTGTAGACACTCGTTTTTGTTTGGGTTATTATTATTATTATTATTATTATTATTATTATTATTATTATTTTAATTTACATTTTACATATTCTGGCAGGCCAAGCCCAACCAGTGATCCAACCCAACAGACAGCACCCAACCCACACCCGGCTTAGCAGCCGATCCGACTCAATCCAGCTACGACCCGAAGACCGAAATATGTCCCGATCCAGGCCCAACACCCAAACCCGCTAAGTTTTCATAATCTTCTGCCCAATGTCGCCTCACTCACAGTTGTTGGTTAAGGTTTGATCCAACGATCCAAGATGCTCCAGCTTAGGATTTTACCCTAACACCAGCTCAGCCCCGCCGCTCAAGCCGATCCTCACTCTCATCGACCGCCTCTAACTCCGCCATTGACAAACTGCACCAAACAGTGACAACATATCAATCAACGATAAAAAATGACAGCAAATCAAAAAATATGGAAACAAAATCCATAAGATATCCCGAGGATATCTACCATGTCACAGAGCAGAATAGGGGTACTCATACCCTAGGAATCGGGAACCACGCAAGACCAAAAAATAAAAGCAAGGAAGATAGAGAAGAAGAAAAATGAGGAAAAACCATTTGGGATCAGAGGGAACATTCGGGGGGGAAACGAGAGAGGGGAACCATTATAAACAAAAATAATAATAACCAGAGAGAGCTTTCGAAAAAAAGAAATAACAAGGAAAAAAGAGAGAAACATTTCGGAAAAAAAAGGAATTGTGAGGCAAGAACCTAGAAAACTCACCTTTCACGCAGATCTTATAGTTGTGGCCTCACCGGAGTTCGAAGAACCCCATCACCGAAGGTAAAGAGCCTTTTTTTCCCTAGATATAGGGCTCTAGGGGAGGTTTTAAGTTGGGAAGGGCTAGGAAATAGGTTGGGGTGACGAGAAGAAGGTTTTGGGAGTTTTTTACTCCCTCCGGCCACCGTGGAACGGAGCAGATGAACGGCGGTTGCCTTTCCCCGACGAGGGGAAGTTGAGAGAGGTTAAGGCTCTCTCTCTCTTTCTCTGTTTTTAGAAATGATGCAAATGAGGGAATGAGAGAAGAAGCTTCGATTTTGGCCTTAAATATCACACATAGAATGACATCGTTCTGAAAGGGGGTTTCAGCGTGTTTTAGGTTATGTGTAAATAGATGTTTAGTCCTTGCTTCTTTGTAATCTCGCCTTTTAGTCGTTTAATGAAAATTTTCATTATTCTCCTTCGAGCACTTACATTTAAGTCACTAGTTTGTTTATATTTGACTTTGGTCACAATATTTGTGATTATTTCATTTTAGTCACTGATTTAATGTATTGTGTATTTTTGCTAATATTCAAATTTGACCTTGTGGTTTATGCATGTTTCGTTTTGGTCAATGTTTTAATATTGTTGTATTTAGGATTAATTATTATTTGCCCCTTTATGTTTCTGGTTTGTTTCATTACAGTCCTTAATGTTGTTAATGGATTATTTTCATTTCCAGTACCTGTATTATTTAATATTTTTTATCTTGGCTCTAGATTGTTTGTAATTATTGTTTATCTCCTTCCAGTTTTTGTTTTTTCCATTTTGGTCCTTGGAATTATCAAATGTTTTATTTTTGTCCATTGTATTTTGGTTTGTAATATTCATTTGTTTTTATTTCAGTCCCTTATGCATGTACATATTTTACATATTATGTAGTCATTTGTATTATATTAATTAAATATTATTAGCTTTATTTATTATAAAGATTTTATTTCACCTATGTCCATTCACATTTGTTTTTATTGTATGCCTTTATCTATAAATATTATTCGAATATTTTCAAGAATTGCATTTGTAGAACGGGTGTGGAAAGAATTACTTAATCGAAGTGTTACAATCTGATACGACGTTCGAACAAAATGAGAGCTTGAAATGAATCAAAGCTATTTTAGTGCTAATTAATCAGTTTTAATTCAAATGATGCAATGAGTATTGTTCTAAACAGCAATTTATTTTATTTCATTCAAATGTCGATATTCATTTTAGATTTGATTTGTGTTTTTTAATCGATGAGGAGGGAATATTCTCTTAAAGATAAGAAATAGGCGAATAGCTTTCCCGATGGAGGATTGCTAATTTCGATATTTCTTTTCAAGTTAAAGAATTTTCCCTAATAATATGAATAATTCGAAGCAACTCAATAAATATATCATATTTTAACTTTATATTAGATTCATGATTTCCACCATTACGACAAAGTGTAAGTGATTTAGTACAAATTTTGGACGCTATGAGAATGTTAATCCTTCCCCACGCGTAACCAACTCCCGGACTCGTAAATCGAATTTTTTGGTAAACGCATACCAATTTTTGTCTTAAAAAATAATTTTTCCTTAAAATTATTTTAAAAGACGTTTTACGGTATTCGACCTACCTAATCCAAAGGTCGATGGCGACTCCTTTCAATTTTATACAAATTAATTCATAAATCCCCAATTTTTCAAAATAAAAGTCATATTTTTTTTAAAACTTAATTGTTTTCTAAAAAATGGTTATGACAACGAGGATAAGTTTTTTTCTATCTGAAAAGTAAAGAGGGATGGTGAAGATGAGATTCACGGTAAAATGAAAAAATATATATTTTATTGTGAGTTGGGAAAATATTTATTTATGGATTATAAATTTTAATTAAATTTTAATAATTTATTTATTTAAATTTAATTATTATAAATTAATATAAAACTGATTAATTGTATATAATGTAAGTGAATGATATCTCCATATATATATATATATATATATATATATATATATATATATATTGTTCTATGTGGATGTTGTTATGGAATTCAGGTTAATTTCCACTAATAATAACAAATTCAACTTGAAAACTATTATCTAGGTGACTAGTGTGAAAATGATTGTACTAAAAATCACCCCAAGGTATATTCCCAAGAAAAAGGAGGGGTCATAATGGTCCCTCTTAAAACCCAATTTCCTTAGACAAAACTACCAAGACAAGTAATTTTAATAGGACAATAATTAATAACAACTATACCCGACAATAGCTATTAAATAGACATAAAAGATAACACCAAAATTTAACGAGGTTAGGCCAAAATTATACCTACCCTCCTCGAACACTACTAAAATAATATTTCACTAATAGAGGAAATATTACAAAGAGAGAGAAAGAGTACAAATAGCCTTTAATATAGAATAATGCTTATATTTGTGGGATGCTTAACTAAGGAGGAGGATGGCTCTATTTATAACAAAAGAATTTTCATTTCAATCAGGGGGTGGTGACACGTGTCACCACCTGATTGGTTATAAAATCACTTAACTAAATAATTTAAAATTCATAAATAAAACCTTCCAATCATGTGTTGAAATGTGTTATGTTCTAATTGGATAGTTAAATTTATTTAATTGAATTAAAATAGTGACTAAATTGATAAAATATGTAAATATAAGACCAGTGGTCTGATTGAATCAATTAAAAAGTTTGATGGTCGAATTGAAACAAAAATAGTTTGGTGGCAAGATCGATTAATGGTCATAGTTTGGTGGTCTCCCGTGTAGTTTACCCAATAAATTAACACAAATTAAATAAAATTTTAATTATATCGTGAGAAAATTATTATCATTAAAATAAGATCGTTATAATTGATGTAATACTTTTATTTTTTAATATTATAATTTTAGTAACCTATCATGATTCGTACTTTGTGATGGTTTATGGGAAATGATCAATTCATAAGATTATTATATTTTAATTATTATATACTCTTTTTATTAAGATTGTAATTTCATTCCATTTTATTTTTTTTTTTAATAAAATTAATTGTTGCAATTAGTTAAAAAAAATAGCAAAATGAAAAAAATCCAGATATATAGAGATATTTTATTAACTCAAAGGAACCACTGTCTTTTAGATATGATGGCATCTCTTGTACCTAGAACTCGTCATTTTCAATTTTGGGACAATATTGAGTCTTGGGAAAAGGGGATTTAATTTTGGGAGCAAGGCAATATTAGTGAATAACCCCAAAGTGCACGAAGGACAAGAAACAAAAGGCGGAGCCGACAACAAAGATGAGGTGAAGCATTAAGGAATTTCCGTAGTATTCATACCATTTCCATGTTAAAGCTCACGAAAACTCAAACCTCTCTTATAGCAAACCATGAGAGATTTTGTCTTTTACCTCTTTCTCAACTTGCTGCAATTGCAGATACTCGACACAGTTCTCTTATATCCCAAATTCATGCTAGACTTATTCATGATTATATTTGTACAATGAAGTTTAGTTTGGATGTGATATTGGGTACTGCGATGGTTGATATGTATGCAAAGTGTGGGAGTGTCGATCTTGCGAGGTAAATATTCGATGGGATGCGGGAGAAAAAAAATGTAATTTTATGGGTACCATGGACAAGGCAAGAAATCGCTTGATCTGTTTCAGATGATGTCGAGTTGAGGGATAATGCCAAATAAGATAACCTTTGTTTCTCTTTTATATGCTTGTAGTCAAGCTGGTTTGGTCGATAAGGGTCTCAAGATTTTCGACATCATGTGGGACGAATATGGTGTAAGACCAGATGTGAAGCATTGTACTTGCATGGTTGATCTCTTAGGCCGAGCTGGGAGGCTCAACGAGGCCTTGAAGTTAATAGAGAACATGACAGTTGAGAAAGATGGTGGACTATGGAGTGCTTTGCTGGCGGCATGTAGAATCCATAAGCATGTAGAGTTGGCAGAATGGGCTGCAAAATCACTTCTCGAAATTCAGCCACAGAATCCGGGCCACTATGCGTTACTCTCCAACATTTATGCGAATGCCGGTAGGTGGGAAGATATGGCGAAAATTAGGAACCTGATGACGAAAAGGAACTTGAAAAAGATCCCGGGTTGGACTTGGATTGAGGTGGATAACAAGATTCATCAGTTTAATGTTGGGGACAAGTCTCATCCTCTGTCAAAGGAGATCCATGGGTTGCTGAAGAGTCTGATCGAGAAACTAGAATTAACTGGTTATGTTCCAGATACGAATTTTGTGTTACATGATGTCAACGAGGAAGTTAAGGTTGGAATGTTGTATACACACAGTGAAAAGCTGACTACTGCATTTGGTCTTATTGCCACACCTGAGGGAACTCCTATCAGGATTACAACGAACCTTAGAGTTTGAGGTGATTGCCATACATCTATTAAGTTTGTATCGGCTGTTACAAAGAGGACGATTATCGTCCGAGATGCGAATTGGTTTCGTCACTTCAATGAAGGGGCTTGTTCATGTGGGGATTACTGGTAATTGGCCATTTAGTTTTCAACCTACAGGGCTTTTGAGGTTAGGAAAGCCAGCCTGTCCCTCGTTTCGACGACGACGTAAATGTTTCGGATTGGATAACAACAAACATTAGAATGAGATTGTTGCCAAGTCAGTTAAGATTGAAGTATCAACGGTTTCAGAAGATGGACTCTTTTATATCCAAGTCTCTAGGCACGCTGAAAGAACCCTCACTTAAATCTTTTGCCTTCAACGGAATTGGACTAAATGTGTATTTCTGTATTCTTACATTAATTTCTTACTTTCTAAGTTGAATAATATTGTTTTTTTGTTAAATAATAAATTATTAATAATAAAAGATTATGCTTGATTTTATTTTATTTTATTTTAAGGGGTTATAGCGAGGAGGTTATCCATTATAACTGATATTCTATTTACATGTTATCCACCAAAATTTTAATAGAAAATATTTTATTTTTATCATTTCAGTTAATTTGTTTTCATATAAAAAAATTCAACAATAATAAATAAAATACTTAATCATACATTTAAAACATCTAATTGTTCTTTTCAACAAAAAAAAAACTAATTGTTACTATTTTTAGAATTCGCTTTAACTTTTGTTTATCTTTCTATATTTATAAAAATAATTTATGATTTGAAATAATTTTATAATTCTTCTAAGTATTTTTTCCTATTTATTTCTAATTTTCATATTTTTAAGAAAACAAATTTAATGGCAGTTAGTGTAATCTAGAATTTGAGTGAAACAACAATTCCAAATTTAATGTTAAGTAAACTACTTGTAATTTCAAATAAATCTCTATCCTATTTGAATTATGTATCTTACTCCAACCCCTATATAAATCAATGCCATACTCTCATTTTACTCATTCATATATATTCTTTTAACTTTTGTTTTTCAAACTTCAATTGACGATGAAGTTTTCAGATTTTCTGTTGAGTTATTTTATTTTCGGTTGTTTCTGTCTGATAAGTAACAATGGAGTGGAAGCATCTCATAAGATTTACGAAGGTTTACAATCTAAAAAAATTCTTTTAAATTTTTTATCTAAATCGACATAGGTTGGTTGGTTGGTTTCATTGGTTTGATAATTTACTAAATTATTTGTATATTATGTAAGTTAGAATATTATTAAATAAATGATATTGTTAGAAAAATTTTCAGATATGTTTAATTGTAAAATAAATTTTATAAATTCCAGATATGTTTAATCTAAACATTTTTAATATTTTTTATAAAAATATATGAATAAAATTTGAGCAATTTTGAAGTCATATACACACATATATATATATATATATATATATATTGAAGGTCTTCGTATTTATTTAAATAATTTTATTTATTTTAATTTTGTCATTTTATCACTATTTATACATACACACTGACTTGTTAGCTTGTTTTGATTCATCAATGGCGAACTGCTTAAATGATAAACGCCCTGACGACAGATCCGAACGGTAAGTCTTCCAACAAAACACTGTATATTTCACCTTTTTCATTTGCTCATTTTAACTATCATTCCTTTTCTATGTTTTAACTGTTCATGCGTTATTCTCACACGTATTTAATCAAACAGGTCCAATGTATTACAATGGGATTTACCATTTATTCTACCAATACAACCCCAAAGGTGCAGTCTGGGGCAACATTGTCTGGGCTCATTCAGTATCTAAAGATTTGATCAATTGGGAAGCTCTCAACCCGGCAATTTACCCTTCGAAGCACTTCGATATCAACGGATGTTGGTCGGGTTCTGCCACTGTCCTTCCAAACAACAAGCCTGTAATTTTCTACACAGGGATCGATCCCGACAATTATCAAGTCCAAAACTATGCGATTCCGGCCAACTTATCTGACCCTTATTTGCGTGAATGGATCAAACCGGACGACAACCCCATTGTCGTTGCGGACGAAACCATGAACAAAACCGCTTTCCGTGACCCAACAACCGCTTGGAAGGTCGGTGGGCATTGGAGAATGTTGGTGGCTAGCCGAAGGAAACATAGAGGAATGGCTTATTTGTATAGGAGTAGGGATTTTAAGAAATGGGTCAAGGCCAAACATCCTTTACATTCAGTGGCGAATACTGGTATGTTTGAATGTGCCGATTTTTTCCCAGTTTCATTGTCTGGGGACAATGGCCTTGATACCTCTGCTGTTGGCCCTAATGTCAAGCATGTTCTCAAGGTGAGCTTGGATCTTACAAGGTTTGAGTATTATACTATAGGTTCATATATCCCAGAACCTAGGGATAAATATTTGGTGGATAAGAACTTCGTTGATGGTTGGGATGGGCTTAGATTCGACTATGGCAACTATTATGCTTCAAAGACATTCTTTGACCCTTCAAAGAATAGAAGGGTTTTATGGGGTTGGTCTAATGAGTCCGATACAGCTCAAGATGATATTAATAAAGGATGGGCTGGTCTTCAGGTAAGGTTAGTTGATCCATTTGAAAGTAGATATTTTGATTTGTTTGTTCTTAGTGAAGTAATTTTCATGGCGTGTTTTTCTCAGACAATTCCAAGAAAGTTGTGGCTTGATCCTAGCGGGAAGCAACTGTTGCTATGGCCTATTGAAGAAATAGAGACTCTAAGAGGCCAAAAGGTTCAATTAAGCAATCAAGAACTCAAGTTGGGAGAACATGTTGAAATCAAAGGAATCACTGCTGCTCAGGTTTGATCTGCCTTAAATCAAAACCCTTTTCGATTTTAATTATTTGATTTGAATTAAACCAAACTTTAAAAGCGAGTCTCTCACTGTTTTGATGATCTTCATAGGCTGATGTTGATGTTACCTTCACCATACCTAATTTGGATAAAGCTGAAGCATTTGATCCGAGCTGGACCAATGCTCAAGATCTCTGTGGTCTAAAGGGTTCTATTGTTCAAGGTGGTGTTGGACCATTTGGGCTACTAACATTAGCTTCAGAGAATCTAGAGGAATATACCCCTGTTTTTTTCAGGGTATTTAAAAGTCAAGACAAGCACGTTGTTCTCTTGTGCTCAGACGCTAGCAGGTTTCTTTTGCCTCTGCAAATCCATATCACTTCTTTTGTCACATATCAAACTTTTAGATTTATTTTGATTAATTTTGTGTTACATTGTGGTAGGTCTTCCTTGAGGGAAAGTGGGCTATACAGACCCTCGTTTGCTGGATTTGTAGATGTAGATTTGGCTACCGAGAAGAGGATTCCACTTAGGAGTTTGGTAATATACATGCCTCCTTTAAAGAACTTCGTTTTCTATTAGTAGAGTATTGCCTTAAATTTTATCTGGCCATAGGATTGGTCCAAAAATTTATCTTGGAAATATTAAGTCGGTGCATGGTGTAAAGCTTTTAGAACCAGCCCTACATGGGTGATGAAGGGTCCTTAAAGTATTTCTTCTTTCTCTCACTTTCTTGCCTTTTCTATTCTCTGCAGATTGATCACTCTGTGGTCGAGAGTTTCGGAGCTGGGGGAAAAACATGCATCACATCAAGAGTATATCCGACGCTAGCGGTGTTTGACAATGCTCACTTGATCATATTCAACAATGGGACTGAGACAATCACTGCCGATGTTGATGCTTGGAGCATGGGAAAGCCTAACAAGATGAATAATTAATAGGATCGGGCAGCAGTGATACATATAGATATAGGATATTTTAGGTTCAGGGACAAGAAACAATAAATAATAATCTTTAATGTACTCTGCAATTCTTTTTAGCTATGTCAGTTTTATATTTATGGGGTTTATAGAACTACGCTATTTAATATCCAGTTGTTGTTGCGCTTATCAAGATAACGTAATCCATTATAATATTCCAAAGAAACCTTTATGAAGAAAATCAGTATAAAAATATGCTCTTGAAAATTTGACTATGTGCCAAATTAATTTGAATTGAAGTTGAATAACTGTGGAAAATGGTATTATAATACATTCAAATATTGCTACTACAAAAAGTAATAATAGGCAATGACCGTCCATGATTTCTATTCAAAAGTTTCATTTTTGACAAAAAGCAAGGAATTTGCACTGAACTCCATTCTTCACAAGAACAGCTATTTAATGGGAGATTGTCTACCCAGTTACATAAACTCGGACAATTACCCTTTCAATTTCTTTCAGCTGGGTCAGATACTATGACTATTGTTGTCTCCAAAACCTTTGAACATTGCTGGCCAGAACTAGTCGACTTATTCGATACTGTTCCTCCTGTCAAACACTTTGCCGGAACTTCTGAAGAGCTCACATTTATTAGATTATAACATCAGCGTTGCAGCAGATGCTTCAATTCTCGGAGTACCTTTTGAGCAGACTTCACCTGAAAATATTCCCCACAGAAGATAGTTCAGGCATACATGTGGCAAAGGTGAGAGGTCTACACATGAAACATTAGTATGAAATTCACTTATACATTGCCTCTATTAGAGAGTTCCATTGAAGTTCAAACTCTTTTCCTTTTTGTTTATTTGATAGATGAACAAAGAGTGGATCTTTGGTACAGTCGATTTCCTCATCGAGCTTCTGTCAGCGGCTTTTGACCAGCTTTTCTTGGTCCATAAACCTTGATATGTGCTTTGATCATAATGCCAATGTCTCTCTCGTAGCCTTCATCAATGTGCATCATCGAGCTTGCTTACAAGGCTAGAAAGGAAAGAGTAGGAGATGGGGAAGGAAGTTGCCCTGGACATATTATTCAGCTCCAGCAAAAAAGCACTGGTGAAAAAAGTTTTGACAGCTGTGGGATTTGAACCCACGCCCTTTCGGACCAGAGCCTAAATCTGGCGCCTTAGACCACTCGGCCAAACTGTCTTATCATGGTATTTTATTTATTTATTATATTTGTATAATTATAAACCGAGGAGATGATGGGAGCTGTAATTGTTCCTTCGAATTTTCAAAATCTCATTTATAATTTAGATTTTGTTGTCTCATTCTATACCTCCTTAATTTTACACCCTAAATTTTTAAAGATAAACTACACGGGTGACCACTCAATTATTGTCCTATTTCATTTTGATAACAAATGTTTTGATTTCGTCAATTAAATCACTTAACCATTTAAATGGTTCAATCAAGCAACCTGCCAATAAAATTTCACAGAGAATATGATGATTTGGTAGTTAAATATATTTATACAATTACACATTTGATCCATCTTACTTATATATTTTATCAATTTGATCTTAATTTTAATAAATTAAAATAGATTTAACCCCTCAAATCAAGTGGTGCAATGTGTCACTTTGTTACTTACACATTTGCCAATGACACATTGCACCATCTGATTGGAGGGGTTAGATTTATTTTAAATTATTAAAATTAGGACTAATTTGATATAATATATAAGTAACATGGACCAAATGTGTAGTTATACCAAAATATTAAACTACCACGTCATCTTCTCCGTTAAATTTTAACGGCATGTGGTTTGATTGAACCATTTAAATAGTTGTATGGTCTTATTGGTGAAATCGAAACATCGGCGGTCAAAATGAAAGGAAACAGTATTTAAGTGGTCACCCGTGTAGTTTATCTAATTTTTAATATAACTTATTATGATTCTCTGATGTCCTTAATGTTACATATCCTTGGTGAGGATGAGCAGCCCAATCTAAGGCTTCTTTGCCATCTTTGTTTTCCTTTTTAATCATAACATTCCCCCCCCCCCTTCATATAGCCTTACGTGAGATACTATGTACGGGAAAACTTCATTGTATGATTTTTCACCAATCAGTAAATTTGAATGTCCAAAACCATCCACAACAACCCTTTCATGTCTAAAACCAAGAGGCTTCGTTCGCCGGAGATGTTTAGCGTTGAGATGCCCATTCTCTCCGGATGAATCAAATATGAGTTATCTTGGGAAACGAAAGGATTTGTTGTTGATTCAGCAATGCTCATTGTTCCATAACCTTCTTTCGTCGTTGATGATCTTAAAAATGTTTTGCGATTAGTAATGAACTACTAATCTGTTGACTTCTTATGGGGAAGGAGGACAAAGAAGATGAAGGGAGGGAATGATTCTTGTTGTAAGATGCATAGTATATTTCAAAATAATCCTCTTTCGATAAAATCTTTAAATTTTAGTTTGAATACAATGTTTAGATATATTAAATTTGTAGGGGGAAAAAAGTGATAATACTATCTGTCTGCATTGGTTGAATGAAACTCTACTTCTTTGGGTTTCAATAGGATGTTTAAATGCTTTAACTAATAAAGTTGTGTTCGTTTGTTTCTAAAGTTATTTATATTTCGTTCGCGTTCATTTAAATTTTTAGTATTGTTTTTAAAGTTATTTATGTTTCTTTAGCGTTCATTTAATTTTTTTAGCATTGTGTTTATATTCACTTATTTTTGCTTTGCATAAATATATTTATTTAATGTTCAATAGCAAGCACTCTCTTTTTATAATTTTATTGGGCACCTAAAGAAAAATTATGAAATTATATCACTGGTCTTTTTATTCTTTAAACTTTACATTTTAAACTCCAAAGTTTACCTAATATTCAATAAATCTTATATTTGTCAATATTTAAATTAAGAAGAAAAAAACAAAGGAAAAATAAAATCAAATTAACAAGCTTATAAACAAATTAATAAATAAATTTATTCATGAATATAAACGAGAATAAGACACTTTTATTTGTACTCATTCATTTATTAAAATTAACATAAATTTTGTAAATAAATACGACCATTTAGGTTTTGACCCAATGCCCCAGCTATTCCTAATTTCCTATACGATAAATTTATACAAAGCCGTGGAACCAAAAAATAAATCAAATCTAAAAACAAAAATGACTGAGTTTCAAAAATTATCTGCTAACTATAGCCAAACTACAGTCTCGCAGGCTCTCCAACAATGAATCCTGTCAAGTTAGCCAATCTGAAGTAAAAAAAAAAACTATGGAACACTTTACTAGAAGCTTCCAGTTCTCACAACAAATCCTGCAAGAATTAAACAGCTGTTTATTCAGCATGGATTAGGAATGGTTATATTGGTTTGTTAAACTTTTCATCCAAAGCAGTCATAAACAATGACTTAAAGGGGAACAGGCACAGAGTATACCATGAAGGCGTGGGCAAAAACACTCATTTTAAGTATACAAAAAAAAAAGTAATGCATTCTCCAATCCAATGGCAAGTCAGACAAATTATAATGCCGCAAAAGTTTGAGTTCAAAATGAGAAAAATCCCATTCACACATCTAATTGATTCATCACTCTTGCCTTCTCATAAAATCAAAATCAAAGCTAATCAGATTGTCTCCCACTTGGGGTAATCGAGACATCTAAACATTGTTCATTTGAATTTGATCAATTTTCCATACCTGAATCCACGATAAGAACAAATCATAGCTTAAAGGGGTCCAGAGTATGAGAAAACACACGAAATGGCTCAAAAACAAAACCCCATCTGGGGAAAACAGGGGGAAATCTAAAGAGGAAAACCCCCAAGAGAAACCCATTAAAAAATGTTACTATCGCGCAGCTATGACTCGAAACGTTTCCATGGATGTTGAACGAAAGGCGATCTTAAGGGGCTACGCATTTAACTCATCAAAGAAAAGAAAATAAAACAAGAACGAAAAACAAAATGCAATTTCTAAGAAGAAACTACGAGATCGCAGAATATGGAACGAAACCCTGAATCAAACGGAGGATAAAGAGAGTATTTATAGCAGCCAATTAGTTAGGGTACAAGGATATATAAATTTAATATATCATAATATTAATAAAATTAAATATTATTTAAATTATTTTATCTTATTTTTTAATATTATATCTAAAATGATCATTTTTAATTTTTTATTGTTTCAATTGATAATAACAAAACTGCTCAGATAATGCATGTGGGAAAGTTTATTTCCCAAAATAATGCATTCAAGTGATTATTTCCTCAAATGGAGTAAATGCTATATGAAACATGCATAGCTTGGGATCTCTCGGCATCTTCAACTTTGTTGTGAATTCTCCAGTGTTGCATTCGCTAAAGGGATCTCTCGGCGTCTTCAACACAAAATTTTTTATGCAAACGTGAATCTCTCGACATCTTCCATCCACTCGTTTGGGGAATGCTAGACGTCTTCAAGCATTCAAAGATTATGGAGATTGCATTAAATTAACCAGATACGTCAATTCCAGGGTTTGTCTGCTACTCCAGCTTTTACCAGTCCAAACATATAATAAAGGAATAATCAGAAATGTTAAGTGATATTAGTTCATTTATTTTATCATAGGTATTTATAAGAAATGAGGAAACAATTCGATTCAAATAAATTTGTAGATTATATTTGAATATATATATATATATATAATTTACTAAAAGTTTCGAACTTTATTAGTAAAAATATCAATTTAATAGTAATGATATTCGATTCAATTACTTAAATTTGATACTAATAATTTAATAATGATTACTAATATGATTAATAATAATGATTACTAATAATGATTTACTAATTATTATTAATTTAATAATTTAATATTTAATGGTTTAGTAATGATTTACTAATTATTATCAATTAATATATTATCAGCATACCATGAACGATATATAAATATATCTCATTTATTTAATAATAATTCAAACATATAAAGTGTTTACAACTCTTGACGGTGTCAGGGTGTTGTTGAATAATAATGTCGAGGTGCACGTCGGTTTCGTTGTGGTCATTGCACTTGTTCAGGAGTTTGTTCATCACAACCAACCTGCTCATTTATCGAGGGCATAGGTTCCGGTGTTGTAAATATATTCCCACCACCACTATGCTCTCCCATCTGAGGACAAATACTCGTATTTATCATCATAGATGTCATCTGATCAAAATCATTTGTTGCCCCAAACATGAGTGATTAATGAGGAACAAGCTGAGGAGTGTAGGGCGTAACACCAGAATCACCAAACACTTGATTAAATGATCTTGTGTGATCAAAAGATTCTGGTGGGATATTATACATTGCCTCTTATTCTGCTCCACGGTGAGAAGAACTCCCACTCTCACTCCCACTCACAGTCCTTATTGGTTTCTCGGTTTTACCAAATTTTTTCTTATACTCTATAAATCGTCGTCTTTCTCTGTTCGTTGTCAAGAACGACTTTCATGTTCCCAAAAATAATTCAGGTAATCCGAACTCTGGAAGTCAAAGTCGCCCGCTTGTATGGGAGTGAGCGTTGGCAAGTATGAATCCCTATTGTTCCAATGATTGATATGGTTGGCATGCCTCACTGACCCTATCCCGCCCATCTAATTTGTGCAGAGCGTCATGATTCTCTAGAATTCCTGGAATAGGTTGGTCGAAGTCGAACTGCCTCAACACTCTATCGAAAAATTGGAACTCCACAAATGCGAAATGGATCAATGGTGTAACAGCACACCAATATTGACAACCCTCCCAGACATGTTGTGGTACGCACGACATAATTTCTCTATCATCGTACGACCTCCAAATTAACTATAAAACAAAATTATATAGTTATTATTTAATTAAATAATTATAAAATTCAAATAAATAAATAAACAACAATATTATAATATAAACATAATAAAAAATAAATTCGCTAATTAATTTTATATATACCTCAACTTTACATTTGATGTCAATCTAAACTCTTTCACGATATTGTGCGTCAACCCCGTTCTTTCTATCTTATGACTCCATCTGTATACCAATCAAAATAAAATTATGTAATTATTTTTCCTTTACAAAATATTCTTTAATTAATTTAAGATCAAATATTTTAAATAAAAAAAATTATCTTCCGGCAAGAGGAAAGTTAACTGCAATTCGCTTAATCGGTATTAACCATAGAATTTTGTGTCATGCCCACGATTGTAATAACATCGTGCATCCACCTATTTCAGTCGTATATGCATCATTTACAAGTAATGACGCCTTGTACATCTCATGATACAAGAACGCCAATATTAGTAATCATTATTAGTAAATCATTATTAAATTATTAATATCAAATTTAAGTAATTGAATCAAATATCATTACTATTAAATTGAGTTTTTTACTATTAAAGTTCGAAACCTTTAGTAAAAAAAATTTAAATATAAAGATAAATTTATGTTATTTAATATTATTAAATCATTATTAGTAATAATTATAAAATCATTATTAGTAATTATTAAATATTAATAATAAAATATTATTAGTAATCATTACTAAATCATATTATTATTAAATCATTAAATTAATAATAATTAGTAAATCATTATTAGTAATCATTAGTACTAATCATATTAGTAATCATTATTAAATTATTAGTATCAAAATTAAGTAATTGAATCGAATATCATTACTATTAAATTGAGTTTTTTATTATTAAAGTTCGAAACCTTTAGTAAAAAAATTTCATTTAAGTAAAGAGTTAAAATTGACGTTTTAAACTTTAAGTAATAAATATATTATATATATATATAATATATATTATATATATATTCGAATAATTGAATCGAATATAATCTATAAATTTGTTTGAATCGAATAGTTTCCTCATTTCTTATAAATATCTATGATAAAATAAATGAACTAATATCACTTAACATTTTTTGTTCTTTCTTTATTATATGTTTGGACTGAAAAAAGCTGGAGTAGCAGACAAACCCTGAAATTAACGTATCTAGTTAATTTCATGCAATCTCCATAATATTTGAATGCTTGAAGACGCCTAGCATTCCCCAAACAAGTGCATGGAAGACGCCGAGAGATCCATGTTTGCATGGAAATTTTTGTGTTGAAGACGCCGAGAGATCTCTTGAATGAATGCAACACTGGAGAATTCACAGTAAAGATGAAGACGTCGAGAAATATGTTCCCTTTGTCATAAGACACTGAGAGATCCCAAGCTATGCATGTTTCCTGTAGCATTCACCCCATTTGAGGACATAATCGCCTGAATGCATTATTTTGGGAAATAAACTTTCCCACATGCATTATCTGAGCACTTTTGCCAATGAGAAACATTCTAGGTTAAGATACTAAATCTATTAAATTAATTTTTCTATTTAAAGAATCTTTTGAATGACAAAAATCGTGTTAAACCAACACTTAAGTCAAAGTTAGCAGTATATAAAAATTCAAATGATAATATGAAATGACATCGTTATATGAAAAGTAAATATTTTTGATAATTTAAAATTAAACCATAACAATTTTGTATAATGATGTCATTTCATATTATCATTTGAATTTTTATATACTGTTAACTTTGACTTAACTAATGGTTTAACATGCGATTTTCTCGAAAAATTATTTGTTTTTTAATTATTTACGTGTCAAACATTGCTAGAGAAAATATTACGGATCTAGCAGCCCATGCACTGCATCTTAAATGTTGTGACGCCACGTCTTAAAAGGCGCAACCATGAATTGAGCCTTTCTAGGATGGGTGTTAGATTCATAAAATTTTCTGAAACGGTACCTAACAGGTAATTAATTTCTGTTAAGGTAATAGTTGTGTAAAAACGTCAACTTTTTTTATTTTTTTGTACAAAAAAATTTATGCATTAAAATCTTTAAATATGTTTTTGCAAATTATTTTATAACTCGAAAAATTTTGGTTTTTGCATGAAATTACACAATATAGTTATGTATACTAATTACCATTTGACACTTTTTGATGCCTTTTTGACCCTTTCAAAATCCTATACGTATAGTCTAATCTAAGAAAACTTTGAGGGTATGTAATTTAAAATATGAATAATTTTATAAAAGTTTTATAACTAGTATTTCTTTTTCAAAATGATGATGATGATATAATAATAATAAGAAATATTTTATAATTTAAAAAAAATATAAATTTCATGTATTTTTGAAAAATTTCTTAACTTTTAAAATTAATTGTTTAAAAATATAAAAAATATTAAAATAAAATTTTAATTACAATTGAGAGATCAAATGAATTATTATTCATTAATTATTATTTTTAACAACATTTAATAATGTGTATTCATTTTTAATAAAATTAGAATTTAATATTTATTTAATATTTTTTAAAATTAATATTAGAAATAATATTTTAAATATATAAGTGATATCTTTTAGTTTTACCTTTTTTATTGAATTTTGTTACAAGTTTAAAGAGTAACACAAAACAACTAAAATCTTTAGATTTTTATATATGTATTTATACTTTTCTTTTAGAAATATTTTACTATAAGTTTTCTTAATTAATTCGAATAATAACAGAATAAATGATTAATTTGAATTATAACTCATATATATGCTCCATTAATTGGTCGATGATGATGATAATAACGAAAAATATTTATCATAATTTATAATTGATTTTGAATATAATAATTAAAAATATATGAGTTATAATTATACTAAATATTTTAATATGTTTTATTTTCATTATTGATTTTTTTTTATTATTATATTTTTAATTCGTTTTATTTTGATAATTGAGTCATCATTATTTTGATAATTTATGGTCATAATACTTAATTTTATTATATAATAATTAATTAGCTATTTTTTTAATATTTTGTGACGTTTTTACACAATATCATCGTAATAGAAATTAATTAATTATTAGACATTCTTTTAAAAAAAAATTACAGATCTAACACTCATCCAAAAAAATGTTCAATTTATGGGCCACAACTGTATGTGACGTCACGTGTCGTAAGTCATAGTCTTTCTAAGGGCGCATTTACTTAACTTAGGCCTTTTATCTGTAATATTTTCTTTTTAACACCCGTTGATTAATATTTCCCGAAGTAGCACCCTTTCGGCTGACGTGGCGCAAAGGCGCATCCCCGGGGACGCGCCTTTCATTTGGGTTCTGTTGAGTCAGATGGCACGTTGGTATTTCTTTTAATAATACAGATTTTATTTTTATTATTATTATTATAAATAATTAATATGTTATGTAAAGTGTTTCGATTATAATTTAAGAATTATCGAATATATTTTTTAAATGTATGAAATTATAATATTACACGTATTGTTATATATCTATTATTTTTTTATTATCGATCTATTAATTTTATTAATTAATTATTTAAATGTTATCAATCTAGTCATTTGTTATCAATATTTAAAGAAAATATTGATGCATAAGTTAATAAAATTAATATAATTACACATTTAATCTTCAATAGTTACATATTTTATCAATTTAGTCTTACTTTTAATTTGTTGGAGAATTTGAGTTATATAAGAGGAGAAGATGATTTTGGTGTGAATAATGAAGGAGAGTTGAGGGGGTTTATATAGGGGAGGAGGGGTAGTTGGGGGAAAAACGGATGGGGGCATTTATGACATTTAATGCAAGGCGCGTCTCCGGAGATGCACCTTCCACACGTGGCATCCAAGTCATCAGAATCTCGTGAAAACGCGTCCCCAGAGATAGGCCTTTACGCCACGTCAGCCAAATAGTACTATTTCAAGAAATATTGATCAACGAATATTAAAAAAAATATTACAAACAAAATGTATCAGTTAAGTAAATGCACCCTTTCTAAGGTATAGTCTTTTACAAAAGAGTGCTAGTAATATTTTTATAACAATATATGACACGTAAATAATTAAAAAAAACCATTAATTTTTCGAAAAAAATCGCCCCAATCACAACGTCCGCTGTCACTATTATGCCCAAAACATATTGTACGTAAGGAATAGACCAGACAGGGCTCTCTCTCAGAGACGTCCAACACCCCCAAATCCTTTGTCTGTAAAACCAGAGCTTTCAAACCTCCCATTTTCTCTTCCTTTTTTTTTTTTAATCACCAAATAAAATTAAAAAAACATCACCCTTTCCCTTATTCTTTAAGTTACCTTTTTTGTGTGTGTATTTGTTCATTAAACTTGGACTGACTCGGTCTTATTCTTAAAAGACTCCCCCCCTTTTTCACCCACTAATCCTGCACCCATTCTAACTTTTGTATTTCTTTTTGGGTGTTGTTTTTTGTCGTTAAATATGCTGTTATAGTTTGGAGCAGAGCTTGGTTGCTCCAAAAGGAAGTGTTAGATCCCTAGTCTTTTTTATTTTTCATTTGTTTTGTTGGGTTTGTAAAGTTACATTTTTTAATCAGAAAATATCCTTAAACTTATATGTTCTTTTGTTTGATACAAGTTTGGGTCTTAAAGTGAAATTGTTTCTTTGTGTTTTTTATTAGGGTTTTAAGGTTATATGGGCTTCGACCGCCTTCGATCAATTTTCTATAATGGTGTGTCTACTTTGATCAGTTTGCCTTCCTTAGGGTTTCAATTTGTGTTCTTGAAGTGATAAAAAAGTAATTTGTTTCTTGAGTTGTAGGAGCCATTTGTTTAGATTTAGTTTGGGTAGGTTCATTGCTAGGTAAATTTCAAAACCTTACTTTTTAATTAATGTTAATTATTTGATCAAATTTTGATTAGCATTTGTTCATGTAGTCAGATAAGTGCTATATTTTCTGGTTAAACCTAAAATAAGGTTTAGTTTTTCAGCCTAATTGTTCAAATTACTTAGCTTGCAGGTGTTGGATCAAAATTTTTGAAAACTATATTTGTGTTTCATTACTGAATTAACCTTGCAATATCATGAGTAAATCATTCAAATTGTGTTTGAAACCATAAAAACAGATTCCGTGTTAAATAATCTATTTAGAAGGCTTTAACTTATCACATGTAATTTTTAGAAATTTATATTATGATTAATTGTGTAATCATGTTTGTAAATTTCAAGACTTATTCTTGTTATATACTTGTTTGAGCTGCTTTAGTGTAAGCATTATCATTTATATTGCATGAAAGGAGAAGTATCATATTACTGATTCAAAGTTTGAAGCTAAAGATGTCACCTTTTTAAGATTAATAATTTGTGATACCTTTGATTATATTTGTACAGAAAGGTGAGATTATAGTAATACCTAGATGGCCTGGACCGAGAAAGATGTTAATGGCAGTGAGAAGGACCTGATTGCAGAAAATGGTTTCTTAAAAGATCAATCGTCTTCTCCTGGTCCAAGTACTTTAACAGCTGATTTGATTCCCACACAAAAGGAATTTGAAGGGAAAGATGCTCTTTCTTATGCTAACATTCTTCGGTCCAGGAACAAGTTTGTCGACGCTCTTGCCATATATAGTAGTGTCTTGGAGAAAGAAAATGGGTGTGTTGAAGCCCACATTGGAAAAGGTATATGCTTGCAGATGCAGAACATGGGAAGGCCTGCATTTGAGAGCTTTGCTGAAGCCATCAAATTGGATCCACAGAATGCTTGTGCTCTCACTCACTGTGGTATTCTATACAAAGATGAAGGTCGTCTGGCAGATGCTGCTGTGGTATGCCCATATTTGGTTCATTGACTAATGGTTTATCTGTGGGTTCTTGCAATTTGATTCTGCTCCCGTTTATTATGCAGTCTTACCAAAAAGCTTTAAGAGCAGACCCTTCATACAAACCAGCTGCAGAATGCCTATCCATTGTTCTAACTGATCTCGGAACCAGCTTGAAGCTTGCTGGCAATACACAGGAGGGAATTCAGAAGTATTATGAAGCTCTTAAAATAGACCCACACTATTCTGTAATCTCATTCTCTTTCTTTCCTTCATTAGTAATTGTTGTAACTAAAATTTTCTACATATAGTCATGGTCTTTTTAATTCCCATTTCCCCTAGTTGTGCTAATATATATTACATATTTATATACTTGTACCAAATTTATACAGCCTGCCTACTATAACCTTGGTGTTGTCTATTCCGAGTTGATGCAATATGACACAGCCCTTAGCTGCTATGAGAAGGCTGCACTAGAGAGACCTATGTATGCTGAAGCATATTGCAACATGGGTGTCATTTATAAAAACCGTGGTGACTTAGAATCTGCCATTGCCTGTTACGAGAGGTACTATGCAGTTAGTTGCTTAACCTTGTCGTCTGCTGGTCCTTACTTGTAGTTGGTTTATTTCAGTGTTTTCTTCATCATTACTGACTCTGTTTTCTTAATTATTTTCTTACCAGGTGTCTAGCTGTGTCTCCTAATTTTGAGATCGCAAAAAATAATATGGCAATTGTCTTGACAGATTTGGGAACAAAGGTGCTTTCTCTACCTCATTATTTTAAATAGCATCATCCAAAATTTTTTTTAAGTACTCTTTACGTAGTTTTGTTTCTGGCTTTATTTCATGACCTTTAACCCATAGTTTACAGGTTACTTATTTTACTGAAACTTGGCCAGTTAAAACACTCGAGGACTATGTGGCTATGTCCATCTGTGTCCTACTCTTCTAGAGACATGAGACCTATACAGAGAATTCAGTTCTGTTCTTGGGAAAAAGACTTGATATGATCTGTAGGAGGCCATTGCAGTTGCATTTATTGCAAGAAAGTTGTAATCTCTGTTGCATAATTTATGTCCTTAATTGACTTTGAATCAAACTGTGATCCTAATACACAGTGACTACTTATAACAGAAAAACATAAAGGCTGTAGGTTGAGATATTTGAATAGTTCCCTTCTAACCATAGCGTCTGAATCTCTGATTGACGAACACATACTTTTTGCTTTTGACACAATAGCATTGGTTCTTATAATTATTTTGCAGAATCTTTTATATATTTTGTTCATTCTTTGACCAACACTTTCATCAGATCAAAATGTTTTCTTGCGTCATCGGCAACCCTTATTGACTTGTTTGTGGAAGTCAGTTCCGTTGTACTTTCTTTTTAATAATTGATTTCTGAGTTTTTTTATTCCTGATTTTGCATTCAGTGAAATGTCTCTTCAGGTTAAGTTGGAGGGGGACATTAACCAAGGTGTAGCATGTTACAAGAAGGCTTTGTATTATAACTGGCACTATGCGGATGCTATGTATAATCTCGGGGTTGCTTATGGTGAAATGCTGAAATTTGATATGGTAAGTAATTACTTGAGCTGTTTTTTCTTGGAAGTGCACGATTCTCTTTGTGGAACTAGATTTCTATTTGTCATCGATGGTACAAGTTTTTCTTATACATACTTTGTAGGTTGTTTTCTCGTTGTTTGCGTGAGATAACAATTTAAGTATTGATCTTTGTTTGTTAGGCAGTTGTGTTCTATGAACTTGCTTTCCACTTCAACCCCCACTGCGCAGAGGCATGCAACAACTTAGGAGTAATATACAAAGATAGAGACAACCTTGATAAAGCTGTGGAATGTTATCAGGCAATATTTGACTCTTGTCCAGTATTTTAAGCCTCCATTTTCTATTGCATTCCTTGATCTTCATATTAATAATATCTTCTTGCAGTTGGCTTTGTCAATCAAACCAAACTTCTCTCAGTCGTTGAACAACCTTGGTGTTGTTTACACAGTTCAGGTTTGAAGTGTAATTATGGATCTAACTGTTAGACTATGTCTCAAACAGTGATTGACTACGAGCTTGATATTGTCAGGGTAAAATGGATGCTGCTGCTAGCATGATTGAGAAAGCTATCATTGCCAATCCTACATATGCAGAAGCTTATAACAATTTAGGTTTTTCTCTTGCTTCTTAGTTATGTTGCTCCAAAATCTTTAAACATTTCCGGGACACCATGTACATGCCATGCTTCGTTACTTTGAAAGATACATAATCATACATACTTTTTTTTTTGGCAAATAATTTTCATTTTTTTAGTATATTCTCCATGTATACTTTTTTCAGGGGTTCTTTACAGAGATGCTGGCAATATATCCATGGCTGTTGCAGCGTATGAGCAGTGCCTTAAGATAGATCCCGATTCTCGTAATGCAGGACAGGTACCATTTCATTAATCTTATATAGTGTAAGTTGTAATGTTTTGCTACGAGGCAAATTACATTCAGTTAAAAAACAAAATTTACAAGAAAAAAGATTATGCTGGTTCCATGTTGGTGTTGTGGCTGTCATTTTTTATTGGTCCCTTCTGAATGCATCATATTACACATTCTTTGCAGAACCGACTTCTGGCAATGAACTACACAAATGAAGGAGATGATGATAAACTTTTTAAGGCTCACAGGTTTAACCAACACTCGTCACCATAGCTTGAATTTATTATCGACATTTGTGGTCTTCCTGGGAGTATTTAAGAATGGTCATATGAACTAATTACATGCCTTTCTATTTTCTGCATCACTACAAATATTCTTCCTGCTGTAATTAGATATTTGGATCATCATGATATTTAGTTATTTTAAATATGATTTACTTTTGCATTTTATGTAGGTATGAACTAATTTCATTAAGCCGTTAAATTGTGAACTATATTCCATCGGCTGTGCTGTCATGTTGCTTTGAGCTATTGCTTTTGTCATAACTGTTTATTTCACAAATGCACTTTTGCTTACTATTGTTTGATTTTTTGTCTGATATACTTTTCTCCATGCAACATAGAAATGCATACATTATGATCGACAATGCCAATGTTCTTTCTAATTCTTGGTTTTAGTTTTAGAAAGAAATGGATGATGAAAGCAGTAGCTACATTGAGATTTGGATATTAAGTGTAGTGATGATATCTCCAGTGCCCTGCTATATATATCTAAGCAGATGTTAAAAAAATGATTTGGATAAATCTCTTTTTAGTTTCCCTCTCAGAAGTGTTTTATTTTGACCTGTTTGATAATCTTTGTTGCTTAATGTTTGAAAATTTACATGTACATTCAAGTGAGTGCTTCCTAGAACTGGGTGCGTCATCTTTGACATATCTTAAAATCAGCTTTGTCGAGGCTTTCTGAATTTGATTTTAAAAACAGGGACTGGGGAAGGCGGTTTATGAGATTATATCCACAATATGATTCATGGGACAACCCAAAAGATCCAGATCGACCTCTTGTGATTGGATATGTTTCTCCAGATTATTTTACTCATTCTGTATCTTATTTCATCGAAGCCCCTCTTATTTATCATGACTATGGGAAATACCAAGTGGTTGTTTATTCAGCGGTGGTGAAGGTGATGCTTTGGATATATTTATGAGGATTTTTGATGGACTATGTTTCCCTTCCTGACTTATATTTTTGTTGTTTTGCAGGCTGATGCAAAAACTAATAGATTTGGGGAAAAAGTCATTAGAAAGGGTGGGGTGTGGAGGGATATATATGGTATTGATGAAAAAAAGGTTGCAAGCATGGTTAGAGACGATAAAATTGACATTTTGGTTGAGCTTACTGGTCATACAGCAAACAACAAATTGGGAATGATGGCATGTCGACCGGCACCTGTTCAGGTATGCTTAAGTTGCCATATTTTTGTTTTCTTTTAACTGTTTCCAGTTTAAGTTCTGTCATCAATGGAATTAAAAGAGCCTCCATAATAGATGAAATCTTTTCAGTGGAGGGTCTGGGTTTATGCATCGTGATTTTGCTTTTTGGTAGGCACTTGATATGGTATACTAGGCATTTTCTCTTATGTTTTTTATTGTAGGTGACTTGGATTGGCTATCCCAATACTACTGGTTTGCCTACCATTGATTACCGAATAACTGATTCACTTGCGGATCCTCCTGGTACGAAGCAGATGTAAGTCCCGTTTTTTTATCTTAGTTGACGCCATTTTTTCAGTTAGAATTATTGTGTTAGATGAGATATGCAATATGTTTTCTATTTGGAATATAATACTTATTGAATGGCAGGCATGTCGAGGAGTTAGTCCGACTTCCAGAATGCTTCCTTTGTTATACTCCTTCCTCGGAGGCTGGACCTGTTTCACCAACTCCTGCTCTTTCCAATGGCTTCATCACATTCGGTAGCTTTAATAATCTGGCAAAGGTACCGTTTGGTAACTGTAACTTAAACCTATTGTTTCTAATAGTCTATGACATTCATCATTAACCTCTTTTTGATACCATTTCTAGATTACACCCAAAGTATTGCAAGTTTGGGCAAGGATATTATGTGCCGTTCCAAACTCCCGACTGGTGGTGAAATGCAAGCCGTTTTGTTGTGACAGTGTTAGGCAGAAGTTTCTTACAACACTAGAGCAACTGGGTTTAGAATCTCTTCGTGTTGATCTTCTCCCTCTAATTCTTCTTAATCATGACCACATGCAAGCGTATTCTCTTATGGACATTAGGTAAATATAACTGCATTATTTGCGTTAACAAAAAAGTGTTTATCGAGTGGTGTCTGACCTGCCCTTTTGGTTCATTTATCTGTCGGTTCAAGTGGTTTGGGTAACATCCCTTTTAGACGTTTTAACTTTTTTTTTACTTGTCTTGCATAGCTTGGACACTTTTCCATATGCCGGAACAACAACGACATGTGAATCGTTATACATGGGGGTGCCATGTGTAACCATGTCTGGTTCAGTGCATGCTCATAACGTTGGTGTCAGTCTTCTCAGCAAAGTTGGTAAGGAGCTTCACTTGTTAATATCTATTGCTTAGCTGCATCTGTCTGGCTTTCAATAACTTCTCTTGGCCGTTTCATCATTTTTCTTCTGGTTTCACTCTGATGTAGTAATATGGGTACCTGCAATTCAGGGTTAGGACATCTGATTGCCAAAAATGAAGATGAATATGTCCAGTTGGCACTACAACTTGCCTCGGACATCACTGCTCTCCAGAACCTGAGAGCTAGTCTTCGAGACCTTATGTCTAAGTCACCTGTCTGTGATGGACAGAACTTTATCAGTGGTTTGGAGGTAGCATATCGGAGCATGTGGCACCGGTACTGTAAGGGTGATGCCCCATCTTTACGATATATGGAAATGCTAAAAGAAGAGGGCATTCTCGAAGAGCGAACTATTGAAACAATCGAACCTGAAAGGGTAACAATCTCAAAAGACAACTCTCAAGGATCAAAAGAGTCCAACGGATTTATTCAGGCTCCATTGGCTATGCTGAATCACACCGCTTTAGAAGACAGCAGGAGTCAGTTGAACCAGACTACTAATTCCGGCAAGCTGAGCTGACATCTTATTTTTCAGTGCATATTTTGCACTTTCACAGTTACCTTAAAATTTGATTCGAAGTTCGTTCCGGGGGAACAACCCTCTTAAAAGGTACAAATATCTATCATATCCACAACCCGAGGCTGGTGGATAACATAGGTTGCGGCCCAATATTACGATTGATAGTATTCCCATTTTTTCGGGAGAAAGAATGCCGGCAGACTGGTAAAAATATGGATTGAAGAATAGCAGATAGGGATGAGATGATGCTATGATCTACCGGAATTGATACCGAATTGCTCTAAAATTTCTCCCCCATGAACTAAAGAAACCGTAGAAATTTAGATATGGTATTGTATATTTTGAGGAGAGGTTTAGTTTTGGTTTAACAATACCCATGGCTTTTGTTTTGAGTAGTTTTGACAGTGGCAGTAGGTGACATTATTACAGTTTTACGTGTTAGTGCCACGTTAAAAAATAAGAACCAACTTGAATCTTATGGCTTTTTTTATGATTCAGCAGCCTCAGTGTCCTACTTTTCAATTCCATAAGAAACTGGTTTAGCAGCCTGGAATGGTTAAATTAGCACTGGTCGATTTGATTAGAAAAAAATTGAAAATCGACTCAACAGATTCATCAATTATCGATCAAACCAATCATATTTAATAATTAACCAAGTTCAAAGGCAGAGGTGCCCTTCTAATCCGCACAGTATAGAAGGTGAATGTAATGAGTTCTACAAAGAAATGCCATTTGTTCCTTCTTCACTGACGTCGGCTAAACATAAAAATATTAAGAATGATCCAGTTCCAAACTACTCTGGGAAAAGAAGGGAGCATTCCTTAGCATTAGAGCGACCTCAGGTGCTAGTCTTTGACTGAAGTCCGTAATATCTTCACATCATGAATAGGCCTGAATCAACGAAGGAAAACAGCAAATCAAATCCTTAAGAGCAAATTCCAGGATCATAACGTTTAGTAATTGGTTGAGTGTTGAACTGAGATCCAACCGATATAATAAGAGAATCCCACAAATGAAATTCCGTTGTTCTAGACCAGGCAATAAACAGAAGTGAAGTGATTACAAGCCATGAATTTACCTGTCATTGTTGTCAGTTTGGACACTACCGAGCCTCTTGATAATTTCCATTCCCCCACATACTCTTCCAAATATTGTGTGTTTACCTGTGCTCAAAAGAATCGCTAGTCAATGCATTTTTGCAAGAGACTCCATGATATCTCATTAGCTAAAGGAGGAAAAAACACACAATATTACATCGTGCAAATACCACAAACACAGGATATGGGAGAGAATCGAGCTTATAGTTCTCGTAAAAAAATCACTGATTTATGTTTCTTATGTGCAACAAGCTATTTACAAAAAGGAAGAATGCAGTTCATTATGTCAATTTATGTAACTGGATTGGCCTTCAAGGTCAAAGAGAGAGTTAAATGATTTATTGATCTGAAGCAAATCAAAGAAAATGGGAACCCCTAAAACCATGAACTAACTTCTACTGCCTCTGCTTTTTCTTAACAAGCTCTAGAAACTTACTGTCGTCAATGATAAGCACGATAATAGCTTCAAAGCTAGTTTACGATGATAGTATGCCCCGAATCTAATTGGTCTTGACACACCAGTCCAACGCAGTTCATGGAGATAATTTAATATAAGTCTAACCATTATGTAAATAACATCTAAATCAATTTGAGACTCTGCTCTGCATATGTTGGACGGACATCACTGATAAATTATCCAGTAAAAGTGATCAGCTTGAACTTTAATAGCTTTTAGCTTTCACATTAAGAGAGCATATAAAGTTCAAACAGTTATTTGATCTCTAAACAAAGCTATCAAATTACTGGAAACATAACATAGAAGTTGGTGATGACATTGCAGATAGGAAGTCATAATGTCAAACAGTGGATAACAAAAGGGATCTCGATATTAAAAAGGAAGGGTAGTGCTAGGTGTTGCCAAATCTACCAATTTCAAGAATTTCCTCCAGGGATCAACCAAACATGTAAATATGAAGAATAACATAGTTCTTACTTTTTACTGTAACCAATAAGAATAACATCCTTACACATCCTTACCGTCTAAAGACGGTGCCGGTGACAAAGTAATGAAAAACTGGCTTCCGTTTGTATTCGGACCCGCATTAGCCATGGATAAAATACCAGCTCCGGTATGCTTTAACTCAGATTTTATCTCATCATCAAATACAGGACTGAAATCAACAAAAACACAAACCAGTAATCAAAATCACACTTACAAAATCACTTTCTCTTAAACTACCAATAATTGGAAAAACAGATGCCGACCCAATATTAAGACATATTAATAAAACAATTATAAAGTAACTTCCAGGCTTGATTATCCAAAAGACAAAAGCACTAGACTAAATCACATTAGATAAATAAGAAATAAAAATCACGGGCAGTCTCCAATTTAAACTAGGAAAAGAGGGATAAAAATCATACCCATAAATAGATTCTCCACCTTTTCCAGTCCCAGTAGGATCCCCACCCTGGACTATAAAATCCTACATCATAACATAGGTTAAAAAAAAGTTAATAACACCAATTACAAATAAGAAAAAAGAAGAAAAAGAAGGAACCTTGATAATCCTATGGAATTTGACATTGTCATAGTAACCTTTCCTGGAAAGTTCAATGAAGTTCCTACAAGTTCTTGGTGCATGCTTGTAATATAGCTGAAAATCCCAGTAAAATAAAAGGGCTAAGCCAATGAATATAAACCCAATATATACTGAAGAAAGCTCAGTAAAAAGAAAAAAAGAGAGTAGAGTTTTACCTCAACAGTGAAAGCACCCATTGAGGTTTCTAGAGTAACCTCTGGTGCACCTCCCTCTGAACTTGCCCACATCTTTCAAAGAAAAAACAAGGGTTCTTTTTTACAAGCAACGATTTCAGTTTTAGGGGAATAGGAGAGGAGAAGCGAAAGCAATTTTAAAGGATTCCTTGGGCTTGATCTGGATAGTTTTAAATTGGGCTTTCATTCTACTACTCCACTCCTAAAGCTTCCAACTTTCGAATAGTTTTTCGTGTTCCATATAAAATTCCAAATGTTTGTAATTACTCCATAAAATAAGAATTTCTCTTGTAATCATTTATGGTATTTGTTTAATATGATGCTAAACAACTTCCAACTTGTCTTTATGTAATTTTTTTTAATTTTATAATTACATTTATATTATTTTAAGTTACATTAATGATATTGAGAAATTTATATATTCGTATCGTATTTGTTATATATCATTTTATATCATACTTTAATCTCTTTTATGTTATAGCTGTTTTTGTTAGTTTCAATGTCAACCTTTTGATAGTTATAAAGAAAATAATACAAAATTTAGATTTTTAATATATCTTTTTTGCACTTGAATTATATTTGTCAGATACAAAATCCATTAATTTCCTCAAGCAAAGAAACCTCTATGTCTCTTTTTCATTTGAATCATTTTCCATAATTTAGGGGATCACTTGGGTTGTAAATAATTTGTAAATTTTGTCTATTTTTTTTTGTGATTTCCCCAGTTCTGGGATCATTTGGTTCTAAATTCCATTGAAAGTAACTGAGCATAAAGAAGCTGGTTCCATGTGTCTGGTACACCAGGCAGGCACCAATGGCTGCAATCTTGGGGTGCAACCGGAGAAATCCCCGGCTCACGGTACTTGGAAGGGTGACCATCTTTCCTGAACCCCGTCAGATACGTAATGTTTAACAATCGGACCTTCCAGCTTCCTTTGTTCATTTCTTTGGTCATATTGCCAATATATTGATTATTCCAGGATTCGGGTTTAAGCTTCTTCTGGTCTTTTTCTGGTTCTGTTTCTGCATCACACACTCCCCCATCATCCCATGTGCCATTCCTACAATTTTAACGCGTTAAAATACCAAAACAAATGTTGGTTTTTTTATACGAATAAGATTGAACGGATATAATTTTGTGATCACTTACATGAAATGAACCGGTGAATGAGTTCGGATAAAAACATGGCTTCTTTGTGGGTTTAAGTTGTTGGTTATCCATGACATCAATGTTTCAAGAAACCTAGTAAAACCTTCCATGGCATCCATTGTCATATTCAATGTCCCGCCTTCCTGAAAATAGCAGCCCCTGCAAAAAAAAGAAGAAAAAACACAAAATTCTATCAATAATTATGCTGAATTTAAGGGATAAATTATGATATTCTTCCATATATATATATACACACGCGTTGGAGGGTAAAACTTTCGAGATAATGTTCTAGAAAAAATTAATTCATGAGATAAAGCACTCCCAAGATTAATTGCTCAAATAAGGTGAAATCCACAGTGTTGGCCGTAGGTCGCCATGTCTTCCCGGCGAGCTACAAGAGATTACATGTGCCATGCACGTCCCAACACGCTGGGCATCCGAGGCCATCCGACCGAGGCCATCCGAACGAGCTATGCGAGGGAATCCGAGGGAAGCCGAGCAAGGGTAGGTCGCCCAGAGTGCATGGCGACCTACAAGGTCGCCCGGAGGGCATGGCGACCTATGTGTTGGGACGTGCATGTGCCATGCAACACGTTCATTCTCTCTGTTTGAGCAAGGGTAGGTCGCCCGGAGCGCATGGCGACCTACGGCCAACACTTTGAATTTCACCTTATTTGAACAATTAATCTTATGAGTGCATTAACTCGTGAATTAATTTCTTTCATAACATTATCTCGAAAGTTTTGCCCACGTTGGAGCCTATGAAGAAGCCGTACATTTTAGCAATTTTCTCTTTGTTCCACCAGTGGCCTGTATTGAAGACAATGACATTGGCTCCTTTCCATTGTTTGGAACGCCAATGCAACTGGTCTACCTTAACGATTACCTTGACTTGGGCGGGGGCATTTATAGGTCGGCGACCGAGGACCGCTATGAAAGGTGTTCTGTAGTATTCGACGGTGAGGTTGTAATCCTGGAACTTCATTGAAAGAAAGCCTTTGTGCTTGGTTATGGGGCTTCCGTTTTGTTCGAAGATTGCAGATTTGTTTGAAACATCCTGAGCCAACATGCAAAGCAGGGACTCCCATTGATTTCTTCCCATAGAATCACCAGCAAACACGATCCGTCCGTTTCGACTCCGTTCCAAGAAATCGGTGGCATTGAATCTGTGGTTTAAAGAAATTAAACAACCCTACCATTCACAGAGAAAATGATTAAACTCTCATACCTGGGAACATAACAGTCATGGGGCTTCCATCTCCATTTGAGATACTCGACGTTTTTTCTTCCATTCCTACGACACCGGAAACCGGGATCGAGGAACGGGCACTTTTCGTCGTACAACTGGACCGGATTTTTATGGTCAACCCGAACCCATTGGCCGTAGGAATAATCACAAGGCCTTAAGGGTGGTCTATGATGGAATATGGCTGGTTTCCGAGGGAAGAAATGATCGAAACGGAACAACGGTAGTGACTTTGAAGAGCTCCCAAGGTTCAAAGTAATGATGGAAGAGATCAAGATGAAGACGAAACAGATAGTGCAGCAAATCTCTCTCTTGATACTGGCGGAACTAGGCGGAAGTTGGTGGATTGTTTGGGTGGTGAATTGATCCATAAGAAGAGGAAGAAGAAGGGGAAAAAAAGTATGTAAAAGAGGATGGTTTTTAATTTGAAACAGTCTTTTGTAGAGGAAAAGTAAAAAGAGTTGTCGGAGTTTGTGGGATGTGCTTTGCTAATTATGGCAACATCAATTGTATACAAAAAAGTAAACTACACAGATAGTCACTGAAATTTTAGGGTGTTTCTATTTTGATCATCAAACTTGTAAAACTTATGTTACAATCATTATAATTTTAATTCGCTTTCATTATGGTTATTACGTTAGTTGCTATTAGAAAATATTGACATTGAGTCTTCTTCCTCAAAAACTCTAATTTTCCATGTTTACGGTTGTTGTAATAGTTGAGTGTTTTTTATGAATAGAGTGATTGTTGGTCAATCTTAATAGTGGGAAGGCTCCATTGGATCAAAATATTAACATAATTTGATTTCAAATTGTTATTACCGTCGCTTTCTTTCGTCGTCGTTTCTGCCACCATTCGATGGTTTCTCCAATAAGAAAGTAATGCAACTACTCTCCTTCTCTCTCTTTCTTTTGGTTCAAACTCTTCGAAAAAAAACCTTTTAATATCATAAATCTCAAGTCAATCCTAATTGAAACTAAAAGTTCAAACTTTTAGATTTGTCGCTATCAACCGTTAAATCAGCTTGAAATCAAACTATGTTAATCTTCTGATCAAATAAATCTTTCCCAATTTTGGAATTTATTGGTGAACACTCTATTCATAAAAAAATTGTCCTTAGTGATGGTTGCAAATTAAGAACCTTGGGGATTTTAGAGGAAAATATTTTAATGTGTCATATCAATATTTCTTAACGACAATGATAGTAATAAAAATGCATTAAGACTTTAGTGAATGTAATGTAAGTTTTAAAAGATAAATGACCAAAGTGAAAACACCTTAACAAATTAGTGACAAATAAGGTAGTTCACCCTAACATATATAAGGGTAACTACACATTTATTATCTAAACTATTACTTTGTTCCATTTTGGTACATAAACTCTATTGTTTTCAAAATTATACCCAACGTTTAGTTTAGGTTTCATTTTAGTACTATACTGTTAATTATTTTATGGGTAAATTACATCATTTATCACTCAACTATCTTCTCACTTCTATTTTGATCATTGAAGTTTATTTTTTTAATTTAATCACTTAACTTTCATATTACTCCTAATTTAATCACTCTAACTTATTTTATTAATATATGAGGGGTTTGTGATATAATTTTCGAGTTTGGGTAGAATTTTAAATTTACTTTTTATTATAAAATAATAATAAAAAAATACCATGTTACAAAAATATTAATAAAATAAATTAGAATAATTAAAATATGAAAATTTTGGAAGTTGAGTAATTAAATTGAAAATTTTAAACTTTAGTGACCAAAATATAAGGGAGAAGATAGTTGAGTGATAAATAATATGATTTACCCATAAAAACTGACACGTACAATTAGGGGTGGGAATAGGCCAGGCCGGCCTCCAGGGCCTGGGCCTGGCCTGTATAAAGCCTGGTCTGGCCTGGCCTTTTTAACTAAACAGGCCAGGCCCATGCCTTTTTAAAAGCCTATTTAACTAAACAGGCCAGGCTTAGGACTATTAAAAAGCCTGATAGGCTGACCTATTTAGAGTGACTACTTTGTAAAATATACTAAGTTAGAGTGACTTAATAGGGATTTTACTCTAAAATTAATGGTTAAACTGAAAATATTAAATGTTTATTGTTAAACAGGCCAGGCTTTTAAATAGGCCCAGGCCAGGCCTAAATAAAAGCCTTTAACAGGCCACAGGCCAGGCCCAGGCCAATACAAATCAGTGTAGGCCAGGCCCAGGCCTATTAAAGCCTAGCCTGACCTGGCCTATTCCCACCCCTATGTACAATAGTACGTTCAGTTCTAATAGTAGGGTATCAAAATGAAACCTAAACTAAAACGTTAGGTATGATTTTGAAAAAAATAAATAAAGTTTAGGTACCAAAATAGAACAAAAGTAATAATTTAGATACTAAATCTATAGTTTATCCAATATATAAAACTGTTTTTAATCCTGCTTTTAGAAAAATCAGTATAAAAAATAATAAGTATTTTTTTATTACGTTAAAGAAAAGGGGTTAATATAATTTCTGGTAACTAAATTTGATATTTATTCGCAACATGACATTCAACTTTGTTTTATGTAATTAGGTATGTAACCAATTTTTTTGGGTGTAATGTATTTAGCAAATTTTTAAAATTTCATTCGTACTTTAAATTTTAATGTCTAACTTGTGAATCTGTAATATATATTCTCTTTAACTAAATGATATTAAAACTATCAGTATGAACCAATCAAAATTGAACACATGTAATTAAAAAAGCCAAGTACCGAATTGTGCTAAAGAAAAAAAAAACAAATATCTAAGTGCATCAAAAATAAGATAAGAATCTAATTGCACCATTAAAAAATTAGGTATATAACTGTAAAAAAAATGCCACATCATAAATAAATATCAAAACTAGTTATCAAAATAATAGTTTTCTTAAAAAAATTGGTTTTTTATTAAGTATAGAGGTATTACATTTTCAAAGTAAATGTAAGGATTCGAACCTATACAAGATAAGATAATATAAGCATATTTAATCACACGGTCAATTAATGGATCTCAAAAAAAATTAATTATAGGTGAATTTAATAAAATGATTTTTTTAATAGTCTAAGATAATTATAAGTAGTATATGTTCAAAAAAAAATTCTTAAGCATTGACAGCACACCCCTTGCAGGTGTAGCTGCTCAAAGCCTCAAACCCAATAACTCCCGAAAAAATAATACATCCTTTAATCACTTGATGGGTTCAATGAAGTTAATTAAGTAGTAAGAAGTTGCAATACCAAACGTCTGAAGTTGAGTTCCCTAAAACCAGATAGGTTTTGCAATGAATAAAATGGGGTCCCCATATTTAGAGGCTTGTTAGTGTATAGTCGAATTTCAATTCAAGCTTTGCACTAATAGTCGAATGAATCGTGAGCATAAAGTGTTTGATTTAAGTTTCGAAAGAATCAGGTCATTTTGTTGAAGATGGAAAAGCCAAGTGGGAGAAAGAAATGTTACTATATTTACACTACTGATTCATGCTCAATGATGATCTTTTCCCACTTGCAAAGCCACTAAAACTTTGGGACTTCATTTCCAATGGAGATAAAGATATCTGGCTTTCCAACGTGTGCTTGCCGGTTACAACACTGCAGCCATTATTCGATACGCACTGATGGCCTGCTTAATGGTCATCAGCTTCAGCTGTTTGTACGATTGAACGATTAACAACATTCGGAGTTTATTATTTCACCACATTATTAGCACTAGGTTTTTAACTTTGACCACACCACCACCGTCATATCTAAAGCTTTCTGCAACCAAAAGTTACCATTTTTTACATTGGCAAAAAACAGCATATTTCTTTTGACCTTCAAAGTGGGGGAGCCATGTCAACATCCTCAAAGCTTTATCTCATCTGCTCCATCATATCTTTGGACAACCCATTTTCCTGTTACAAACACGAATAAATTACATTGTAATCGCCAAATGCCAAAAATCTCTACAATATTTGCCTAACTATGTTGACCCAACTATCAAATAATTTCGGAGGCCATCTTTCATTATTGCTATCTTCATTCTCTTTTGCAACAATATCTGCTTTAATTGGAATTCGACTTTGAATTCTATGGACGAAATCAAAAGTATATATTTCGGACTGCATATGTAGAGATATATTTTAGGATGGATAACAACATAAAATTTTTGTACCGATAAATACAAACAAAATTCAAGGAAGAATACAATCAATAAAATAGATAATTATCTAAAGAAAATTTAAAATTTCAAAATAATAATTCAATTTCATTGTTTCGTTATGATAAAATAAAATTGATTTATTGATTAATTAATTCTTTTAGAAATATATAAAAATAATTGTCCCATCAAATATAAATCTAAAAAATAGTTATCCTTAAGTCCCGCTGAATTAGACAGCTTGGTCAGGGTACTTAACGTCTGATTATAATTATTTTATGTATTTTTAATTTGAAAATGGTTGGTGTTAAAGGAAACCACGTCTCCACTTAATCCTAATTTAGTAGCCAAACTAATGCAATTAGGCCACGTGCCAAGCGGTCAACAGTTCAAATGACTAATTATCTGTTCATATGTCTCATTACAACCAGCACCACCGTCTAATATTTTAATAGTTTAAACTCATCTTTACTCCTTAATTATTAACTTAATTCTAACAAAAAACTAATAGGATATATCATATATGCATATGCATTGCTTACCATGATTGAGATTAAAAGTGGTGGGCGGTTGGACCCTGACTCGACAGGGACGAGCTATCGGGCGTGGATGGCTCGGACGAGTAATCGAGCTGGCACTCTAGGTTCACCCCAAACAGCCGCAACAGCCTCTTTGGGTTCCCACCTGGGGCTTGATATTGAGCCATGCTTCCTGCAAATGTGACACAAATTCAAAACACATGCTTCCATGTGATGCTCAATAATATTCAGTGAACCCACCCCATTTTATATTAATACTCAAACTCTTATATCATCACAGCTTTTACTAGAACAAATTAATTAAAAAATATATTTATTCATATTAAAATGGAAGCATCGAACAAAAAGAAAAAGCATTTTAAAAATAAAGTAATAATTTTTTTATACTTAATATATTACTATAATAAAATACCAGGTAGAGCGTGAAACAAATTTCGAGGAACAACTTACACGAATAGGACAATAACATTAGCTCTCACTCACTTCAATGTGAGAATAAATTCCTTTTTTTACATTAAAGTTTTATATTAAAGTAAAAATATTTAGAAAATATATATTTTTAATAAGTAGATAATGTTACAATGTGACAAAATTATATACCTGCATGAAAACAATCATGTTGGTATGGCACGTTAGCCCCATGATACAATCCCCTAGCACACCACCGTTCATCGCCACCGCCGCCGCTGATATTTCCCATCACGGGGTGGCCGTCATCCACTGCTGCACCGCGCCTCCTCCACCCTATAAACAATCTATCGGCATCCAAACGGTGGCGTTGGAATAAAATAACATCACCAGCATCGAGTTGTTTCTCTTTGACATATCTACTCCACCCTTTGGTCAACACGTAGCTTTGGCTACTATTCCAATACGAGTAACGGAAACGCCAAGACTTGCCCGACTCGTCCTCGAAACTCAGCAACAAGACTTTGTCGAGCGAGTCAGGGCAGGCCAAGGGGAAGTGCTTCTCGGCATGTTGCTTGGGAATAACAAGGCGGTTGAGCTTGCCGACATCGCTGGGGGTTAGGGGTTTTTCGAACATGGGTTCCCTTTCATGGTATTGATGTGGGTTATTTGAAAAGAAGAACATTGAAGGGTGATTGTGAAGATTTGAGGAAGGGGAGCTTTGGGTTGGTTCCATGAGAGTAGATTTCTTTACTGGAAATGGTTAATGGAAACTTAGGGAGAGAAGCAGTGAGGAAAGGATGGGGGGAGTGGTGGTTAAAGAAGCGTGATGATTATGGGTTTGATGTGCAAACTGTTTGATTTTGACGCTCGACAATGACAGAGAAAACTGAGCAACATAAAAGAGATAAAAACTAGTGAAGAAACAATGGGATTACTTGCCTTACGGGGTGAAAAAATTTAATTATTCTATTAGATTTTATTATCAACTATATTTAACTCGATTCAAAAAATTAATTTTATTTATTCAAACAAACTCAAAAAATAAATTAAATTAATTTAGAGTAACAATTTTATAAATTAGATGCTAAAAACTTTTTAAATTCGAGTTAAGTTATAAAACAAAACTCAAATAATTTAAAATTTTAATAATTAGTACATTGATTTTTAAGTTTGAGTCGTGTCTCTCAACTTTCTATAATATATGTATATCATATATGAAAAAATATGAAGAAATATATATATTGTATGCGGTTATGAAAAAACATTTAAATTTGAATTAAATAGTACCATAATATTATTAATATTTACAATTAAATTTAAATAGAAACTCGAACAACTCAACTCAACTTGTCTCAAATTTTATAAACTCGACTCAACTTAAAAAAATTTCAAATTTGAGTCAAGTTATAAAATATAACTCGTCAACTTGAATAACTTGAAACTTTTTACTCGACTCAATTGAATGCTCACCCTACACCTGCAACCATGGGCGAAACTATAAATTTATTATAACGTAGCTTAATTTTATTTTCCATAAATGTAATTTTCTTTCAATTGAGGGGTCTTATATTTTAGTTTTTCAAAAATATATATATATTTTCAATATTAATTAATAATTACAAAAATAATTTACAGGAGCCTATGTTCTCCCTTGCCTACAATGCTAATTAATAAAAATATTTTATATAAACTTATATTTATAAAAGTTATTTAATAATTTTCACTAAATTTATTTTGTGACATGTGACCCGTGGAATATTATTTAATGATTTACGATATTTTTTTTTATAATAGATTAAAAATTTGTCATATGGGTGTAAAAAGTTTTATAAAATATATTTTTTTATTAGAACTCATGTGCAGATATGACAATTTCAATAAAAATATATATTTTATAAAACTCATTAAAATTCATTTGGCGAGTTTTTAATAACTATAACAAATATTATAAACCCTTAAATAAATTTTTACCATTCGATTTTTTTAAATATTATCGGTTATAATATTTTGTTAATTTTGCCCATAATTTATGCATTAATCTACTATTTACGTGTTTGATCCTCGTGTAATCATTTAAAATCGACTTATTTTAAATTATAAAAAAATATTTGTCGACACTGTTTTTCGTATGGGTAGAGAAAAACTTGGTACGGCTTAAGGGTTTTTCTTTGAAAATGTTTTGAAATGCGAGGAGTCGCCACCAATCATTTAAAGGTACGATTGGAATACCATAAAACCAAGCGATTTTAATAAAATATTTTATTTTTATCAAAATACTAAGTTTAGGGTCTACAAAAATCAAAAAATATATTCGGGAGTCAATTACGCGTGGGGAAGAATTAGCATCCCCACATCGCCTTAAAATTAGTACTTAGTTGATTATCCTATATTAAAAATTAAAAACTTTGAGTTCAAATTTCATTTAATTTTAAAATCATTACGGATGCAAAGTTGAAAAGGGTATTCGTTTATTAAAGCCAATAGCATTCGCCCCCTAGCATGAATGCGAGAGATCAACTATTGTGCCTAAAAACCGGACATTGCCTCGATATTTTAGAAATCATTATGCATTCGTGAAAAGGATGTCGACCTATTTTGGGAATCACCAGTAGTCACCCCCTGAGCATATTTTCAGGATATATAGTATTGACTCCTTAATAAGTAAACATTGCCTTAGATTTTAAAACATGGTACAATCAAACAATTTATTATTAACTCTAATTAAACTAAGAGTAGATTAAGGCTTTCTCAATCTTAAAGTGTTGAATTATTAAAGAACCTTGAGGCATAAACCTAAAAATGTAAGCTCTAATATTAATCCTACTTGATTTTAACCAGTTATTGAATCGAATAATCGATATGACCCCTTGAGCATTTAGGCAAGGGCCAACTCAGATTACTCCTCAAATTAAAGGGCATAGATTGTAATATAACCTAAAGTGGAGGCTCTAATTAATAACCTATTTAATTATGTTGACTTAAAAATTCTAATTAAAAGTTTAAGGACTAATGTAAAAGGAAACTAAAGTCCAGAGACCTAAATATAAAAACTTTAAAGTTTAAGGTCAAAATCTATAATACCTAAAGTTTAAGGACTAACCAATAAATCAAGGATCAAATGATTATCCTAATTATCTATTAAAAATTAAGAGATTAAATTAGGTGACCTTTAATATTAATTGATGATTAACACTTTAAGAATTCGAACAATCGACTCGAGTAATCGGGCATTTTATGCAAAAACTCGAATCGAATTATTCCCTAATTAAAACTAAGGTGAGATCCTAATTACTAAATAAAATTTGGCATTAAAAGATCCCAATCTAAGAACAATTTCTAAAAACTAATTGAATAAAAAAACTAGAAATACAAATTCAAATAACAACAAATTAAATTAAAATTAAGAAATAAACAAACAAAAATATTTAAAATAAGAAAATAAATATGAAAGGATTAAATTGCATTAGCATTAAACTATAGGGAAAAAATAAATCGTATATGTAATTACAAGGGGCCAAATTAAAATAAAATAAGAATTGCATAATTAAATTGAAACAAATAAAAAAAATATTAGTAACCAAAATCTAAAAACATGTTGAAACTGTAGGGACTAAATCATGATTATTCATTTTTACAAGCCTAAAATGCACCATTAAATAAAAATAGAAAATTACAAAATTAGTCCAACAAAATTGAAATAAATTAAATAATCACTATAGGTGATAAGAAAGTAAAAACATACGATTACTAAGGGGACATGAACGCAATTATACCAATAACTATATCGTATAAAAAAGGAAAAATAGCAAAATGAGTGCAACTTAAAAGGGAAAATAATAGTTTTGGTCCTCGCATATGACCAAAATGCAAAAACACGGGAATCTTTGGGGGACTTAAACGTTATTTTACCCCAAACTTCTCCTATAAAACACATTTATTTTTTTATTCATTTTAAACCCAAAACCCAAAAAAAATTAAACTCTCTTAACTCTCTCTCGGCCAATCCCTATCGGTCTCTCCCGACCAACCCCTGCCAGCCTCTCCGACCGTCGTTTCGACCACCACACATGGTGGGTGATGCTTATAAACCGACCCCAAACGATGTTATTGTCTCTGATCTATACTCCTAAGCCCCTATATGGAGTTAAAATCACTAAATACTACTCCTAATCACCCCAAAAGCTCCCCAACGTTTTGACTTTTTTCCATTCCGACCACCGCAAAGACGAACTGACCCTTCTATTCAACTTCCCCCTCAGGTAACGTTTCCTCTTCCCTCTATTTTTCGTATATATATATATATATATATATATTCAAATTGGAAAAAAGAAAAAAAAACTTTTAATATTCGAACTGAAAAAATTTACCTTTAAGGTTTTTTTATTGCTTTCTGAAAAATACCAAAAGGGGATCCCTTTTATAACTTTTTTCTTCGGGTTTTATACCCGAAATTACATCGCCCTTTTCAATAAAAAAAGCAACCTACTCATATTTGCTTGTGACAAATAATGTTTGTGATGATTTACATTTTTAATATCTCAGATTTTCCGGGGTTTGTTGAAATTTTTGATGGATTTGTTCGGCTAGGGTTGACGGTGGCGACGATCGATGTGACTGGGCGTGAGAAGAACTTGGTCGGCGGCTATGGAGCTTATTTTGGCGGCGACAATGGCTGATGATAAGAAGGGTTATGGTTATGGTTATGGTTAGGGTTAGGTTAGATGTTTAGGTTAGGGCTTTGGTTTGGGCCCAGGTTTGGGTATTGGGTTTGTATGGAATAATATTTTGTTTATTTGTAATAATAATAATAATAATTATTATTATTATTAATAGTTCAAATATGGTGATTACAATATATTATAAAATGATTTATTATCGAATTGGCTCGTACACTCAATTTATGATTTTATATGTACTATAAAATATAGATATGCTAGTAGAGTTGCAATCCAAACCAAGGACCAAACTAGAATATAACTTTAGGGGACTAAATTTCTTAGTTTCAAAGTTGACTATAAATAAAGAAGTATTTAAACTAAAAAATGAGGTTAAAATTTAATTTATTCTATTTTAAAACTAACATGCACCTAATAAATGTGTGAACCAAAAGAAATATGAGAGGGGAAGAACATGTTTGATTTTTTTAATTAGTTTGAAGTGAATATAAGTTAATATATGTTCAAAAACTTTCAATCATTTGATATTAAATGTTCATACACATCTATATACATGATGTTTGAATCCATGACTTCAAGGGATAACAACAATCCCTTAACCACAGAATTCACATAGTTAGTGCAACTTTATTTGATATTTAAATAAGGATATAAGGATCAATTAAACAAAAAATGTAAATTTTGGGAAGGGCCCTCTCTCATCCTATTTAGTTACATTCTCAATCCAAACATAAAATGGCATGAAAAATATATATAATAATGAATCAACTATAAATTTAATATAACTTTTTTTATTTTGTAATTATATTATGTTTGAAACTTTCAAAATTATTAGATCTATTTTTATTATCGCTGTCACTATATATATTTTTGTAAGGATGAACATGAATCAAGTTAGTTTGAGTTTCCGATCAATCCGATTCGATCCAATAAAAATACCCAATCTACCTAAAATCCGATTTAATTTAGGTTTAGGGTGACTTCACTTGACCCAGAACTCAACCCACCTCTTCCAATAAAACTCACATCTATGAAAAAAATAAAATAAAGATATGTATTATTTCAATTATATGTAAATATATAAGGTATAATTACACTATTTTTCAAGTCAAAACAAATATTTTTCATTATAAACTCATACCCAACCGACCCAAACTTATTCTAAAAAATTTTACTTGAACGTAAAATATTCTTAAAATTATTCGACCTAATAAAATCGGATCAGGCTAGAATTCATTGATTTCGAACTCGCGTCCATCCTTAATCAGTGTGTAAAGTCATAAGTACTATCACCGTACAATGAATCCGAGGGAAAAAAATATTAGGTTACCCATTCTAGACTAGAGTAACAAAAATTTAACATATACTAGAGTTCGTATTTTATATATATTATATTGTTAAAAATGAATATAAATGTCAGCACATAAATTGTAAAGATTAAATCAATGATTCAATGAACATTATTTTGATGAAAGGTTGATTCAATGAACATGAAAGGTGGATTTAAATAAATATGGAAATCGTTGGTATTGGAGCAATTACAGATGATTTCGTTGATTCAATGAATATAAAAGCTTGTTTATTTTTTTACATTTTAAATACTAGTGAATATAGAGACTAAATTAAACATATGATTAAATTTGGTGTTTAAACTATGAAGCTTAAGAAGTTTAAGCTCTAGTGACATAATTTTATATTTTTAGCTTGCAAATGAATATATTCATGAACGCTAAATGAATATGTTCACGAACATATAAACGAACGTAAATTGAACATGTTCGCAACATATAAATGAATATGTTCGCGAGCGTTAAATAAACATGTTGGTGAATGCTAAATGAACATGTTCGCGAAAGCTAAACAAACGAAAACGAACACTTTTAAGAATAAATATACGAACACGAATACAATATTAAAATTTTAACCAAACATGAACATCTTTAAAATTAAACAAACGAACACAAACACAACATTGTTTGTTCAATCTTGGTTCATCTATACCCGTAATCCCCTATGGATGGGTTGAATTTAAGTACTTTTATTTCGTATTAATAATTCAATATAATTAATTTTAAAAATTTTAATTAGTATTAAGATAATTTTAACTTGAACTCCAAATCAATTTTTTTTAATTTGAATTGGAATATTAAATATAATTTATTTATTTTCAAAACAATATTTACTTAAATTTAATTTATTTAGGTTGTATCATCCCATGTTATCGTATTTTAATTTTCTATCGAATTATTTACATTGATTTTAATTTTATATGAATAATAATTAAATTTTATTTTGATTTCTGTATTTTTGTTTATGAAATAGTGATTATTTTCAAAGGGTTACGGTAGTTATATATATATATATATATTTCAAATTAAGAATAACAAAGAGAAAAAAGAAACCTGAACAGGTGTCCTGTAAGGCAAATCTGGAAGATATTTCCTTGAAAAGTAAGCATTAGTCAACACTACTCATGTAGAAAGTGAGGCAAACATTAGTTTTGAATTTTGAATAATGGACCGACCTGCCTGTTTTTGAGGGCCTAACTTTGAATTACAAGTTAATCTGAATAACAATGTATATATATTTTTTGGTTACAAGAATAACAATATATATCGTGTCCGAATATAACTTGAGGTTTTGACGGTCCCTAACGTGCCAAACAATTCATTTGGCTAGTGCTACGTAACTGTACAATGACTAGCTCTGAACGTGTTAGATGAGGCCTCACATCGGACCAAACATTTCCGGTTTGCATGAGCAACAAAGAATCAATTATTCATGTCTTGCAGGACTGTCCAACTGCTCGAATGATGTGGACACATTTGACCCCACCTCAGACTCTAGGGAATCTCGTTTCCTATTCTTTAGCTGATTAGTTACAATCTAATCTTTCTAAAAATGCAGGGGCTGATCGTGAGCTTAACACCCAAGCGAAGATTCAAAAACGGAACCCTCCCACCACCGGAATGATCAAGCTTAACACGGATGGAGCTGTGAGCCAATCTACGATGGATGAGCGGGAGGTTGTTGTATCTTCCAGGGATTTAAATAGCGTTCGCGGTCACGTCGCGTTTATCACGATTACAGACATAACAAATATCATTGCGGTCATTGCGGGTACCGCGGTTGTGAATTATTTTAAATTTCACACAACTTATCTTAAGACATAATAATTATAATTATAATTATAAGGAATCATTTTTAATAACTTTTTTGAATGTTTTCTAAGCGAAAATGATATATATATATATATATATATATATATATATATATATATATTACATTCCAAAAATTTGGTTAGTGACCAAAGTGTAAGATTTAAAAATTTTGTGGTCAATTTTGATAAATTGAAAAGTTCAGAGATTTATTTTGAATATTTTATGAAGGATTGTTTAGCAAAGATTAGAAGAAGAAGAAGGGACATTTTGGTCTTTTGGTAATTTATGAATTTAATATTGGTTAGTGGTGTATTATATACGTGGAACGAAAGGAAAATTTTAGAGAAATTTAGAACCTTTCTTCATCCTTTCTTTCTCCTCTCTACGTGGGTGCTTGTCTAAGGTAAGAGAATGCTAAGTTTGTTATTTCTTGAAGTTTTAAGTTGGTTGAGAAAGAATTTGTAAATAATTTTTGAGGTTAAATTTGACTTGTCATGAGTTGAAATAAGAAATATAAATTGTTAGAAATGGATTTAGAACATATTGATTAATTAGTAAGATTTTTAGTTTGAAAAGATATTAGGGGATTTTGGATGATTAAGTGTAGTAAAGTGATCTAAGTTGAATTGAATATGTGTAGTTAAGCTTTAAGGGTTGAAGGGAGGTTATAGTGGAGGATTTAAGTAAGTTTTGTAAATTTACGGGTTAGGAAGAGTGAGTTCTGGGCAAAGGGTATCGGTACTGGATGAACAATACCGATACTTAAAAAAAAAGGTGATATTGGGTTTTGGGTATCGACACTGGAAGAACAATATCGATACCATAGGGTGAAATTGTATGAATCAGTCGTGTAGTATCGATACTAAAGGAGTAGCATCGATACTAAGGGTATCGATATTAGAGTAAAGGTATCGGTACCATTTTCAAAGATAAATTCCAATATGTAAGAAGGGTATCGATACTGAAGTATAGTATCGATACCACATGAGGGAAGTATCGATACTGTACCATGAGTACTGGAATTTGTGAATCAAGTGTGTTTTTTAACTTAAGTTTAGATGATTGATTATTAGTGATTCAAATTCTGATATTTATTTAGATAATATAATTGTGTAGATATTGATCGGAACCAAGATCCGGATGATTCAAAGTTATAAAATTGATCTAAGGTGCTAAGTGCTTAGCTTTGACTAAGTGAGACTAAGATGAGTGCATATTAATATGTATACGGCGTTTATGGAAATGAGACTTGCGATGAGTCTATTTCCAATGTTTTGATTGCATGATTCTATGAATACAAGCATATTGTTTATATAGTTTCTATGTGTACATGAATACATGTTTATGTGTTATATGCATAGTTATTCATGAACTATGTGTTACATGTTATCTTATGTGATACTGATCTATAAGAATATATGATAACAAGGTATAAGTTATATGAATTAGATCTATGTGAATACATGTATGCATGGTAACCTATGTGAACTGATATAAATGACCTATGTGAGTAAATGAAAAAGTAAGATAAGCTCAATAACAATGACCTATGTGATTGCATGAGAAATGATATAAGCTATGTGACTATGAGCTATATGAGTACATGTCTATGTGATTATACGAACATGTGATATAATCTATATGATATAGAACTATGTGAATAATTGAAAATGTGAAATGTGTAAACAGTAAACCCATAAGTATGTGTTATGAGAGCTAAGGGTATAATTGGCGTGCCAAGAGTCAAGGGTTCAACGCGGTCCTTCGGGACAATTCTACGAGGTCCTTCGGGACAATTCTACGAGGTCCTTCGGGACAATTCTACGAGGTCCTTCGGGACATTTCTACGCGGTCATTCGGGACATCTATGTGGTCCTTCGGGACATTATATGTGACACTTCGGTACAATTTATACGAGTTGTGGTGATAGTATTTGTGCACAACCTCAATGCACTCACATATTTTAAGTTCTCAGAAGTGTACCATGGGCTATTAAAAGAGATAAAATAAATAAAAAAATGTGTGATGATATGTGTGTTGCTTTGTGAAATGTATTATATGATATGTTACGAATGTTAAGTACAAGATTATATGTTTAAATGGTTGAATGGTTTTGCATAGTGACAATGATAATAATATTGATGATGTTGATGCTGCTGATGATATAATTATATATATGTGCACTTATGCTTTTGTTACATGGTATGTGTTATCGGTTCTTTATATGATTATATGAAATATTTAGAATATGATTAAGTGACAAGATGTTTTATTATATATTTTATATGCCTCATTAAGTCAACGACTTAGCGTGTGAGTGTTTCACACGTAGGTACAAAGAAGTCAGAAGAAGATCAAAGTTAGGACATGCAAGACTGCATATTATTACAGAAGATCAGATCAAAATTAATTGACGATGTATGTTCTTTTGTATATGTTATTTTGTTGGCATGTAAATGAAAGTTTAAATCAAGTATGCTCTGATAGAATTTAGTAAATTTACTTGAATTCAGTTAATGCAAATTATTAAGTTTTATGTTAAATTAGAGTATGAATTACTCCACGGTTTCGTTATGATATATTGTTCAAATTATAAACAAAATTTTAAAAGTAAATGTTTTGAAAGGTTAAGGTGACACCTCGGATTCGTATCTGGGTCGGATACGGGTTGGGGTGTTACAATATATATATAGTTTAACTAAATAGAAGACTTTAAAAATTTGGTAATATGATAAGATAATTAATTAATGATAACATTGTGAATACATTATTATTTAAATGATTGAAATTATGACTAAATTAAATAAAAATAAAAATTTATATTCTAAAACATTGTGAGTGGATTATGTTTTAAGCCCAACAAACCCTAAAATATTTTAATCCTAAACTCCCCCAAACAACAACCCACCTACCGTTCTATCCTTTCTCCCGTTTTTTTCATGCTTTCTTCTCCAATAGCGTCCGCTCCACCATATTCGTCGGTGGTGGAGGGAATTAGATTTAGGGATAAAAACTTTTACTTTTCTTGATTTCTTACCTTCTCAAATGGAATCCGAAGCCCGTTCTGTTGCTGCTGATCTTTGCGTGAATGGTGAGTCTTGTTGGATGTGCTCTCTGTTTTTGATTTTTTGTTTTTAAGTTTGCAGAGCTTTTTTGATTTATTCCTTCTATATTTTGTTGGATGAGCTTTGCGTTTTTTTATTGAGAATTCCAGCTTTTTTTTCGTTCTTTTTATTTTTTTATAGTAACGGTTGAAAAGCGGTAATAGTGTCCCGTTATCGGCGCTATACACTGTTACCAGTTAAATTGTAGGCGTGACAGACTGCTATCGACATGATTTAGCTACCCACCATTAAATTCAGAAATATCGGTTTCGGATGGTGGTGTGACCACAAAATAGCGGTCCACTATTTGAAACCCTGGTATCTTCCGAAACATTGAAGGCGAATGGATAATGGGGTACCATCGGAACATCTGTCATTGCTCCGTCCTTCATGCCGAGCTTTGGACTCTCCTGGATGGTTTAGTTATCTCTTGGAACCGAGGCTTTAGACAAATTGAAGTGAAAATGGACAAAGAGAGGCAGTGAGAATCCATAACTCCCTAGAGCAGACGCACGAATCATCAATCATCGGGATAATTGATGCTCTAGTTCGTCTTGGACCGATGTACTGCAATAATGGGGCTCCCGGTGCTGCAACATCCGCCTGATGATATTCAAAGTCTTTTTCACCTTGTCATGAACTCATGATGAGTGGAGAAGAAGATCAATCCACTGCTAATATAATTTGTTTTCTTTTGCAACCATATATATTTATATTATGTACCTTTTAATATGACATCTCCTTGTAATTATATCTATTTTTGTTACTCTTATGAACAAATTTTTTTATGCAATAAATATATTTATAATAATTATTTTAATATATGATTATAGGTGAAGTGATAAAATATTTATTTTTATAAATTTATTAATTTTATGTATAATAATAATTTTAATTTTTGGTTTTTCAAATTAAATTATTATTGAATTAACCTCCTAACATCGGTGAAATAGGAATTTTAACGTATATCAGAAATATATTACAATAATTTCAGTTTTTTCATGAAATCGAAAAGTTTAAACTAGAGTAGATATCTAATGAAAAATCTGGCAAATCAGTCTAATATATGAAATCAAAAAGTTGATCAGAACATTTTGGTTTTGACTGATGGAAACCTTTTTGTGATTCCAAGAGTATGATGTACTAATAATATCCTTGTCTGAATCCCAATAAAATTTGAAGACAGTTTTCTTAATGATGGGGAGTTCTAACGTCCCGAACTTCCCAATAATGAATAAATTGTAAAGTTTAAAAATTGTTGGGGGCCTAAGTATAAATATGAAAGATTGCAAAGTAAATTAAGGATATCCAAAAATGAATTGGTAATTTTTCACAACATTCAAAGTGTTATAATCAAGAATCAAGCAAAGGTGTAACTAGAGTTTTAATGGATTCCGAATTTGGTGGTAAAAGATGAGAATTCCTACTCTTTCCTTTTCTTCTAGCTTAATTTTTTGTATTTTAAAAGCTCTAATCGTATATATTTATAACTCATGTGTTGATTTTGGTAAACAAGGACCCTTCTGAGAATTGATAACATTCTTACAAAGGCATTACCAGAAATCCAAGTTGAACATAATAGGCGTGAACCAAGTGATTTTAGTGGTTAAGGGATTGTTGTTGTCTCTTGAAGTCTCGAGTTCGAGTATCGCAATGTAGGGGCATGGGACAAGTGCTTACCGGCAACAATGAGAAATTGAAGGAGCAATCGTTGCTTTTTCAATTGTATAACATGCAATTGTTCTTATTTTCTCAATATTAAGCAGGTCGATTGCTACATTGCTTATACAATGTTTAAACAATTTATTTTCCTTACCTCGGTTAGGAATGATGTGCAAGGTCATCATAATATTCAGAGATCCATTTGGAAATGATGTTGATCTCCATTTGCCGCACATCTCGAAGCCATTTCGGATCTTCTTTAGTCGCAAATCTTATATCCACATGGTGTGCCCCTAAACAAATGCATGCCAACATCATTTCTCATCCCAATTTATTATATATATATTGAACACGAATATATATATAGTTCCCAACAGACCTTGTTCAGCAACGATTGCAACAATGGTTTTGGATATGTTCTTCAAAACCCTGCTCAAATATCATCAAAATAGAATCTCAAATGTTTGTAGATGTTGTTCAAACCCTGAGTCTCTGTCTCCATTAAAAATATGCATGAAACTTGGAGAAAAAAAGATGTTACCCTCCACCACTCCAAGGATCTCTTAAGCCGTTAAAGAAGATCATATTACTCCCATACCTCTTCAACACCCTGTAAATATCCTGTTTCCACTTGTTTTAGAATCAATCATATTTTTCTCAAAAGACATGCATGGATATACGTGCATGAAACATGCATGCATGTATGTATGTAGGTAGGTACAAGATTGGATACTGACACGGCCACCAAATTCGGTAGTAATCCAGTTGGGTCTGGGATCAACGCCAAAGTCGTCTTTGCAGGTAGCTGCTCTCTCAGAATAGCTCCATCGTGACTCTGGAAATATGCTCTTCTTATTGTTCCCTTCCGTTGGCATAATCATTTCCGTACATGCCTACTTACATCAAGGAACAGATGAAACCGGGTCAAAGCTCAAAATGTTTTTATATATTTGAATGTAGATAAATATGTTAGTTTATTATTAAATACTATTTTGAGCTTGAACCAAAGCAGATTTAAGTATAACAATTGATTGTTGACGTTTAAATATAGCATGCATGTGAGTTATGCACATGAATTCCTTGGATGTTCTCTTTTATTATAAAGGTTCATCGGTTTTGCATTTCTTTATTTTGCTAAGTGGTGAAACCATTATGATTTTCTCTTTCGGTGAAAAAAAATGACAAAATTTAATCATGTGAGCTAAATTATAAATGACACTTCATTGAGCGTAGAACGTTAATAGGACTTTCATATTAATTTGAATATCTAGATTTACTTTTTAATAGTTTTTGATGTTGTTATCAATGTAATCAATATTAACTACACATTTAAAAGAAAGATAGAGATTAACTAAATTTGTAGTTGATATGTATTTTTTTGGTATAACAATTTCTAGTTGATACTGATGGTAAAACTACAATTTTAGTTGACAATATTCAATTGAATTTTTAATTATTTTATTGATTAGAAAATATTTAATATAATATATATTGATCAGTAGTAGAGAATCTTAACCAATATAAATCATTAACTGTTGAAGGTGAATGTTTTAATGTAACTAATGTCAAGATAGAGATCGTTGAACATAACCAAAATTCTAGTTGAGTTACTATAATTAAATTTATTGTTTAGAGATTATTGGGTATATTTAATAGATATTATTTAATGCTTGAAAATTTTAATGAAGAAGATTTTTTGTTATTTAAATGTTCTTTGTTATTAATTAATATGATCCAAAAGTTTCTTTGTTATTTAAGAATTTTCTTAGTGAAGAGGAGTTTAGCCTATAGGATTAAGAGAGTTGAGAAGGTTGTTATAGTATCGTTCTAAGGAACGATGAGCAGTGTAATGTAAGCAGAATCAGAGAAAGAAATGAGAAAAAATAGTAGAAAGACTAAACTTCATTCATATCATCGTGTTCAATTCTCAATAATCGAGAGCTATATTTATACAATTGATTAAAGCAAACAAAGAAGCTTAACAGCTCATAACCACCCCAACTGACACTTAACTGCCTAACTACACAAGAGCCATCAGTTGAAACCGTCCCAGCTCCAGCTCATACACCAACATTCCCCCTACTTTACTACTAGCTTCCTCGAGCCTTTTAACGAACGCAAGACACGCAAGACCATGAAACAACATTCCCCTTACAACAACTCTCCTATTACTTAACATCATTCGATATAACTTCTTGCTGAAAACAAAAAATTCGCTCAAGAAATTTAGTCACCATATTCCTCAATTGTTGAAAACAACAGATTTGCCTCGGATTTGTGAGACAAGTAACCGTTGTCTGTGTTTAAGAAACGCTGGAGCGGACAATGGTTTAGTTAGGACATCAACAACCTGTTCAAAAGCAGGCACCTCCTGAACTGATAGCTTGCCAGTAGTAACCATTTCCCTAACAAAGAACAAATCAAGTTCAACATGTTTGAACTTGGAATGCAGGATCGGATTTGCAAAAACAGCTACAGCACTGGAGTTGTCACACCACAAGACAAGTTTCCCATGAATGGGCACTCGCAGCTCGCCCAACAATGATTCAAGCCATACCATTTCCGCAGCAGCACAGTCAACACTCCGGTACTCAGCTTCCGCCGTAGAACAAGCAACTACCTGCTGTTTACGAGAACTCCAAGAAACCAGATTATCACTAAAGTAGATACAGTATCCCGAGGTCGAGCGTCTATCTTCATCTGACCCCCAATTCACATCAGCAAAGCCTACTAAAGACAACCGCGACGAGGCTGAAAAACGAAGACCAAAATCAGCAGTAGCCTGCAAATACCTCAGTATCCGTTTTACTGCTTGAAGGTGAACATCACACGGTGCTTGCATGAATTGACAGACCTTATTCACAGTAAAGACAATGTCTGGTCGCGTGATAATGATGTATTGCAGAGCACCGATAAATACTCCTATAATGAGCTGCATCCTCAATTGGTGTTCCAATGTCAACCGATAACTTGCAATTAGGAACCATGGGTGTAGGAAGGCCTTTAGCATCTTCAAGCCTACTTTTAAGCAACAAATCACGTATATATTTTTGCTGACTCAAGATAATCACATCAGCTTCTTGACACACTTCAATTCCCAAAAAAAAAACTCAAGACCCCATGGTCCTTTAGTGCAAACTGTTTGTTAAGAACATCGATCATACCTTGCACTTCTGTTTCACAGTTGCCTGTGATGATGATATCATCTACATATACCAGTAGATACATAATGTTGTTAGTAGTTTCCCTAACAAACAGTGAAGCATCAGACTTTGCTAACACAAACCTCTGAGCCACTAAAAACTCCTTTAACCTTTCAAACCATGCTCGGGGAGCCTGTTTTAGCCCATAAATGGCTTTGTTAAGCTTGCAAACCAAACTTCCATCACCTTTTTCTTAGCCTGGTGGTTGTGCCATATATATCTCCTCAGTTAGAACTCCATTGAGAAAGACGTTATTTATATCGACTTGCTTTAACTGCCAACCCTTAGCTAGTGCAAGCGAGAGCACGACTCAAACTGTTGTTGGCTTGACCACAGGGCTGAATACTTCATGATAATCGACACCTGGTTGTTGCAGAAATCCCTTGGCTACAAGTCGGGCCTTGTACCTTGCTATGGATCCATCCACATTTTGATTTTGAAAATCCACTTACAGTTCACTGCTTTCCTTCCACTCGGGAGAGGAACAAACGTCCAGGTGTTGTTTTTCACGAGTGCATCAAACTCCATTTGAGCAGCAGCTCTCCACTCAGAACTCTTCATGGCTTCTCGAATGGTCCTTGGTTCTTTATCTGAGCAAGCCACCTGAAATACTCTCGGCTTCCAAATCCCATTTTTACTTCGAGTCACCATGGGATGAACATTGGACTGTTCAACATCATCCTGAGCACTAGGAATTGATTCATTAATAACAACATCATCACTTAAAGCAACTGGAACACGTAACTCATGTGCACCATCAGCATTAGTCGTCCCTTCACCACAAGCCACAGCAGGCACTTTTAAACCATTACCTGTACACATATTCTCCACAGTGTCTACTGCGTGTGACGTGCCAGGGAAACACAGGTCAGGGCTGCGATTATAATAAACCATTGAATTTGGCACAACCTCTACACACCGTCTAGGTTGACCATTGTGTAACTCTTCAGAAGATTGTATTACGGGCAGAAAATTTGTCGAGGTGACAGTACCACAACTTGATCGACCTCCTTGCTTACCAGCATAAGGAAAAACTCATTCATCAAATACAACATGTCTTGAAATAAAGACTCCCACAATCATCTAAACATTTGTACCCTTTATATAACGGACTATATCCAAGAAACGTGTACCGTTTTGACCTGAAATCCAGCTTATGTTGGTTGAACGGTCTTAAAAGAGGAAAGTAGGCACACCCAAATATCCTGAGCATGGAATAATCAGGAGTCCGTTTATAGAGAATCTCAAAGGGAGACTTGCCACCTAACACTTCAGTTGGTAAGCGGTTTTTTAAATAAACGGCTAAAATAAACGTATGACTCTAGAAATTTAAGGGTAGTTCAGCCTCAGCTAGCAGTGCTAATCCCATTTCAACGACATGCATGCGTTTCCTCTCGGCTTTCCCGTTTTGTTCAGACATACTGGGATAGGAAATCCGTTGTTGAATGCCATTAGCAAGGAACCAACCTTTGAGAGCTTGATACTCTCCTCCTCCATCAGTCTGAACAATTTTGATTTTGAAGCCAAACTGAACTTCTACCATCTTGTAGAAATTTAAGAAACATTGCATAACCTCATATTTCCTTTTTAGTAGATAAAACCAAGTATGCCTACTGTGCACGTCTATAAACGATACATAATACGAATAACCATCAGCAGAAACAACAGGTACTGGACCTCAAACATCTAAAACAATCAACTGAAAAGGTTCCTTGTATTCAGTTAAGGAATTACAAAACGATAATTTATGAGCCTTGCTTTGTAAACATGTTGTACATACATGAGACATCTTATTGTCACTAGAACTGATATTACAAGTCTTCATTACGGCTCGAACAACAGTCATCGAAGAGTGACCAAGACGTTTGTGCCACAAGTCTATTGAACTCGACACTCTCGAGACATTATTCAACTGCCAGCTTGAGTCCTTCACAGTGTGTGGCAGCAACTGATACAACCCATCACGCGTGAGCCTCCCTTTCAACAGGATCTCACGAGTCTGTGAGTCATTCAAAAAATAGTCAAAAGGATGAAACTCGATAAAAACCTTATTGTCACGAGTGAATTGTGACACATACAGTAGGTTCTTCTTTATGTTTGGCACATGAAGCATATTTTGTAGCAACAAAGGCTTCGAATTACTCAACATACAAGACTGTCCTATATGTGCAATCTTAATACCTTCTCCATTTCCCATAAGTAGATTATTATTACCTGTGTAAACTGAACCAGAGTTGAAAACAGACAAATCATTGGTAACATGGTGTGTAGCTCCTGTATCTGGATACCAGACAGCATCAGTAGGTTTAATTGAAGTACTAACTGAAGGAACTGTTGAAACAAAAGCAGCTGGTGAAGATGACATCGAGGAACCAAATGAGTTCTTTCCAACAGTAGAACCAAACGATGAATCACTCGAGGCTACATTAATATGGGGCATTGACACTGGATATGCAACTTGAGGAGTAAGAAAGTGACCATTATGGTAGTATGGTACTGAACCAAAGGATTGCATGCCAGGAAAGACTAGGTTAACACCTGGATGACAAAAGAACATAGGGGTCTGAGCAAAACCAAGACTAACCAAGTGATTATATGCTTGCATGATGGCAGCAGATTGCTGTTTATCACCCGAGAAGACACGCGACTGTCTCCATCCTTCAGTAGTCGACGCAGTAGAATCAGGCACCCCAGAATAATCTCGATCAAACCTATGATAGCACTTATGTACAGTGTGGCCAAACTTTCCACACAATTGACATTGAGGTCAATTAGAACTGTTAAATCGACCACGACCTCTACCTCGAAAATTGTCACTTTGTTGAACTCTCACCGAATTTGGCTATGACTGAGATGCAGAACTACTAGTGGTCTTCTACTCATCTTTATCACTAGAATTAACTGCCATGTTAACTGAAGCACTTTCAAATAGGAAAATCTTCTGTCGAGCTTCACAATCAAGAAGCATCTCAGTTTGAACATCCAATTACAAGGAATCACGAGAGGCTATAGCAATTATAGACTCAAATTCCATGGACTGACCAGCCAAAAGAACACTGACATTTTCTTGTTCAGTTACTAAGCTTCCTACTGCGTTTAGCATATCACAAATGGACTTAACTTTTGCCAGGTATTCACTTACTGTTAAACCAGCCTTTCTTTGCGAGTGACGACTATGTCTGAGGGCTGATATCTTTGCACTAGACCGTGCACCAAAGAGTTGTGAAATAACACTCCAAATAGCAAGAGTTGTGGTGAGACCAGTGAGATGAGGGAGAACTTCTGTACTTACAGTGGTTAGGAGCCAAGATGCTAAGAGTTTGTCTTGCTGCCTATACACCACAAAGGTTGGGTTCTCTTCTTCTTGCCCTGAATCATTCGTGACAAACTCACTAGGAGTATAAAGATCAGTAGACACATATTTCAACAGACCATATCCATCAATAATCAACATCACTTGATGCTTCCACAAGAGGTAAGTGCTTTCAGAAAATTTTACAATATCATGCTTAGGAATGTGTTGAACACTCAAACTGACCGAAGGAGACGCCATGGAAACCAGTCAAGCAAGCGAATCAACCAAGAAGTCAAGAACGATCTTGTACCACCTGACCTTCAAGACTTGTAACCACCTTCAGCACCTGACTGTCACCGCGAAGGAACTGACTTCAATACATTGTGAAAAGAGCGAAAACAAATCAAGCAGCGAACAACGAAGGAGACTCCATGATTTGGCGACTGATACCATGTTATAGTATCGTTCTAAGGAAGGATGAGCAGTGTAATGTAAGCAGAATAAGAGAAAGAAATGAGAAAAAATAGTAGAAAGACTAAACTTCATTCATATCACAGTGTTCAATTCTCAATAATCGAGAGCTATATTTATACAATTGATTAAAGCAAACCAAGAAGCTTAACAACTCATAACCACCCCAACTGACACTTAAATGCCTAACTACACAAGAGCCATTAGTTGAAACCGTCCCAGCTCCAGCTCATACACCAACAAAGGCAAGTAATCCTTAGGGACTTTTATAATTTTCTCAATGCACAAGTTATGAGTCCTTGTTATGAGGATGGTAATTTATAGATTCATTAGTGTATAAATTACAATTTTGATAAAATAGTATTTTATTTCTTGACATCAAATCACATTAAATATTATCTTCTTTGAGTGTAGGTAATCTTCTATCTTATCTTCATTTTAGATGAATTAGTTTTCAAATCACAATTTTTAACAAATTTGATATATACTTAAATGTTGCAAAATTTGTAACAGTTTATGTATACATAAAAGGTGATAATATTTTGAGCATATATTAAAATATTGCAATATTATAACAATTTATACATTTTTAATAAAAATTTCACACGTCTTTTGGTAACATTTTAAATAGTTTACCATTTTTCTCCTTAAATTTGTTATTTTCCCCTAAAATTTCCACTAAAGTAAATGGTACTAAATAAAGTAGGAAATTTGTAGCGTGAGAAAGGAAAGAAATGGACCACATGTAGCATGTGCAAGCACGAAATTACTATTTATCTTTAATTTATTTTATATCTATAAATATGAATTAGAATCTTTGTATTGTTATTCTAATTTATATATATATATATATAATATTATATTAATTAAGAATATTTATTAATTGATAGATTGATTTTATTTTTTAATTTCATAAACAAATAAAAGAACTCATTGTATATATTATATTTAAAAATATATAGTAATAATTAAAAAACAATTCCTTTAAAATTATGATTAAACTTATTATTATATTATTTCTAAACTGAGAGCAAAAATGTGAAAGAAGGATATGGTTTTTGATTAAAAAAAAGAATGGTAGTAGGGGGAATGATTCTGGTACCTGCCAGCCCCACATATCGAGGCCATGAGGATCAGGAGAATATGCCAGATTGAAACACGTGGCTGTCCCAGAGTAATTATAGTATACATTAGCTGCACCGTACAACTTTGCAAATGTATCATTCCCTGTCTTTGGATCATCGATGGCATTACACATCTGCTCCAAAATTCGTTAAAAAAAGTACATTAAATAATAATTAAATTATAACAAGCAGACATGAAACAAGAATCAAACATCCAAAAGATTAAATTATTTAATTTTAAAAAATATGAAAATTTACTAGTTATTTAAATTTAAAATTAAAGAAATAAGATTTAATTTATAGAATATTATTTATTTAAATATGAAAGAAATTATGATTTAAAATTTTTTTTATTGAGTTACCTGTTTTACTGGATAAGCTGGCAAAGGATTCAAAAAGTTGGAGGGAGTTGGATAATCTGTCATGGCAGTGTAAACAAATGCTGTTTGAAGCCAACCCTCCAAAGCGTCCGCATCAATATAATTTCTAGAATTAATCATTTAAAGAGATGATTAATCTCAAAGATTTGGATTAAATTTATGAGATTAATTATTGAATCGACTTACTTGCAGATTCCAAATGATTTTCGGAGTAGCTCAAGTCCCCCAGATCGCTTGCCGGTGTTTTCAATTTTTTTCCACGATCCCATTATCACTTTGTAACAAGTTTCGCTTTCGCTCTGATTTCATAGATTTGTAAATATGTGAATAAGTTCATTGCATGTGATTCAACTGATCAATTTTGAGCATGAAACAATGTAGAATGCATGTGAAATTTTACCTAAACAAAAGTTCTTTTTTTTACTACTTTGTTTGGTAAAAAAAAATTAAATTGATGTTAGAATATTTTTAGAAATGTTCAAGGATTAGTGGTGAGAAAAAAAGAAGAAAAGTTATGAGAAAGAACCCTGAAATCTTGAGTGATGATGTTGTTGAAGCTATATGGTGATGTTATGTTCTCAAAGTTGAGGATTGGAGCTGAAGACGCCAAAGCTCCGATGGCGATATGCGGATATTTCAATCGAAACCAACTTGCCAGCACTGCCCAACATATTAACAAAAATTGAAATGATTGAATCTGTAGAGATTTCAGAGAAAAAAACAATAGAAAAGAAATTAAGGTTGATTTGATGATTTTTACTGTTTGATTTATTTTATAAGGAGTTTTAATTGTTCGTACTTCCACCGTAAGAACCGCCGAAAACCACCACGGGGGCTTCAACCGCCGTCAGGTTCTTCTTCAGATCAATTATCAAAGTGGCGTAATCCGCCAAGGCCTGCGTCGAGGTTAGATATCCAAGTGTACTTGCATTGCTGTAAGCAGTTTCTTTATCACCGCCGAATGGAATTGATTTTCCATAAAATCGATGCTGCAAATTCAGAGCATAAGACGTATCCTTTTTGTTTGGTCACGTAGAAAACGAAGGAAAATAAAAAAAAAATATTAGGAACTTAATGAATCGTACCTCGATGAAAACAAGAAGAGCATCAAAATCCGGTGCAATGTCGTACATGAATCCTGTATTTTGAGCGAACCATTCAATGTCTCCTTCATTTCCAGTGTAAACAAAGATTGGGGAATTCTTCTTCGGGCCACCCCAATAAGTGTCATTGATCAAATATCTATGCTGAAATCTCTGGTAACTCTTGGGATTGAAGTTGAAATGATCAAGAATTTGGGTGAAATACTTTGCTTTGTAAGGCTTATTACTGTTCTTTCGAGCAAGCTCTGCTCTAATGGCGGAAGAAGGAAATCTAGATGCTGGTTTAGCAACAGTTAAAGAAGAAATCAAACAAGAAAAAACAGAGAAAAGCCAGAAAAGTATGATCAAATTCTCTGTTATCCTCATGATTCTGATGAGCTTTGCTGGGTTTTTTGAGGGACAAACAGAATCTTTAACTTAAGTAATTAATAACTGTTGGAATTGAAAGAAATAGTTGGTTTGGAAATGGTTTAGAATTTAGAAAGTTGTAGGTAGGACCATTGAAATAGCAGGACATCATGGGTGGGGTGGCCAACTTTTTCCATTGTCTAACGTTTTCTTCCAATTTGGTCATCACACTTTCATTCATTAATTTCAACTTCATTTTATTTATTTAAATTGTCATTTTAACACTGTTTTAATTGTATATACAGCACATAAAAGAAGAAAGCTACAATTTTGATGCTGACATTGGGGAATCTTTTGTTGTTTTATTTTTTAATAAATGATGAGAGAATATAATAAAAATTAATAATTTTCAGGAGGAAAGGTTCATAAAATTTGATGTAGACTAATCAATCATATCTCTTCAAATTATAAATAAGATAAAAATTAAACGTTGAAAATAAAAATAAAATTATACAAAAATTAACTTTTTAAAAAAAAATAAAAATAAAAGAGATAAATAAATTGAAAGTGAACGATAAATACTAATTAATACCGACATAATAATAGAACATAAAACGTTAATAGTTGACTTTATCACAACTCAAACACAATATATTTTGTGGTGATTGTAATCACCTATCAATATGATAGTTTCAACTCGAGGGTCCAAAACATGACATATCAACAAGATAACCAAAAAACCACTAATTAAAAATAACAATTTTTGAAAATAAAAATATATTATCAAAACATATGACAAGAGCAGACAAAAATATATACTGATTTTTCACTTTTTAGATATCTATATTTGATAAATTTAAATATATATACATATCTTATCATTATATTCTTTTATAGTTAAGAGAGGTAGAGTTCAAACTATAAATAAAGAGTATCAATACAATTTAATTAATGTTATCTAAAAATATACATATGAACAATATTTGGTTTTAAATATACGAAAAATTTATAAAAACTGAGTTAAATATATATAGAGGCAAGATACACCAATATAATGTAAAACTTAAAAAAATTATATTTTAAAATTGTTGGATGAGTAAAAATGAATAATCAAAATTAATAGTAAAATAAAATTACTTTTACGAAATAAATTACTTTGTATAAAAGTTTTAATGTTCACCATAAATTATTTAATTCATCAAATTCAAAAACGAATAAAACTTTTAATCTTATAATGTATAAGTAAACCCTAACTCAATGTCGTTTGATATTAAAAAAAAAACGTTAATCTCAAGAATTTAATTATAGTTGTAAAGGAGTTGATCCCTAAGATTGACAATTTGTCCAAAGGTGTGCCGGCCTGGTCCCCAACTAAGTGGCCTAAAATCACGGGATCTTCCTTTGTTTTTTACCCTTTTTTTCTAGTTAAAGTACTTTGTATACTTTGTAAATTACGAAAAACTTACGATCATTTTGATAATAAATATTTAAATATTTTGTAGATATTATGTTTGTATCCAAAAATATTAAATGTAATAATCATTCATGAATCATCAAAATTACTTGATCTGTATCATTTTTTCAATTAAATTAACCATTTGTACAGAAGTTACCTATTCCCAGTAAAGTGTAAACCATTTTTCGTGTAATTAATTGTATGAATATTTTTTAACTCCCGCATGATACGAGATACTTTATAAATAGAAATATTTGTATATCGCATTAATAAATTTAATATTTTTATTAGTTTTAATGAATAAATTGGCATCTGAACTAAATTTAACTTTTTTACCCTTAAAATTTATTTGATAAAATTTGATCTTTAAAGTTTCATCTTCTTCTATTTTAGAATTTTTTACTAATAACGTTTTCGACCCCAGTTTGCTCACTTTTCCTTTCGCTGCCGCTAGTTCATTTTTTTTATCTTTGATGATAGTTTTTGTGTTGATCATCGACCGTTGATATTTATTATTTTTTTAATTTTATTATATCATATATTTTTTTCTTTTTTTATTATATCACATTTTCATATGTCTTTATATCAAATTTTTAATCATTTAACCGTTATTTTCATTTATCATTTTTCTTATAATTGATTTTGATATCACTACGTGGGATCCAATCTCAATGAGCCTTTATTTAGGGTTAATTCTCTTTCTTATTTTTTAACCAGCCAGATGATGTCTTGTGGTATTATTTGTTTGGTTGTTAATTAATTTGAAAAAGACAAATAATTATTTTTTAAAAATTTGTTGACGTAGAATTTCATGTGAACATGTCATGTCAACATTTTAGTTCACGTGGACATGTCATGTCAATAAAAAACGTTGATAATTAATCAATTAATGATTTTCATATAATTAGGGACATTTTATAATAAAACGAAATGTCGGGATCAACATATTTAAAAAAAAATAAGGGTCAAAATGATACTATTATTAAACACTAAGAGTTTTTTTTTATCATTATGCCTGATAGTTATAGATGCACTACTTCTTTTGAAGTTGCAATTACATTATAATTAATATACATATGAGCAATTATAATTAAATTTAATTATTAAAACTACAACTACAATCAATATATATGCATAAGTGCAATTACAATCAAGCATTATAAATATATTAATGGATAGTTTAATAATTGAATATATCTAGACTTGTATCTAAATAAATCTAAATAAAATTTAAATTAAAAATTTACACAAAATTTACGTACTATAAGACTCAAACCCAATCCCCTCAAATGCTCCATATCCTCATCGAGGGACGGATTCAAGATGTAATTATGAGATGACAAATTATTTAATTTTATATTCCTAAAAAATAATTAAATCATAAAAATTAAGAGATTAAAGATTTAATTTTATTAATTTTAATATTTAAATATCTTAAAAATATAATTAAGCCAAACAAAATTAGGATTAAAGCTTAATTTCATTAATTTAAAGCTAATAGTGTCCTAGAAAGGTGTTTGGATCGTAATTTAACAGAAGATGAGGTAAAATCGAATTTGATCGTAATAAAAAAAAACCTCGCTCCACCGTTGTTGTTTGGGCAGTGGTGGACCTCTACCACCCTTGCTTTTTTCTCGCTCTCTTTCGACCACTTCTCCAAAGATCTCTAAAGCCCAACACCGTGTACGTTGAATCCTTTTTATGTTCGTAGAACAAAAGTTTGGTCGGCTGCCCTGGTGTTTTTGGGGTTTTCTTTATGATTCTGTTTCAAAACGTGAGTCTCTGTGTGGGTTTCTAGTATGCTTCTGGAGTTAGCTTGTGTTAGTTAATACTGCATGCAACCTATTTGTGTAAAAGCCACAGTGAACCAGTCTATTGCTCGTTTGATAAATAAATGTAGAACAAACATTTAGAGCCTGGTTTTCTCCTATTTGTTACCGCCGCCCTGGTTGATTGCCCAGCTGCTTCTCCCGTTTTCGATTTAGGAAGCGTTCATGGAGTTTTGTTCAATGTTGTTCGTGTTCATTGCTTTTGGAAGTAGTAGGAGACTTTGTGTTGGAGCTATTGTTGCGTTTGTTAGGTTCGGTAGCAAGCATGAAGCCAGTCGTGCGATTCGGAGGGCAGATGTGAGGTTGTTGGAGGGGTTTATTTCTAAAGTTTTCCTTGTTGTTTCTTCGGTGATGAGGAGGTGGAATCCGACTCTAAGAGATTCTAGGTATTTCAAGGTGTTTAGTGTAACACCCCAACCCGTACCCGACTCGAATACGAGTCTGAGATGTCACATTGACTTTTTAAAAAAACAAAATTCTTAACAAAATACAGAACCTTTGGACTTATATTAAGAAAATACTATTAAATTATACTTCATTATAAAAATTTAAGGCAAAAACGTATTTATGAACAGTATTATACGGTATGAACAGTAATGAACAGTGCTACAATGCTACATTGCATCGATGCATTGCTACAGTGCATAGATACACTAAAATTTTGAAGTAAAATTGTGCATCGATGCATTACTACAGTGACTTTCGTAAAATGTACATAAAACTCGTAAAAATTTAACCGTTCATTACTATGCATTTATATTTACATAAATACGTTTAAAACATTACAAAACTCGATCAGAGCATAAATACTTAATTTACCGATTTTGTTTACATGCCATCCTATTTAACCCATAACAATACATACTATTTAATCTACTTCTTATCTGACCTTCAAGTGGAGTTATGTTGTTTTGCTGAGCTTATTATGGATCTCTCCGCTTTTCAGTACCTACATGTAAAACACTTACATGCTAAGTCATAGACTTAGTGAGGCATAATTATAATAACAATGAAATGTAATAATGATGACATAATAAGATGAAATGTAATGAAATCAGCTATGCAATCCATGTAATCTGTATAACAATGTATCTTACCAATAATCCCATCAAATTAGCTATCATGAATTCATATAATAAGTTCAATATGTTCAATAGGTTCAATAGCCCATGATACAATACTAAGAACCCGAGGTATGTGAGTACTGTGAGGTTATGCACAATGCTGTCACCACAGCTCGTATAAATTTGCACCAAAGTGCCACGTAGAATTTGTCTCGAAGGACCGCGTAGAAATGCACCGAAGTGCCACATAGAATTGCACTGTAGTGCCATATAATATGTCCCTAAGGACCACATATAAATTCCTTAAGAATCATATACATATACCAAGGATCAAGTAGGTGTCTCAAAAGACCTCATACATGTTCCAAAGAATACATATATGTCCCGAAGGACCACATAAAATTTTGTCCCGAATGACTGCGTAGACCCTCTACTCTTGGCATACCAACTATACCTATAGTTCTCATCTACATAACATGGGCTTTCACAATTCACATAGTTTATATTGCGTAGACATATCATTTCCATACCTTTATCACGTAGTTCATATAACTTTTCCTGCATATTCATGTCACATAATGCATATGATATGAATTCATGTCATGTATAATAATATGAAATGTCATCATGTATCAAAATATTGAATCTAGACTTATCACAAGTCTAGAACTGAATATAATACTATATTCATGCTATGCATATGCACTCACCTATATCTCTTTGCCTTTTCCTCGATCGATCTTACTTGTCACTTGTTCTAGAACTCGTTTTGGCTCGATATCTACATAATTATAATTTTCAAGACAATTATAAGAATCCTAAACCTTATAATTCGATACTAATAACTTAAACAAATTTAATAAACTCATATTCCTAATTTACTTTAGGAGTGTACCGATGCACTATGGGTGCATCGATACCTAAATTAGGTTCGAAATTCCCATGCATCGATACATCCCTTAATGCATCGATACACATTCAAATTTCATCTTAGTGCATCGGTGCCCATTCATAGTGCATCGATGCACATGTGACCCGAATACGAGTCTAAGATGTCACATTGACTTTTTAAAAAAACAAAATTCTTAACAAAATACAGAACCTTTGGACTTATATTAAGAAAATACTATTAAATTATGCTTCATTATAAAAATTTAAGGCAAAAACGTATTTATGAACAATATTATACGGTATGAACAGTAATGAACAGTGCTACAATGCTACATTGCATCGATGCATTGCTACAGTGCATCGATACACTAAAAATTTGAAGCAAAATTGTGCATCGATGCATTGCTACAGTGACTTTCATAAAATGTACATAAAACTCGTAAAAATTTAACCGTTCATTACTATGCATTTATATTTACATAAATACGTTTAAAACATTACAAAACTCGATCAAAGCATAAATACTTAATTTACCGATTTTGTTTACATACCATCCTATTTAACCCATAACAATACATACTATTTAATCTACTGCTTATATCTCTCCGCTTTTCAGTACCTACATGTAAAACACTTACATGCTAAGTCATAGACTTAGTGAGGCATAATTATAATAACAATGAAATGTAATAATGATTGCATAATAAGATGAAATGTAATGAAATCAGCTATGCAATCCATGTAATCTGTATAACAATGTATCTTACCAATAATCCCATCAAATTAACTATCATGAATTCGTGTAATTAGTTCAATATGTTCAATAGGTTCAATAGCCCAAGATACAATACTGAGAACCCGAGGTATGTGAGTACTGTGAGGTTATGCACTATGCTTTCACCACAGCTCGTATAAATTTGCACCGAAGTGCCACGTAGAATTTGTCTCGAAGGACCGCGTAGAAATGCACCGAAGTGCCACATAGAATTGCACCGTAGTGCCATATAATATATCCCTAAGGACTACATAGAAATTCCTTAAGAATCATATACATATACCAAGGATCAAGTAGGTGTCTCAAAAGACCTCATACATGTTCCAAAGAATACATATATGTCTCGAAGGACCACATAGAATTTTGTCCTGAATGACCGCGTAGACCCTCTACTCTTGGCATACCAACTATACCTATAGTTCTCATCTACATAACATGGGCTTTCATAATTCACATAGTTTATATCGCGTAGACATATCATTTCCATACCTTTATCACGTAGCTCATATAACTTTTCTTGCATATTCATGTCACATAATGCATATGATATGAATGCATATGATATGAATTCATATCATATATCATAATATGAAATGTCATCATGTATCAAAATATTGAATCTAGACTTATCACAAGTCTAGAACTGAATATAATACTATATTCATGCTATGTATATGCACTCACCTATATCTCTTTGCCTTTTCCTCGATCGATCTTACTTGTCACTTGTTCTGGAACTCGTTTTGGCTTGATATCTACATAATTATAATTTTCAAGACAATTATAAGAATCCTAAACCTTATAAATCGATACTAATAACTTAAACGAATTTAATAAACTCATATTCCTAATTTCCTTTAGGAGTGTACCGATGCACTATGGGTGCATCGATACCCAAATTAGGTTCGAAATTCCCATGCATTGATGTATCCCTTAATGCATCGATGCACATTCAAATTTCATCTTAGTGCATCGGTGCCCATTCATAGTGCATCGATGCACATGTTAATAATAAACTGGTTTCACCCGAAAATTCCACAACTTTTCATTAAATTTCCTCATATAAAACTCCTTTCATACCACTAAATTCAACTACAACCATTTTAACTAACTTTTATCATTTCAACACCTTATTATCTCCCATATCTCATTTAAATTCTTAAAACTAAGAATCATACCAAAATTTCCATGTAATCCAAACTTATTTCTAACACTTATAACTTATTATTCACACCTATGACAAATCAAATTCAACTTCTAAATCCATTTATACATCCTTATTCAAAATTTCACTAATCTACTTCATATATTTAATCTTTCATAATTTACAAATCTTTGAGTTTCTATGATCTTTTTCATCTCTATCATCTTTCCTAAAGCTTCATGAATCAAACTCATGCTTTAATTTGAAGGATTAACCAAAAGAAATCAAACTCACCTTATCTTAGCTTTGGTTTCACGTTGAAGAAGAGAAGAAGATGGGAGAAATATCTGGAAACTTAATTTCCCAACATATGCTCCACATGGGTATTATAATACCCACTATAAAATTTTTAATTACTTTTCTGGTTCAAAGACCCATTTACCCTTTTACTTCTCATTCATTTGCTAAATCATCCTACATTAACATCTTTCAATTAAATCCTTCACTTTTTAATTTATTTAATCTGGTCATTGAATTTTAAAATTTCACACTTTGGTCACTAACACGGTATTGAGGATGTTACATTTTGGGTGGTCAGAATGTCGTAGGTGGTCGGTCACAGGAATACGTTTCAACGTATCAACAATACAAGATAGTAGTTGCGAGTGTTTTGTTCCTTGTCAGGTTCTTGAAAGATCGATCCCCCTTCCCTAGTTGGACTAGTCATGCTACAGGGCGTTTTAGAATGGTCCGCAGATTGCATTACGACAGAGAGATTATAGTCTGGTTGCGATAAGCTTTAGGTTATTTTTCGAGGATGTCTTTCACATAGTCTTTCAAGTAGAAGGGTTAAATGTAAGGGTTCGTATTAGGCTCGGTCTGCTGGTGGTTATCCAGTTTAATGAGGCTTTGGAGCGTATGGCGTGCTGGAGCAGTAGAGTTATTTGGTTTCGAACCTGGTTTCTTGAACTGGAATTTTTAGTAGGGTTGGAGCTGAGATTCATAAAGAAAATACGGGTTTTTCATTGTTATTCCATTGTTAGCGTGGTGCTTTTATTTCATCATCAATTTGGGGATCTTGTGGGGTTCTGTCCTTTCTATACGTGATGAAAAAAGTTTTAGAGTTCATTTTCATTGAAGTTAAATTGCTTCTGGTAGAGTTGTGGGCTCTGGTGGTTCCAGTGCATTGCTTTGTTATATTAAAGGAAAGGGGTTTTTTTCCATTTTTTTCTTTTCGGAGCTTCATGTAGGAGATTGAGAGTGTAGTTATGGCTCTTGAACTGGTGGTGGAGCGGTGTTCTCAGCTGCTGACGGTGATGGTTTGTCTTCTAGGTTGCAGGAGAGGTCTGTTCCTTTAGTATTTACTAAAAATAGTTTCATTGTTGCATTAAGCAAGTAGTGTGACGAGGGTTCTCTGACATGCAGATTCCCACATGTTATTCCTTGTGTGGAAATAGGAAGTTGTCAGAGATAGTTTATTCGTTGTGCCCATACTGTTTTGGTTGGGACTTTTAATCTGTGGGTGGACGTTTGCATCGATTTTGCTAGTTTTATTATTTATTAGAGTGGCATCCCATATTGGCTTGCCCCCTGTCTGTTTCCAGTAGCTCTAGGTTTCTAGAAGTTCCATTAGTAATAGTTTCTGCGTTTTAAGAAAAAGTTGAAGGATTTCGGGTTGGAGCTTCTTCGAGTTTTTCGGGGTGTTCAGTTTGGAGCTACTTGGATTAGGGTGCTTGTGAGGTTGGTGTTCTCTTTTTTTTTGGGATCTAAAGTTATGTGGTTTCCTGTTTGGGCAAGATGGTCAGTATTAAGTAGTACTCGATCTTTTGTAGTGTGTTCCGGTCCTTGTCCGAGCCTTCTGCAAGTGAGTATCCATTTCTAAGTGGTGTGCCTCCGGTCAAGCTCAGGGTGTCGGTGCCGGTTCGTTCCTCTGGTTTGATGTAGGTGTATATTTCTCAGTGTGTCATCTATTCTTACTGTTGGTTGTTTGTGTTGGTTTTTTATGTGTTGGTTAGGGGTTTGTGGTTGGCCGTGGGTTTGGTCTGAATGATGTTACAATTTTATGTGTGTTTGTTATTTACCACCACAAGGTACACTATTTTTCCTCCATTTAGGATTAGGGAGGTTTTTTAATGAGGTCATTGAGGTGTTGTACTTTGTTACTCATCTTAATACAAAGTACACTCTTTCAAAAAAAAAAATAGTATCCTAGAAAATAATTTAATTGTAATATTTTTAAAACTACAATTTAAGAAGTGATTAAACCAATAAAATTTGGTGCATTACTTTTATCCCTATTCCCTCTAAACTATAACGTGGGTCCGTTCTTATCCTCATCCTTTGCTTATATAACTTAGATTCAATTATTATAATGCACCACTTTTTTGTATTTTCCTTTTAATAATGCGCTACCTTTTGTATTAAAGTATTTTTCTAAGAATTATGTATTAAATTGCATGTGTCAAGATAGACAAATTCGTCATTCCTCGATCTCTAAGTAATCCAGTTTGCCTTTTAGTAGGTATAGGAATAGTGATTTTATAATCATCTTACATATTTGTTACATTCATTCATTAAAATGATAATATTATTAATTATTTGGTAATGTATTATGAACACCATCTTTTAAAATAAATTATCAAAAAAATTATTTGCCTCTCTTTATCAATTATTACAAAATTTCAGTTTTCTATGTTATATATATAATGATATGTATACGATATCAAAGACAAAATTGATAAATTTATGTGTAAACAACACTGATGGTCTCTTATGTTTTTGTCTTGTTTAATTTTGGCCACTAATTTTGAAACAAATTAAATTTGGTCAATTTTATTTTCGTTCCGTTTTATTTTGGTCAATGGATTATTAACTCCCATTACTTTGTTAATCTTGGACGTTAGTAAAAATGATTAAATTTTAACTTGACCTCTGAATTTTAAACAAAATATTAGTTTGACATTAAACTTTACATAATATATTAATTTAATCAATTAATTTTATATAAAATATCAATTTAACTCTTAAATTCAGTCAAAGTTCACGTTACTAACAGCCACTTACCATGCAAATTTCTTAGCTGATTGAGATGGACTGATGAGCACGACCACAAAATGGGTGGAAATTTCGATGATACCACACAAGTAGTTTCAACTCCAAAAGACATTTCTTCTCTTTGGAATTCCATGCAAATTTCCAGTCTTTTTGCCCCTTCGTTACTGCATGAAAATTGTCATCACAAAGATAAAACGAAGAATTTTCTTAGCTGGGAAGAATGTTTTAAGAAAAACTAAATGAACTTATTTGCGATGTTCATGAAAAATAATCCACTATATTACTGAACATGTTCATTTGATGTTAACAAGTTCATTTAGTTTAAGTAAACAACCTCGATGCGTTTATAGTTAGAGTGGGTATGTAACCCCTAGATCCGACCTATGCGTTATGATCAGATCTAGTGGACTACGATAAAATTTTCCAAAACATTTTCAATAATTTAAAACCATAGATTTGATAATATTAAAATTCTATTCCAATAAATAAAAGTTGTCGTAAGGACTAAATACAAATAAAATATTCCAACATCAGTATCAAATGCAATATAAATCATAAAACCAACGTTTTCAAAATATAGACACATGTCACCCAAAATAGATACAGCTTGGAAGATAAATACATTACAACAAAATATCACTGTACTAATGTGTCGATCCTCCAAGTGTCAGGTCCGAGATGCCTATGCAAAATATCTGAAAGAGAGAAGTTTAGGGAGTGAGCTAGAGAGCTTAGTGTGTTCCAACAATGCAAAAATAAACATATAATTAAGATTTCAAAATCATTTTGACATTAAGGTCATGAAACGTTGGTAGAGATTCCAATATTAGTTCAACTTCAAGTTTTGAAAACATCAGTAATGTTTTTAGCTTAAAATACATAATTACCTCCAATCGAACACAATATGTAGTTCCCTAGAACTGCATCCATAAGGACTTACCCTTGGCCCGATGGGCGTAGGTACCAACCGAAGGGACCACATTGGGTCCATAAGGTCTTACCCTAACCGAAGCGTAGGTGCCCACCTGAGGGGTGTGCCCTCAGGCCCATAAGGACTTACCTAATGCACATAGCAAAGGTGTCACCCTAAGGGAGTACCTTAGGGTCAATAAGGTCTTACCACTAGGCCCATTGGGCCTAGAAACCCATCCAAGGGTCGCCTTAGGTCCATAAGGAATTACCAGCTCGATATGTCTGAATCTATATAAGGAATTACCAGTTTGACCGAAGTAGATACATCATACTAGATCCTAGAGTACCTCGAAGAAAAACAATTTTCAGACAGTAACCAGTGATAGCAGGAAATCAAAGTTCAAACATATTCAATTCAATAAAATCAGTAACCAGAGAACAGGAATCAGACAACCATTCTTAAATTTTAGTAAATTAGAAATCATACTTTAAGTGAGATAAATCATACAAAAACAAGTCAAACAGATAGTCACATTACAAATTAGACAAAATAGTCATGTGTACGTGGTATTTCAAACATATATTTAAAACAAATATATGGCACACAAGGAACACACATCGCAAAAAGAATCAATCCAATAGATCTATTGAGCACTAGTTTCACTACGCTCTTCAGCGGTACGAGAACCTAGGTCATAACAATACATAATTATTATCGGAATAGTATACTAAACTGAATATTTAACAGGGTTACAGAACTATATGAGAAATCACGGGATCATGAGGATGGACGAATCGGGAAGAACCGGGTCGAGCAGACGAACAATCAAGAGATCCACGAGACTTTAAATAAATGATAACATTAAATAAATGATAACATAATTACTTAAATTACAAATGTACTTTTGGGTTTAACGATCAATTCATAGGCTTTCGGGTTCAAATTTGGAAAAATGGACTTCGAGTTTGGACTCAGGACGTCGAAAAACATAAAATATGACTTTTCAAAAAAAATTGACTTTTTGGTCAAAGTCAAAGTAAACAGTCAACAGTCAAGTTAAAGGTCAGGTCAAAGTCAATAGTTTGGATTAACGGTCAACGGGTCAGACCAATTCAGTTGACTCAGGTCGGTTCGGGTTGACTTGGTTCGGTTCGAGTTGACTTAGACCGATTCAAACTGGTTCAGGTTGATCCAGACTAACATGGCTGATCTAGAAGGCTTCCTAGAACGTGGAAGAGCCCCATACGTACGTGCTGGCGTATGGCGGTGACAACAGGGTCGGGGTGATCGTCCGATTGTACGACTGCTTCCAAGTACCAAATACAACTCACAACAAGCCATTAATCAACTAAAAATACGATAAATCAACTCGAAATTGTTTGAGACTTACCCCTAACAGTGGACTACGAGAACGGTGACAGTTGACGATGAACCTGATTGAGTTACGAGTGAAAGACATTGGGGAGGCAAACAACGTAGGCGGTGAGGCAAACCAATGACTAAATTGGTGACAATTGACAAGAACAGCGATGACGACGCAAAAGTTCTCCTTCGATTAATGACGATCGATGACCTATTGGGGTTGTTGACGATTGAGGATGTTTCACCAAAGGACGTGTCACCGAAGGACGTTGGTTCGACTGGTTGGATTGGAACACCACAACGGCGGCCAGAGCGGGGCAAATCGTGGAGGGGTGCGATGGCTAGGTTTGGGGAAGAAAGGTTTGGGTTTGTGGCTGAAACACGAATATTATGGTTCTGGTATTGGGTAATTTTAATCCGAGCTTAAGCATTTAAATTAATTTTTATTATTAAATTACACTATATGGCCTAGCCTAGATGGAGAAGGCATGCCATACCCTTCCCCTAAGTCATAGGTTCAAACCCTAACCTTTTTTTCATGTATGTAAAGAATGGACAAATCTTAGGTTGGGTCCCTGAACTTCTAGTGAAATCCACAAAATTGGCCTGAAACTTTGGAAACTCATAAACTAGTCCCCAAAATTAATTAAACAAATAATCAAATTAAGATTATTAATTATAACCCAAAATTTTCGGGGTGTGACAAGGTATGAATGTTTTAAGAAAACTTGCCTTAAACAGGATCATGTTGAACTCATCAAGTGAGGTCTCAGTGATTAAAAAGAATGTTATTTGTTGAAAACATTTTGATGTTTCGATATAACAAATTAAGTATAAATGAATTTTAAGATTTTACAAATGATTTTCTTAGTATATTCGATTTAATTACTCGAATATCAAAATATTACTCCAAGTCTTTCAAAGATCAATTTCAATCCTTACTAAAGTGTAAAATTGTGTTTTAATCTTAAAATATTTTTGAAATAATTTTCACAAAGTATTTCGAACAAAAAACGAGCCTAAAATCAATTTTTCAAAAGAGTGTATCGATGCACCAATCTATGTATCGATGAACCATTGAATAAATTGAACATCGAATGCATTTTATGCATCGATGCACATACCATGCATCGATGCACTCGGGCTTGTTTGAAACATCTATTGCACTTCATGCATCGGTGCACTCTTAGTGCACCGATGCACTAAGGATCCAACAGTTGAAATATTTAAATTTTACACATAGTGTACCGATGGACTAGCCTTATGCATCGATGCACCAGACGCTCCCAATTGTTTTATTAATTGTTTTCACACTTAAACGACTCTATTGACTCCACTAATCACCCCCAACATTCAGAATCAATTGAAGGGGTATTTAAACAAGCTTAAAATCCATTGATCAATAAAAAGAAACAACAAGAATCAAGAATTAAGAGAGAACCAATGAGAAAGCATCAAACCTCAAGTTTGAGCATTTCAAGCCTATTTTTTCATTCAATATTCATTTTGATTTCAAGAACACTACTTGTACTCAATTGTATTCATTTTTAGTGTTCTTTTCTTTGTTCTAGAATTGGCAAACACAATTACCTTGTGAGGTTTTTCATTAAGTTTGCGAATTTGTAATCTTCTCTTTGAGAAAGAGTGTTCTCAAGAATTGAGGTATATTCTTGAGGGAGTTGTAAGGTTATCTCTTTGGCCTCAAAAGAAAGAACAAAGTAGTGAATTTGTTAGAAAATCCTTAGTGTGGATAGCTAAGTTAGTGGACATAGACTTTGGTTAAGAAAGTCGAACCACTCTAAATCGCTGTGCAATTACTTTCAATTTTCTGCAAAAGCTTCCACCAAAATTTTAATTGCATCAGATCGATTAACTCAATAATTAGTATCAGAGCCTCACTCATTTGAAGGTTTAATCACATCTTGATTCGATTTGGGAAGAGTTACATCGATAATCAAGTCATCAATGACCTCTACTTTAAACTCCGACTTCGGTCTTGATTCATTGTCCATCAACAAGCCTCTTTTCTTCAATGGAGCTAATTATGCTTACTAGAAGAATATGATGATGTATTTCATTTAAGCAAGTGACATGGGAGCATAAAATATTATAGAAGACGGATACATCAAACCCTCCACTCACCCAAGATTATGGAGTGAAGGAAAGACAATGATGTTCCAACTCAACTCCAAAGCTATCCATATTATCTTTTGTGCTCTTGGACAGGATGAATACGGGAGAGTTTCATCTTGCACAACCGCCAAGGAGATATGAGACAAACTTCAAGTCACTCATGAAGGCACAAACGAGGTAAAAGAATCTAAAATTAGTCTTCTAACTCATAACTATGAAAATTTCAGGATGAAACCAGATGAAGATGTCAAAGCTATGACAGATAGATTCTCCACAATTGTCAATAGTCTCAAATCATATGGAGAAATCATTCCAAATGACAAGCTTGTAAGGAAGTTAGTTTAATCTCTTCCAAAAGCTTGGTAATCAAAGAAGATGGTGATCATCGAGGCTAAGAACATAAAATCCTTGACCCTCGATGAACTTATTGGCTCTCTCCTCACACATGAAATGATGCTTAAAGAAAAGTAAGACCTTGAGAAAAGAGACGAGCCAAAGAAAGAGATGGAGAAGAAGAAGAACGTATGAGTTACTCTCAAATCAACAAAAGATGAGAGTGATTCGGATGAAGATGATGATGACGAGGAGATGTCATTGTTTGCCAAATGGTTCAGAAGAATGATGAGGCTAAATCGAGGAAGAAAATTCAAACGAAATGAAGGCTTCAAAAATGAACCAAAAGAGAAGGACCCGATCATTTGCTACGAATGCAAGAAACCGGGGCATGTCAAATATGATTGCCCACAATTGAAGAGAAAGGGTCAATCAAAGAATAAGCACAAGGCTCACATGGCTACATGGAGTGATGAAGAATGTTCCGATGAAGAGGAACAAGAAGTAGCAAACTTGTGCTTGATGGCATTGAGGGAAGATTCTAAGGTAACCTCTAACTCGTTTGATTTAGATGATTTATCTTATGATGAGTTATTAAAGGAATATAATGGGTTGGGTTCGGATTATGAGAAATTGTTTCTAAAATACAAAAATGATATTTTAAAATTGAAAAATGAAAATAATCTCATAACCAAAACAAACAATGATCTTGAAAGTAAAATCAAAGATTTACAAATCAAGCTAGAATAGTTTGAAAAGAAAATTTCTGATTTGCAAAATTTACTTTCAAGAGCCAATGATGATCATCAAAAGGAAATTGATGATCTTAAAGCTTCTTTTGATAAAGTTGGATCAAAACGTTTTGAAAAAGAAGAAAATTCAAAAACCAACTTTGTTAGAAAAGGTTTTAGAAACTACAATCATAGAGGTCCCCAAAGAACCTCTAATGGAAAAATCGTTAGAAGTATATGAGTTCCTAAAGAACTCATTACTACTAAAGATAAGGATATCCTACACAATGAATACCAAAGGGGACTAGGATTTTGGAAACTAATGAATATGGACCCAAAAGAATTTAGGTACCAAAAATCAAAAATTAATCTATGTTTTTAAGAAAATGAGCATTGCTACAAGGCACGTGAAACAAATTCAAACTTATGCTACCTTGATAGTGGATGTTCAAGATACATGACCGGTGACAAAAGCCGGTTCATAGAGCTCAACGCCAAAAATAGAGGAGAGGTGACTTTTGGTGATAACTTAAAAGGTCACATTGAAGGTATAGACACTATAGGTAATACCTCTTCCATACAAATTAAGAATGTTTTATATGTGAATGAATTAAACCATAATCTATTGAGTGTTAGTCAATTGTGCGATAAAGGATTCAATGTCATGTTTGATATTAATGGTTGAAAAGTCATTGACATTGCATCTAATCAGATTATGCTTGTTGGTCATAGAATAGGAAGCATTTACATTGTGCATTTAGATTCCATAGATATGACTAATTTATGCCTAGTTGCTGAGGATGAGCATGATAGTTGGTTATGGCATAGGAGACTATGACATGCTAGTATGAGTGTTTTGCAACAGTTAATTCAAGGAGATTTAGTTCGAGGGTTGCCTAAACTTAAATTTGATAATGACAAAATCTGTGATGCTTGAGCTAAAGGAAAACAAAAGCGAATTTCTTTTAAATCCATTAATGACGTATCCACTAGTAGAGTATTACAATTAATCCATTTAGATCTTTTTGGGCCATCTAGGACTACTAGCTTGGGTGGAAAACAATATGCATTTGTCTTGGTAGATGAATATTCTAGATATACTTGGGTTCTATTTTTAAGTACTAAAGATGAAGCATTAGAAAAATTCATCACGTTTTCAAAAGTAATCCAAAATGAAAAAGGTTACTCTATAACTAGTGTTAGGAGTGATCATGGAACTGAATTTGAAAATCTTGGATTTACTGAATTTTGTAATTCTAATGGTATTAGCCATAATTTTTCATCACCTAGATCCCATCAACAAAATGGAGTTGTTGAGAGAAAAATCGAACTTTAGAAGAAATGACTAGAACCATGCTTTGTGAAAACAATTTGCCAAAACAATTTTGGGAGGAAGCCACAAATACCGCTTGTTATGTTATTAATCGAGTAATGATTAGGCCTATTTTGAAGAAAACTCCATATGAACTTTTTAAAAATAAAAAGCCTAACATTAGTTATTTTCATCCGTTTGGATGTAAATGTTTTGTTTTAAACAACGGTAAAAACAATCTTGGCAAATTTGATGCTAAAAGTGAAGGAATTTTTCTGGGTTATTCCTTAAATTCTTAAGCTTATCGAGTTTTTAATAAAAGAACTTTAGTTATAGAAGAGTCTATACATGTTGTTTTCGATGATAATCCCCTTCCGAGGAAGGATTCTTGTATGAATGATGATGTAGGCATTATAAACATAAATGACGTTGGATATGACGTTGGAGAACCATCATCAAAGGAAGAAACAAAAGATGAGAAAACTCAAGATCCTCTCGAGAATCCAACCATTGAAGAAAGAGAGGTCTCTTACCCAAGAGAATATAACTATGTCAAGGATGGTGAAATAATAGGTGATCCATCCAAAGGGGTAACAACTCGATCTTCTCTTAGAAATATTTGTAATTATGTTGCATTTATCTCATGCATAGAGCTTAAGAATATTAAAGAAGCATTAAATGATGAACATTGGATTATGGCTATGCAAGAAGAGTTAAATCAATTTGAGAGAAGTAAAGTATGAACGTTAGTTGAAAGACCCAGTAATAAATCTACTTTAGGCACTAGAAGGGTATTTAGGAATAAGCATGTTGAAAGTGGTAATATAGCGAGAAACAAGGCTAGACTTGTTGCTCAAGGGTATACTCAAGAAGAGGGCATAGACTATGATGAAACATACGCTCCCGTAGCTAGGATGGAAGCAATTAGAATGTTATTAGCATTTGCATGTTTCAATGAATTTAAATTATATCAAATAGATGTTAAAAGTGTATTTTTAAATGGTTTTATAAAAGAAGAAGTGTATGTGGAACAACCTCCTGGTTTTGAAGATTCAAAATTTCCAAATCATGTTCTTAGATTGACAAAAGTGCTTTATGGTTTAAAACAAGCTCCTAGAGCTTGGTATGAAAGATTGTCAAATTTTTTAATTGAAAAAGGTTTTTCAAAAGGGAAGGTTGACACTACATTGTTTTTAAAGCATAAAGGTAAAGATTTATTAGTAGTTTAAATTTATGTTGATGATATAATATTTGGTTCTACTAATGATGTTTTTTGCCAAGAATTTTCTAAGCTAATGCAAAGTGAATTCGAGATGAGCATGATGGGGGAGCTCTCATTTTTCTTGAGACTCCAAATCAAGCAAAGAAAAGATGAAATCTTCATCAATCAAGCTAAGTACGTCAAAGATATGCTCAAGAAGTTTGGACTGGAAAATGGGAAACCTCATGACACTCTAATGAGCTCATCAACAAAGCTTGACATAGATGAAGGAGATAAACGTGTGGATGTTAAATTATATAGGTCAATGATTGACTCTTTGCTTTATTTAACCGCAAGTAGACCGGAAATTATGTTTAATGTTTGCTTATGTGCTAGATTTCAATCATGTCTTAAGGAATCACATTTACTAGCTGTTAATAGAATCTTTAAACACCTTAAGGACACTCCTAGTTTAGGACTTTGGTATCCTAGAGACTCTAGCTTTAGCTTGCATGCATTATCTGATGCGGATTATGGAGGTTGCAAATTAGATTTCAATCTTAGTATTTGCTTATGTGATTGACTCCTAGTGCTATTTGTCTCACTAAAATCCCATCCAACACTCTAGAACTAAGCACATTGAAATTAGACATCACTTCATTAGAGACCATGTCACTAAGGAAGATATAATTCTAGAATTTGTTGATACTTTGCACCAATTAGCGGATATCTTTACAAAACCTTTAGAAAAAGAAAGATTTTGGACACTTAGAAGAGAATTAGGTTTAACTGACCTATCTTCACTTAGTGTTTAAAATAATTTTAGCACTTTTAAGAATAAATGAAAAATGCTTATAATAATAATTTTTTATTACATTCTTTGCTATTAGTTAGGGGGGTTTATGTTCTTTGGTGAAAATTAATCTTATGTTAAAATGAAGTTTAATGATTAAATTGATTGATTGAATATGATTATTTTTCAATATATAAGTTGCCAATACCACTAGAGGTAATTAATTTAGCATATTGAGTGTTTTAAAACGGATTTTTAACATATTTGTGCATAATGCATCGATACACTATCAAAGTGCATCGATGAATCCCTTTGAATATGTATCGATACATCATGAAGATGCACCGATGCACTCCTTGAATGTGCATCGATGCACAAGGCCATGCATCGATGCATCCATCAGGTGTTTGGATGAAAACCCTATTTCTTCTTCATTTTCTCAAAACTCTCTTAAAACATTCTCACTGCCGTCGCTCCTCTCCATCTCTTCACTCTCAAAATTGCTCCAAATCCTTAGTTTTTGATCAGAAATCTTTCATTCTTCAACTCCTAATCATGCTTTCATCATCAAATCGTGCAAAACATCACATTCCTCTCAATCTGAAATTTTCAAGGTGATATTTCAAAACCTCTGTTTTATTGATTTTTTAACTTAGAACTAGTTTTGATTAGTTCTAGGATGAACATTATATCGAGCATTGATTATATTATGATTCTAAACTAGATTTTACAATCAATTTCGTCAAAAACAAACAATTTTTCAAAATTGTCTTTGAATTTTTGAAATAAAAAATGCTATTTTCAAAAATTATTGTTTTTGATTTAATTGTATTATTTTCATGAAAACTATATGAATTATGATATTTCTAAATGTTATTTTCAAATAGTTTTCAAACACTTTGCCCATTAGGATTCGATTTAGAGAACCTTGAACTATTGCGAACTCAATTGAGTTTTAGGATTGATTATTTTGCATACATGTGTTTCAAAATGGCAGGTTATATTCCTAATTCCGATTCTTTAAACCATGTCCAACCCAAAATGCCCTAGGTCCTCTTCGAGTTATTTTAACCATCCTCCTAGTCCTATTCCTCCTCAACCTCAAAATCCAAATCCGAATGACCAAAACATGACCATTATAAGTTCTTGTTTTAGTATGTCTGAGCATAGTAGAGAAGAACTCTACCATAGATACATGGACTCCTTACAATTTTACAAAATCCGGGAAGAACGTATTCCCTCTGTTCAAGAAATAGTAGATATCAACTTTCAATACCTACCGACTCTCAAGTCCTAGAAGTTTGATAAATTATTTCACCTTAAACCAATTGTCTATCATTAGTTAGCCCGCATTTTCTACTCTAATGCGGCATGTATTCAAAATGAGAGTCATTGTGGGACTATAGGAATTAGATCTTACCTTTTAGGACAATATTATCATATTGACTCTGAGTCTATCGCTAGGCAATTTGGGCTAGATGACAATGGTCTATACAATGAGAAAGAAATTGTGGCATATCCTTATCTTCCTAATGCTAGTGTTAGTACATTACGTACTCATCACGATCGTTTTCTACATTTAATGATCTCTTGGTGGTTTCGACCATCCGGAGGTAGGTACTCCATTCTTCGTGTCAGGGATTTATGGTGGATGTATTGCATCCAATATAATAGAAAGATAAATTTGCCACATATTATTTTTAATGAATTAGTAGATACCATAAATGTTGTCCCTTCTAAAAATGTCAAAAGTTTAGTTTATATGTGTCTACTTAGTAATAATTTTATCAAACTTGGCCTCAGAGTCTCTCTCGACAATCACATCCCTCTCCAAAACCAAATCAATCTCACCTTGTTGAAGAAAGCTGATTAAAAACATGAATAGGAAACTGGTCAATGGGTTTTTCGACCCAATAAGCAAACTCCGGGAGCCAGTTCTTCACGAGCTGCTCCTAGCTCTTCTCGTGCTCCTCCTCCTCCTCCGGCACCGGCTGCTGACAACGATCCCGAGCTTCAACAGCTTATGCAAGATATCGACGATCACGTACCAGACGATGAGCCTGCACCGGAACCAGCACCACAAAAGGATCAAGTGCCTCCATATTTCTGTTCGTTTTTTGAGACAATTGATCTACAGTTTGCTTCCATCGACTCCCATTTAACTACAAACAACGAAGCGGTGAATCATCGCTTAGACACTTTGGAAGCTCAACAAATGGAGTTTCAAAAGAAGATGCTTGTACGTATGGATGCTCTTACTCTTGAGATGCAAGCACGATTTCCTCCTCCTCCCAATCCTTCTATGGACGAGTAGACCTTGTTTTGTTTTTGTTTTGGATCAACTAAGAACTTTACTTGTTAAAACATTTTGAATGCTTTTGGATTGTTTTACTTTGATTGTTGGATGTTTGAATTTGTTTGGATTTATATTTTGGTTGCTTTGGATATTTGAACTTATTATATATATATATTTGGTTTGGTTTTCTTTTGGAGCTTAATGATTATTAATTGTTGCATCATTTACATATTAGTTGCATTATGACCAATTTTTACCATTTCACATTTTCTTATGAATATTGATGGGACTAATGGCTAATATCTCTTTTGATTGTGATCTTAGGAGCTTAATCTTTAAATTAATAAATCAATTGGCTAAGTTTTTCAAAACCTTGTTTAAAAAAGTTTAGAGTCTTTTTGATTTAACAAAAAGGGGGAGAAGTATTATAGGGAGAAGTGTTATAGTAAGGGGGAGTAATTTTTCAAAACTTGATTTCAAAATCTTAAAATTACTAAAATGTTTTGTTATATCAAAAAGGGGGAGATTGTTGAAAACATTTTGATGTTTCGATATAACAAATTAAGTATAAATGAATTTTAAGATTTTACAAATGATTTTCTTAGTATATTCGATTTAATTACTCGAATATCAAAATATTACTCCAAGTCTTTCAAAGATCAATTTCAATCCTTACTAAAGTGTAAAATTGTGTTTTAATCTTAAAATATTTTTAAAACAATTTTCACAAATTATTTCGAACAAAAAACGAGCCTAAAATCAATTTTTCAAAAGAGTGTACCGATGCACCAATCCATGCATCGATGCACCATTGAATAAATTGAACATCGAATGCATTTTATGCATCGATGCACAGACCATGCATCGATGCACTCGAGCTTGTTTGAAACATCGAATGCACTTCATGCATCTATGCACTCTTAGTGCACCGATGCACTAAGGGTCCAACGGTCGAAATATTTGAATTTTACACATAGTGTACCGATGCACTAGCCTTATGCATCGATGCACCAGACGTTCCCAACAGTTTTTATTAATTGTTTTCACACTTAAACGACTCTATTGACTCCACTAATCATCCCCAACGTTCAAAATCAATTGAAGGAGTATTTAAACAAGTTTAGAAGTCATTGATCAATAAAAAGAAATAATAAGAATCAAGAATTAAGAGAGAATCAAAGAGAAATCATCAAACCTCAAGTTTGAGCATTTCAAGCCTATTTTTCATTCAATATTCATTTTGTTTTCAAGAACACTACTTGTACTCAATTGTATTCATTTTTTAGTGTTCTTTTCTTTGTTCTAGAATTGTGCAAACACATTTACCTTGTGAGGTTTTTAATTAAGTTTGCGAATTTGTAATCTTCTCTTTGAGAAAGAGTGTTCTCAAGAATTGAGGTATATTCTTGAGGGAGTTGTAAGATTATCTCTTTGACCTCAAAAGAAAGAACAAATTAGTGAATTTGTTCGAAAATCCTTAGTGTGTATAGCTAAGGTAGTGGACGTAGACTTTGGTTAAGAAAGTCAAACCACTCTAAATCGCTGTGCAATTACTTTCAATTTTCTGCAAAAGCTTCCACCGAAATTTTAATTGCCAATGCACCCCCTCTTGGCCAATTCCATCGATCGATTAACTCAACATTACTCTTCATAAAGGTTCTAGGTTCGAGCAGTTGAGTTTGTAGGTTGTGTACGTTGTCAATGAATTAGAATTTTTTTGAACAAATACTATATTGTAATCTCTATAAACCAGCATAATAATAATAATAATAATAATAATAATAAGCATCATGCTGGCAATGTTGTGAACAGGACATACAACAACAGTGTTGAAGGCATATCCCCTAAAGAGACTCCAAGCTGACATTTTTATTGCAGGAATCTCTCGGTGGCAATGCAAAATTAGCAGTGGTCTGTGCAATTTCTCAAAGACAAAGGTAAGAATAAAACTCTCATATCCTATTTGGTTTAAAATCCCTCCTTTCCCTTGTCTAATAATCATCTAATTTTATATAAAATATTTGAAGTTAACATGTTTACAAAAGAAATTAATTTAATTTTTTATTATTATATTAATTTTAAGTTTTATAATTTATTTTTATTTTCGATCTTTTATTTTTTGATGAAACATATATTAAATTTAAATTTGAGAGATCAAAAAAGGGTGAATTAGAAATTTTGGTGTCCAACGGACGTTGAGGACAATAGTCAGTAGTGACAGATGACAAAAATCGATGGTGATCGATGATGGCAACCGATGGTGTTTGATAACGGTGATTAGAGGCGGCGACGTGGACTTTGATTGAATTCATGAGTTAAATTAATATTACATGAAATTTAAGGTTATATTAATATTTTATCTAAAATTCAAGATTCAAGTTAAAATCTATTATTTTTATTAATATGTCATGTGTCAGTAAAGTAACAAAATTAACGACTTAGTAAACAAAATAAAACATAATTGAAAATAAAAATAACCAAAGTTAAAAAAAATTAAAAATAGTGATCAAAATTGAACCCACTGAAAATATAAAAAATCGGCAAGGTTGTTTACCTTAGATTTATTGTTATTTCATTTTGGACTTAAATTTTAATATAAAAAACATAAATATGATGCATTTAAGTTTTTTTTCTTTGACCGTATAAAATTAAAATTGTGTAACTTATAGTATACCATACACATTTTATTTTGGAAAATAATAAATATTTGGGTTTTCTGCTGTATTTCAAATTGCGGCTACTCCAACCTTTCACTTAATACAAGCCACGTCACCAAACGGTTGACCAGAAGTCAAATGACAATAATCATAAGCTCCAATGAAAATTTGACGCGTAAGCACACAAAATTAAATTGATCGTAGAAGATCTCTTATTCCGCTTTTGCCCTGTCTACAGTCTGTAAATTGTCCCAAAAATATTTTCATTATGCTCTGGGTAATGCTTCGTTTCCACGAAGGCCATTAAAAAGAAGCTCTGAAATCTCAGATTTTCCTTTTCTTTTAAAAAATTTTCTTTCGTTTTCTCAGCTTCCAAACAGTCTTAGGTGGTGCGACTTTAAAGGGAGCCAAAGTTTAGCGGTATGTTTCAGGAACGAAGAAAACTTATTCCGTCCGATTAGTTTTCCTTCGTTTTCAATACAGGAAAACGAAAATTAACTTCCCTTTTTGTCTCTCAATTTTCTATATTTTGATTTCTTTTATTCGTTGTCTGAAGAAACAAACAGACAACGTCAAACTCAACTGTCTTTTTCAAATGTTTAGTTTATCCTGTCATTTTTATTTACTTTATTTTTCTTCAAATTCCAAGCCGCCAAACACAAGCTTATGAGATCTATAAGCCTAAAACGAACACAATTGCAATTCAAAGTCATAGAGAATAATAGAAAGATCCCAAATTTGGAAATAAAAAATTGGGATTTTTTTTCTACAATTAATGGTTTTAATCCACATTATTATGCTTACAGATTTTGATCTAACAAGCAAAAATTAGGCAGTAAAGAAAGGAGGGCCGAGTTAATTCAGTGAATCGAAGGGTAAAGTGATGATGTCAAGGCAAAAACTAGGCAACATCAACATGGAAAATTTACTCCCTGGCAAAATCAGGAAACGAGTGTGTTCACCATCGACATCATCTTCATCATCCGTTATCCAAAACTACAGATTCAAGAGAGCGATTACTGTAGGTAGCAAAAGGGGTGGATCCAGTACGCCTGTGCCTACGTGGAAGCTGATGATGAGATCCCCATTATCAGTTTCAAAGTTGAGAGCTGCTGAGTCTCCTAAATATGCCGGCTCACAAAGTGGGAGTAAAGTGAAAGGGCAAGGGCTGGGGCAGCAGCAGCCGGTTTCGGCGAGGAAACTGGCGGCGACGCTGTGGGAAATGAATGAGATACCGTCACCTATAAGAAAGGGAAGGAACGAGGAAAGGAGGAGGAAGGAAGGGAGAGAAAGGGGCACTGCCAGGTCCGTTCACTCGGGTTCTTTGCCTCCTCACTTGTCTGATCCTTCTCATAGCCCAGTTTCTGAGGTGGGTTTTTCTTTTCTTATCTTTTATAAAATGTATATATATTTTTTCAGAATTTTATTTACATTTTTTATATTAAGGAATGAGTATATAGTTTGGTATTGGTATGTTTGGTTTAGCATTTGGTCACTTTTGATTGAAGCTTTCTTGTGATCAAGACTCAAATTGCTGTTTTTATCTGCTTTTGGTGAATGCTTTTAGATCAGAAATATGTATTAGTAACAGTAATGTAGGATATAACTAGATATTCATTAAAACACTATGATTTTCTATCTATGTTTCTCAGACTTGGGTATGCGTGCCGGACACCATTATGTGTCCTACATGGTTTGTTCATTTTTCTCCAAGATTTCCATGTATTTGGAAGATCTTTGGAGGATCATCCCCATACCTACGTCCGGATATAACTCAGGAACTTCAAGAATAGTGAAGTTAGAGCAACATAGCTTTCTATTAAATATTGTAAGCTTGTAAGTTTAAACTAGCTTTGAGTGCTATTTCTAGATGATGCTTTTCTCAATGAGCTACTGATGTTTAGAATCACTGGTTTATGATTTTAGGATTTGATTTTGGGTCAGACTTTTCACATCACTGAATAGGTTGTGCTTTATTTTGTTTCCACCTTTGGTGTCTATGGTTGAAGTTTCCGAAAATGAGTAATGGGTCAGGTTGAATTACTTTAATGAGTACTGTTATGGTTAATGTTGAGGTTTGCTCAGTTGATAACCGATGTAGTATAGGTTTAAGTGTTTGTTCATATAAAGAATTGTGTTAGAAACTAACAATCACAGTATTTAGTTAGTTGCAATGTTGGTTTTCTTATGAAACAAAGTATGGAGATCATGATTTTAACTTGCTAATAAATTTATTATAAACTGATCAATGAATGCAATGGATGTTTTAGGCTTCCAGTAGCTGAGCCTCAAATATCTGTAGTCAAATTTTACCATTATTCCATTGTTACTTTGTTATTGATAACCAAAACTATTGATTTTATACATAATATCTTTGCTTGTATGAATGGTTACCATGTTCTTTTTTCAGAGAATGGATCGACCTGGAACTGCTAGTCATCGGAGAAGAGCATCATCTGTTTCTCAGAAGCCCAGGTTTATAGACCACAATGTTGGGGTGTTGGATTCTACTAGCAATGCCAGTTTGATGGAGGTAATCATTTTGGTTGTTGGAAAAAATGAAAAACATTTTTCTTCTTCTCTTGTATTTTGTTAGTAATGAATACAAGGTAGAATGAAACCTTTTGAACTTTGTGCCTTCAAGAGATGTGACTAAATGTACATAAAATTAAAGCCATATGTAAATGGAATCACAGATTATGGTATATATAATTGTTAGGGTTCGATAGTTAGGGTTGGAGGGGGATGCTCAATTCTCATCTCTTCATGTGAATATTCTCATATTTATAGCCTGTCAGTTTGCATTTCTTAGGAGAGAAAGAGAGACAAGAAAAGGTCATTGCCATTCTTTATGACTTTCACTCTGTTCTCAATTTTTTGTAACCTTTCTTTTCCCGGTAAGCTGCAGTGCACTTGGGTATTTGGTGAGTGAAAAGGAGTTTGACAATATTGATGTGTAATGCAGATTGAATCTAAATCTCATGCCCAAACTCCCAAGGGATCAACTGTTGGCACTAAGACTCGTTTGAAGGATATTAGTAATGCCTTGACGACATCCAAAGAACTACTGAAAATTATCAACCGCATGTGGGGTCATGAAGATCGCCCTTCATCAAGTATGCCCCTTATTGCTGCCTTACATTCTGAGTTAGAAAGGGCTCGTCTGCAAGTAAATCAACTCATACAAGAGCAGCGTTCGGACCAGCAGGAAATTAATTATTTGATGAAGTGCTTTGCTCAAGAAAAGGCAGCGTGGAAAAACAAAGAACAAAAAGTTGTCGAGGCTGCTATTGAGTCAGTTGCAGGGGAACTTGACGTGGAGAGAAAGCTTCGGATACGTTTTGAAAGTTTAAACAAGAAGCTCGGGAAAGAACTAGCTGAGACAAAGACATCTCTTCTGAAATCAGTGAAAGAACTCGAGAATGAGAAAAGGACGAGGGAGGTAATGGAGCAAGTATGTGATGAATTAGCCAGGGATATCAGTGAAGATAAAGCTGAAATGGAAGAGCTGAAGAGAGAGTCTGTGAAAGTTCATGAAGAGGTAGAAAAGGAAAGGGAGATAACACAGTTAGCTGATGTGGTGCGTGATCAGAGAGTTCGAACAAAGCTGTCAGGTGGCAAATATCATCTTGAGAAGAAAAATGCAGCTGTTGATAAACTGAGGAACCAACTTGAAGCTTTTCTAGGTAAAAAAAGAGTAAAAGAAACAGGGCGTCATTCTGTAAGTGAACCTAAAAGTGAGGATATTGCTGCCTATTTAAACAGAGCCCATTTTGGTTTCCATCCAAGTGAGGAAAATGATGACAATGGAGAAGTTGAAGATGGTGTAGAATGCGAAGAAGACTCAGCCGAAAGTGATCTTCATTCCATAGAAATAAATACGGACAACAATAGCAAGAACTACAAGTGGGCATATGCTCCTGCTGCTGTTCACGATTCAAGAGACCCTCTAATAAATGAAGCAAACATCACAGGTAGAAAGTCTACCTCCAGCAGATTACCAAAGAGAAGTACTTCACTACAAAGGAGCATATCAGATGGAGTTGAATGGGGCATGCAAAATGAAATGGTTCGGAATTTTGATAACGATTCAGAGGGGGGTAGATTTGCTGAACTGGAAAAGCAAGCTGAAGAAAAAGGTTATGGAGATGAAATGCATGGATATAAAGCTGTAAAAGGTCTTAGGGAACACCTTTTATCTGGTTCTAGAGCAAGTAGAGCTTATGCTAGTTCAACACGCGCTTCAAGAGATCTCGACAATGTAGCTCAAGAGAGGCCACCATTGGTGCCTGGTAGTGGTTTGCAGTCAAGGGTAGCAGAATTCAGAGGTGAAGCCAGTAATGATAGAAAATCAAGACGTTGAGAAACACAATTTTGTTGACTATGCTCTTCTAACTGTTCTCAGCCTCCTTTTGACTTGCCAATTGAATTCTGGAAGAGTGATCAAGCTTGTGTGATGCCCTGCTGTAACAGGATTTGGATGGAAACAAGTTTCACTTTTTTTTTGTTGGTTAGTGCTTTGTGTGATGCCTCTAGAGGGTGCTCAAATTGCAATGATCGCTGCTTGATATGTTGCACCTGTTTGTGGACCATGGTTAGGATTGTTTGTCTTTTGTAGAGCAATTTATTTTTCTTTTTCTTTTTTCAAGGAAACTGTTGTAATTGAACCAGTTTGATCTTGTACTATAACTTAAATGTAAAGTATGCTGGAAGTGTTGAAACTTTATCTGTCATCTTCTCCTCTTCTTAGCCTTAATGTCATTTGAAGTTTTTGAATGAACTGATAATAAGCTGACGTAGTAGAGATTAAGGATGGCACCATTAATGGAGTTGTTGGAGCCTTGTTGGTGATTCATTCATTTTGTAGCAGTCCAATAACCGACCAAGATTCAAGAAGTCATGAAGCTTGATCGATCCATGTCCAATTCAGAAAAATCGCTTCAACGGTCCAAAAAACCCAAGGCAATGGGCTGCAACCCTTGCTCAAGATGTAAGACAACTACTCCTAGTCTTTGGATACCCAAAGACATGGACGCTTATACTTCAGCCCACTTCGTTTACAAGCCCAACATCTTCGACGCTTACTCTTCACTGCAGGATATTCTCGAACCTCCTTAAGAGTCGGTTTGGTAATGCTTTTAGGAAGTGTGGTGGAAAAATAATTTTTAAAATTGATTATGGAAAGTGATTTTGGGTTGTTTGTAATACTCCGAATTCTGGATTAATAATTTTGAGTTGACACAAGAAGTATGTGGGCCACATGGAATTCGTAATAGAAGTTGTTGAATCAAACGAAGACTTAATTAGATGTTAATTGGACTTGATTGGCCATAAAAATAGTAATTTTGCATAGAAGACAAAATATAAAGGACCTAAAATGTAATTAGACCCTTGTTGATAACAAGACTGATTCTATTGGGATTTCTAGGTAAGGGTGACGTGGGGGCTTGAACCAAAAGCTGGTGGCTTTATTGTTTTTCATTTTTCCATCTCCTTTCATTCTCCTCTCATTCTCCTTTCATCCTCCTCAAGCTCTATAAGTCAAAGATAAGTCATTTGAGCATATTTAAGCTTTATTTAAGACTTAAAATCCGTCCATAAATCTTCCAGCAACTGGGTTTTGGATTAAAGACTTTTATTTTTTCTTGGTTAGAAAAAGTGGGTTTTGGATTAAAGACTTTTATTTCTTCTTGGTTAGAAAAAGTGGGTTTTGAGTGCTCAAGTTCAAGTGAAAGGAGAGAGAACAAGTGTATAAGCAAAAGGAGGTTCATTTCGGTTTCTAACACCAACGTAGTATATTTCTAATCTTTTGTGGTGTTATGGCTATATTAAATGTGATGCTTTGTTAGGGATTGAGTATTTGAGCATATTGGGGTTTTTTTTTTGCTTGATTTATGATTAAATGGCGTTTTTAGTTTAAAGATGATGTTTTTATAATGCTATATGACCTTAAATAACTTCCTTAAGCTTTAAAAGTTGGTTTGAGACCAAACTAGAATGTTTGAAAGGATTTTTTAGTGTTTTTGAGCTTAAATAAGATATTTATGGGTTTGAGTACCGATATTGGATTACCAGTATCAATGTTGAATGAACTGGGGCTGATTTTTGGGCATTTTATAAAGGGAGTACCGATACTCTAAGAAGTAGCATCGATACTGCACCCCTAGTATCAACGATACTAAGGGTGTCAATATTAATACTGGGAGGATGTTTGGCATTTAGAAGCTATTTTTGGTACCGATACTCAAGTGAGTATTGATACTTGACTATAGAGTATCACTACTATTTGTAGAGTATCGATACTACCTGTTTTAGATGATTAAATTTGACTTCGTTAAGGCTCGTAAGAGTTAGGGATGACCCGTAATGGTGAGACTTAGTTTGTAAGATATTTAAATGGCTAAAAGTGCCTAGAAACTCTCTTAGGAATATGTTATGACCGAAGTAACCTTAATGGGGTAATATTTCTAAGTATCCTTATTCGAGCATGTATTGAGTAATTGAGAATAAAGGATCGTTGCGGAGGATGTACCTGAAAGCGATATGATGAACTAAGTGAATTACGTAAGAAAAGAACTGTGTACTGCACGAACATCGATAAATCAAATACGAGCAAGTTGTCTCTCTGATTTAAAGGTGAATTGAAGATCAGTGTGAGGAGAACGACTAGGGAGTCGCTAACGAATAATCAACCCCGAGTCGAGTATCAAACTAGCAAATAACATACCAAATGGGTAACTTTAATATTTATTGTCATAAGAGCATAAAACACAAAAACTTTCCTTAGAGGTAAAAATGACTAAAATGCCCTTCGATGTTAAATGACGAGGATAGTGTAGCCTAACGAACTAATAGATGTAAAAGACTAATAAACCCTTATAGAACGTTCTAGATGAGAGAACGAGTGAGACCGTAGTGAATGAGAGGATGACCTCACTAGAGTGTGATGAATTGAGCCAATGTAACTGAACAACCTTAGTTGCCCTGATGTGACATTGATTGTTGTGTGTGGCCTTATGGTACCCATGTATGCATGTGTGATTGCAGTGGTATTGTATAGAGGATATCTTTAATGTTTTCCTTGACGGTTGTGTGAGACCAAACTAATGCTAAGTTTGAGCGAGAATTTTACGGAGGCTTATGTGAGATCGAGTTCTCCTTCATGTACTACTTGAAGGCTTTGTGTGGACTATAAGATCATTTAACAGGTTGGTGAGAACCGGGGCTTATGTGACATTGAGTTCCCCCAATAGTAACTAGTATATAATGATTGTGTGAGACCAGATATTATCATTGTGTTGTGTGTTGCATTTATAGAATACAAAATAGTTCGTTATTGTGCTTAGAGACTCAATATACGTATACTCATGGCAATACCCTTAATAGATGACTAAGGGAAGCGTGTGACTCTTACTATAGTGATAGAATAGTTGAACCTTAAGTAGGTAACACTTGATAATGGTCATACATATACCTATTGCTAATTATCATGTCTTCTAGCATTCTTATATTTATGAGACTAATAATGCTACTCTAGATTAGCGATTATATTGTTGAGCTTTGTAAGGCCAGCATCCGAATGTTTCTATTTGTAGGTTAGTAGTTGAGTCATTCAAAGAGCACCATCGCAGTAGGATTTCCAGCATCTCTTCCAGAGTATTGTATTGTTACTTTTAGTGGACCCTTATGTATTTGGATTTGCAAACTTTGAGTTGTATTATTTTATTTAAACTATGTATTACGGAGCTCCGGTTGTAAAAGTATTTTTCAACGGTTACGTATGTCTATGTAACATCCTCAATATCGGGTTAGTGACTAAATTGGAAAGTTTCAGATTTTGGTGATTAAAATAGAATGAATTAATAGTATAAAGATTTATATGTAAATGATTGTGTAGGATTGAATTGAAAGGAAGAAGGAATGGAAGGGCAAAAGAGTCATTTGCAAGGAAAATTAATTAAAGAAGGGATAATGATATATATGAGTACAAGTGGAATGAAAAGAAGAGAACACCAAAGCCTTCCAGAGTTATCTTCTTCTTCTTTCTTCCTTGTACGTGTGAACCAAAGCAAAGGTAAGATTTCTGATTATTGAGTTTCTTGTTAAATTTAATATTGGGTTTTGATTATTAGATGATAACTAAGCTTAAGGAAAGCTTAAGTTATCTTAACATCAAAGGATGATTGAGTTAGGAGAGATTTAAGATTTGAAGTTCTTAAATGAAATCTTGGAATAGAGTTCATAACTAGAATTGAAAGTTAAATTTGACTTGTCATCAATCTAGTAAGATATACGAAGTGTTAAAAACATAATTCAAACATGTTTGATTTATTAATGTAATTCTTGAATTTCATATGAAGGAGGATTTGAAGGTTTAAGATGAAATAAATAAGTATAAATTGGTTAAAGGATGTGTACTAGAGTTAAGAATGAAAAAGGGGATTAAACATGAAAGATTTAATCCAAATGAATGAACTTTCAGGTTCAAAAAGAGGATTCTGGGCAGAGTGCACCGATGCACATTCATAGTGCATCGATACATCATGGTTAAAACCCAGAAATTGTATGAATATGCATCGATGCATTGGTAGTGCATCGATGCACTCTTTTAAAATAAAGACATCGAATGTAATTCGTGCATCGATGCATAAGTAGTGCATCGATGCATCCCATTAATAGTAAAACATCGAATGCAATTGGTGCATCGATGCATAAGGAGTGCATCGATGCATCCCAGCAATAATACTACATCGAATACCTTTTATGCACCGATGCATCAGTAGTGCATCGATGCATACCTTCATTAAAAGATGAAGTTGACTTTTCTCTTACTCTAAAGAGTGAACCATTAGAGTATATTAGTTATAATACTGATATAGATCCATGTGTGTTTATGTAGATACTAAAAGTAAGCTTATTCCGGAACGATCAAAGGATTAGAATCGAATCAAAACAAAGCTAAGGTAAGTGCATACTATATGTATATTATAACGGAATAAGACTTGTGATAAGTCTAATCCATGTGTTGATTTTTATAATATAATAGTTGTGAACATGCATACATGATAATTGTTGTGATACATGCATAAGACATATATATGTTCATGTGATATGATATGTGATATGACATGTGATATGAGAACATGATATGAAGTGACATGAGCTACATGATCACAAGAGAAATGACATGAGCTACATGATCACAAGAGAAATGACATGAGTACATGAACGAAAAATAAGAATAATGCCCATAGTATACGATATGAGAACTATAGGTGTAATTAGCATGCCAAGAGTCGAGGGTTCTACGTGGTCCTTCGGGACATATATATAATTATGTGGAACCTATATATGGTACTTCGGTACACTGATTGGAGCCATTATATTATGTATGTGGTTCTTAAGGAGAAGTCCTTCGGGACGTAGTCCTTCGGGACGTAGTCCTTCGGGATGTAGGAGTCCTACGGGACGAATACTGAACTAAGGTTCGGTGCCCCATGAGGGAATAGATACTAGCTGTGGTGACAGTATTAGTGCACAACCTTAATGCACTCACATACCTCTAATCTCAATAAGATACATGGGCTATGCAATTGAAATACCGATTTACAGTGAAAGTGATACAAGAAGGTAAGTTTCGTATGTGCATTATATGTTATCGTGCGATAGGTACTTCCATATTGAAATGTCATGATCCAATTGTAAGTATGAACATTCATAAGTTTATTGTTGCATATTCATTTATTGCCTCACTAAGTCTATGACTTAGCGTGTTAGTGATTTACACGTAGGTACCAAGAATCAGAAAAAGTGGAAATAGAAGTAGCACGGACAACAATACTACTAAGAGATCAGATCAGAAGTAATTGACAAAGTATGTACTTGGTTATGTATAGAGTGTTGGCATGTAATAAGTGTTAATTACAAATACTCTGATCGATTTTGTATTTTATGGTCTTATGTAAATTAAAGTATTTCGTTTTAATGAAAGTTTTAAAAATTCCCGGAATTTTCTATAAGAGTCAAGGTTTTGAAAAGTCAATGTGACACCTCAGACTTGTATTCGGGTCGGATATGAGTTAAGGGTGTTACAGTCTATTTTGGAAAATTATGTCATGTTTTAAATAGAAAGGAAAAAGATTTTGAAATTTAGTGGTTACCTCGACAGCCTAATGTGACACTTTAGATCGAAGCAGATTTAGAGTGTTCATTGTTTTATTTAAAAATTAAGTGTTTGAGATTGCTACATCCAAAGTACATGTGAAAATGTTGGACACCCTGAACAAAGGCTACATCCACCACTGTTAGGGTTTGTGAGAAGCTAAAAACCAAAATGAATAAAATTTATTTATTGTGATCAATACATTCTTAATGAGCTCATTACACATTTGTATTTACAACCCAACAGACAACTATAACGGCCCAACAAACTAATAAAGAACCCAACTGATTATTAACAGAATTTTAAAGGTTAATATCCAACTAATAAATACCCTTAACTAATAAAGAGACATTTCAAGTTTTCAACTATATTTTTGGTTTTTACTTTTGACTCACTCTTGTACCGTGCTACTACTTTCTGCCTAAAGAAGAGAGCATAATTAGGAAGTGTTCTTATTTTTTCTGGAAAAAAGTATTATTTATTTTTTGAAGGTAAGTTTTAAATGATTATTGGCAAATTTAGTCAAATCTGTTTTAAAGGGGATCTGAGCCGTGTATCTATGCTAATGGATCACATGGCCACATGGTTTCTGTACAGCTACCGAATTGATTGTCCGAAGATGTGATTGAAGCTTAGTTAAATAGTTTTATTTGAACACGCATTCAATGGCACCCACCCACCACCACCCACCCACGGAGATTTGATTAAATTGATAATGTTTAATCAAATATTTATTTTTTTAGCACCGTTTGATATATATTTTCTGAAGTGGTATTCTTTCGATTGAGCTGGCGAAAGGCGCATCTCCGGAGACGCTCTTTATCCGGGTTTTCACTGAGTTAGATGCCACGTGTGGAAGGCGCATCCCCCGAGATGCATCTTCACGGGATTCTGATGACTCGACTGCCACGTGTGGAAGGCGCATCCCCGGGGACGCGCCTTCCATTAAATGCCATAAATGGCCCTATCCGTTTTCCCTCAACTACCCCTCCTCCTCCCTTATATAAACCCCCTCAACCCTCCCTCATTCTTCACACGAAAATCATATTCTCCTCTCCTATATAACTCAAATTCTCCAACTATTTGAGTTTTAAATTTTTTATTAATGGTAAGAAATTTATTTTTATGTTAGTATTTTTTAAAATAGTTATTATATTTTATATTAATATAATTATATAAATATTATTTTTTTATTAAAATAATATTTATATAATTATTATTTATTTAGAATTATTAATTATTTTTTGTTTGCTAATTATATTGTTTTGTCTACAGTTATAATGGAAAACGAAATGCTGCTGCGATTGGATGTTGACCATATCTCCAGACATTTTAGAGATATGGTAATATTTTTTATAATTAATGTTAATATTTAAATTTATTTTTAATTTAAAGTTATTATGAATTTATATTAATTTTAATTTTTTATAATGCATTTTATTTAGGATATTGATCGTATTTTAGAGACTGTTATTAAAAATCAACGTATACCGGCACCAGAACGTATTTTGCCATATTTGGCTTCTGCCGGGTTTGGGTATATTGCAACAATTATTGGCGGTTGCAAACTCGAACCTGACCTAATTTCTGCACTGATTGAGAGGTGGAGGCCCGAGACACACACTTTTCACCTTCCATGTGGAGAGGCTACAATTACATTGGAGGATGTCTCTATGCATCTGGGGCTTCCTGTCGACGAAAATATAATGTGTGGTATAGCGGATGGTGATTGACAGTCAATTTGCATGGAGTATCTTGGAGCTGCTCCGCCAGAGTTTAATGGAGGTAGAATAACTTTATCTTTGTTGAAAGCTAATTTTGAGGTTTTAAATGAAAATGCTTCAGAGGATCAAGCAAAGGCATGTGCTCGGGCATATATTCTACAAATAATCGGAGGAATATTGATGCCCGACAAATCACGCAACCAGGTGCATTGTAAGTGGTTGCGACATTTGATTGATTTTGATGAAGCTGGGAGATATAGTTGGGGCGCTGCTGTTTTGGCATTTCTCTTTAGAGAAATGTGTCAGGTGACAAATTATAAGAAAACTGCTATCGGTGGATGTCTCTTGCTTCTGCAATCATGGGCGTGGTTCCACATGTCTTTCTTATGCCCGATCGTGAATGAACCATGCATATTCCCATTATTATTGAGGTAATTTTCGAACTAAATTTTGATTTAAATATTTTTAATTAAATAGGGTGATATTTGGTTTATATTATATTTCATAGATGGCCGATGAAAAGAAAGAACCATAAAAGTATACCTACTGGGTTAGAGGAAATTCGTTTACTTATTGATACGAAAGCTGGGTCTGAGGTATGTTTTTAAATCTGTTTAAATATTAATATTTTAATTTAAAATGCTAGATATAATTAGAATATTTTATTTATTTGAATTGTATATTTATATTTCAGTTTTAGTGGATACCTTATGCGAGCGATGTAGTGAAGGCTTGCATCCCACCCCACCTTAGTGGGTTATTAGAGGTATGGATGTCGGTTATACCTCTTATATGTTATGCTATTATTGAGTGGCATCCAGTTGATCGCAAGCTCCGTCAGTATGGTTGTACGCAATATATTCCTGGAGCACCTAGGAATTTAGACGACGTGCATAACATAGATAGACGAGGAAAGAAAGAGGTTAACTGGGTGGTGAGACACAGAGATTGGATTGCGCTTTGGGAGAACCGATATGCACTGTTGGCCCCTTGACAATATTACGCTGAAACTGGTCATATGGTTACGGATAACTATATGGACTGGTTTAATGAAAATGGGAAGCCGTTTCTACTTTCGGTGGAAGCACGAGGGATTAGCATTCCTAGCCGCCGAGAAAGACGTCAATCGTCTCAATATCATCGTCCCTCGACGCGTGGACGAAGAAAAGGCGCTACCGGTTCTGCATCAGTCACACCACAACATCCTTATCCACCGATGCCGCAGGGGTACATGCCCAGCCCTCCACTTCATATGCCAAGCCCACCAGTTCATATGCCATCTCCGTAGGGTTATATTCCGAGCCCGCCAGGTTACATGCCTAGCCCACAGGGTTTTATACCATATGGAGGTGCATATACGACTATGTTTAATGATCTACATATGGTTGATATGCATCTTATTTGGCTGGTGGTGCTTCTCCACAGACACCTCAATCTCCATCTGGATCACAGACATCGATGTCAATGTTTCCACAGTTTTCACAGTTTCCGGGGAGCGGTGGGATTGTTACTAGCACTCCTCCAGGGTCATTATTTTATACAGGCCCTTCAGCCCATTCAACGTCATCTACACCAAATGAAGAAAATACTGATGATAGTGAAGATGAGGAGACTGAAGAACAAGTTCCACGAAGAAATCCTCTACGAAATAGACAACCACCGCCATGTGGAACTCATTCGAGAAGACTACATCGGTGATCCAGTTGTATTTTAATGTTATTTAAATAGTTATATTCCAGAATTTTATGTAATTTGGTTATGTTATTTAAATGTTTCATGGTTGTTACATACATATTTTTAATGTTATTTTTATTCACATTTAACATTAAATGTTTGATAAATGTTTTTAAAATACAAATTATATTATTCGAAATTTAAAATAAAAATAAAAATAATATTATTCGAAATTTAAATTTAAAATATAAATTATAGTATTCGAAATTTAACATTAAATTTCAACTTAATATTCCAATTGTATTCGAAATTAAAAGTTATATTCCAATTATAGTTCACAATACTTAAATTGAAATTAAATTTATCTATACATATGATTTTATCATTAACATATATATTAAAACGTATACATTAAAATCAACTTATCACTTCACATTTATTCGTAAAAACATCTCGATGCTCATTCCATACAATTTCAATGTCACAATCAACTTATCACTTCACATTTATTCAATTTATCCATAACATTTTATCTAATTTATTCAAACTTCACATAACGTTTTAATTTAAGTTATGAACTTAAATTAATCTATATGTATAATTTTATTCTTAACTTGCTGAACTTTCAAAAGAAGTTAAATTTTGGTTATAATTTACCTGATTTCACAATCTATCCATAGTTCCCGAGGGACATGAGTGACATAATAGGGCAATGATAACATATTCTCTGACAAAATAATGGAAGGCGCGCCCCCGGGAACGCGTCTTCAAGTCCCCTGAGAAATAATAGGTACTGATATGAATAGTGTCCCCGAGGGACATGAGTGATATAATAGGGCAATGATAACATATTCTCCGACAAAATAATGGAAGGCGCGCCCCCGAGAACGCGCCTTCAAGTCCCGTGAGAAATAATAGGTACTGATATGAATAGTGTCCCCGAGGGACATGAGTGACATAATAGGGCAATGATAACATATTCTCTGACAAAATAATGGAAGACGCCCCCCAGGAACTCGCCTTCAAATCCCCTGAGAAATAATAGGTACTGATATGAATAGTGTCCCCGAGGGACATGAGTGACATAATAGGGCAATGATAACATATTCTCTGACAAAATAATGGAAGGCGCGCCCCCGAGAAAGCGCCTTCAAGTCCCCTGAGAAATAATAGGTACTGATATGAATAGTGTCCCCGAGGGACATGAGTGATATAATAGGGCAATGATAACATATTCTCTGACAAAATAATGGAAGACGCGCCCCCGGGAACGCGCCTTCATGTGAATAGTAACCCCAATTATAGACACTATTATATGCAACGTATTATAAACTTTCAAAACAAACTTCAGTTCACAAGCTTTCAAATTCTCAAATTCCCAAACTCTATATTCTCAAATTCTTTGAAAATGAGTCATCTTTCTGCTGTTGTTTTGTATGATGAAAAAATTAAGGAAGCTGAAGAGGGGGTTGTTTTTGAGTCAGATCATTATATCCCCTTAACCTTGAAGAGAAACATCACAATTGAGGAGTTAATCACAAAAATTTCATTAAAGATTCGTGTAGCAGGCCGGAGAAGACTATATTCACTTCATTACAAATTTCTTACTGAACTTTTTCCGTTCACGTATATATTATTTCAGCTTTCAAACGATGATGATGTTTCTATGATGGTTGATGCTCATATGGGGAGCTCAAAATCTCTTATTGAAATGTATGCCACTTTTATTGAGGTTCGTACTTCTCGTGGTCTCTCATATTCCTCTCACTTTGGCATTGCATATCAAGCTGATCAAGTTGATAGCCCGACACAACTGATATGTAATGATTTCACATCATTAATGGCAGATCCAACGCCAGATGCCATGCCATCAAGTTCAATAGGAAGGCATTCATGTGCAACTGCTTATGAACTCAACCCACGTGGCTTCACCAATAATCCATATGGCAACATCTCTTCTACTTCAAGGGGCAGACATTCATCTGTCAATGTTTTCGACTTACATATGGAAATGCCAATGAGACGGCAGTCTATTCACATCCCACATGATACAATGGCCTCAAGTTCAAGGGGAGGACACGTAAGAGGGAACTTATTTGACCTCAACATTGGATTATCGGAGGAACCCTCATCTCCACCAGAAGAACCTCTTCGGGAGCCAGGTGCAGATGGTGCTAAAACGGGATTATTCGTTGAACCTGACTCACCACAGTTTAACGTACATTCTGATGATGACGAGGATGACATTCCGATAAATACAACACCGGCTGAACTTTCTGCACATATGTATGAGGTTGATTATGATGCAATGTATGAGCCTGAATTTCCAGATCTTCCTGATGTTGGCAACTATGGACTTCAATCATCAGTCAATGACGGTAATTTACATATTGGAATGTAGTTCGCATCGAAGGAGGAAGCAATGATGGCAATAAAGAGTTACAATATTCGTAACTCAGTTCAGTCCTGAGTTGATCGATCTAACACGGAGAAATATGTCTGCTACTGCGTCCAACGTGACAACGGATGTCAATTGATGGTCCGTGTATCAAAGAGGAAGAGGAAGAACAACTTATGGGAACTAATCAGATACAACGGTCCTCATACATGTTGTGCAAGAGGTATAAACCAGGATCATCTCAACTTGGACTCCAACATTATTTGCCAAGCAATCATGCCCATTGTGAAGCAAAGCTCTCATATAGCTGTTGCAGTGTTGATTTCTGCTATACAGTCACAATATGGGTACACTGTCTCATATAAAAAAGCGTGGTTGGCAAAACAGAATGCCATTTGCAAACTTCATGGTGAATGGGATTCCTCTTACAACGAGCTGCCCAGTTGGTTTCATGTTGTGCAAAGACTCAATCCCGGGACAATTGTTGAGTTCGAAACTCAACATCATTACGTAAATGATCGAATGGTTCGCGATCGCTGCCAATTTTACCGTGTCTTTTGGACTTACCCTCAGTGTATTAATGCAGTCAAGTATTGTAAACCAGTTGTCCAAATTGATGGTACTTTCTTGTATGGGAAATACAAGCAAGTTTTATTAATGGCTGTGGTCCAAGATGGAAACCGCAATATTCTTCCTGTTGCGTTTGCCCTCGTCAAAGGAGAAGACACTGAGTCTTGGGCTTTTTTCCTTAAAAATTTACGTTTACATGTTGTCACCAGGGAACGAGTATGCATTATTTCAGACCGAAGAGCCGGGATAAAAGCAGTAATGGACTCTTTTGGTACAATGTATAGACCTCCACATGTTCAACATCGTTATTGTGTCCGTCATATTGCTGCAAACTATTACAGAAAATACAAGAAGAACGATGAACGTCAGTTAGTCATGCGGATGTGTATGTTACTTTTTCCCAATTTTTCTATCAATTTCTTATTACTTATTTATACTTCATATTAACTATTACATATTCCTAATGGCTTAGGTTACGAACTCTTACCTCAAAGGTTTGAGTCGATGCTACAAGAACTGTTTGGCAAAAATAAGAAGGGGTGCGAGTACATTATGAACATCAGCAAAGAAATATGGACAAATGCGTATGACGGGGGGTATCGCTATGGTCATATGACAACAAACTTGGCTGAAGCAATAAATTCAACCTTAAAGGGGGCGCGTCATTTACCAGTCACGGCGTTGGTTAAAACGACTTATTTTCGTTTGGGTCAACTCTTTGCAAAGCTCGGTGGACAAGCTCTTACTTGGATGCAAAACGACCATAATTACCACCCAAGACTAGTAGCTGATTTACAGAAAAAAGTGGCTGCATCAAATGGGATGTTAGTAACAAATTTTTCTCGCACCCGTGAATTGTTTCGTGTAACCGAAATGCCACGTCTGCTGCAAGGGATTGAAGCTAACTCTTTCAGAGTTAATCTGCAAGAGAGGTGGTGCGATTATGGTTTCTTTCAAGCACTCAAATATTCATGCTCTCATGTCATTGCAACTTGCTCACATTCGCATTTGGACTACAAAAATTATGTTGATCCTGTATACCAACTTTCACAAGTATTCAAGGTATATGAATTTGAGTTTCCGCCCATAGGAAACGAAAGAGACCCAAATGAGATTCAAACTTGGCTTACAATTGTACCAGATCCATTGCTATTGAGGGACTCAGATCGTCCAAAATCTACTAGAATACATTGTGATATGGATATTCGGGAGAAGTCAACAGAACAAAAACGATGTGGGCATTGTAGAAACATCGGGCACAATAGAAAAAATGTCCAGCTCTGTTATCATCATATAACCGTTAACTCTTATGTAATTAATATTGTATTTAAATGAATGTTTTTGTTTATAATAATTTAATGTTATTGCATTTATATAATTTGTCAATGTATGTACAACTAATTTTTTTAACTTTTAAATACATAAATATTTTCAATATATTTATTTAATATAATAATTAATATTATTAGTTATAATTTTTTTTAAAATACTATAATAATTCCACCTTCTAAGTAGAGAAAAATATTAAATTAAACAAATTAAAATTTATTAAAAAATTTATGTATACGATGACACATTTCATGTTCTGATTGGAGGATTAAATTTATTAAATTAAATTTTTAATAAGACTAAATTCATAAAATATGTAAGTCTTGAAGATTAAATGTGTAATTATACTAATTTATTAACTTATGCATCAATATTTTCGTTAAATATTGATAAGATATGATTAGATTGATAACATTTAAATAATTAATTGATAAAATTAATAGATCGATAATCAAAATAAAAAATAATAATATAACCATATGTGTAATATTATAATTTCATACATTTTTCCTATAACTACAATAAAATCAAAATTGGTTTTCATATATTATTCTATCATATTAATGTAGATAATTCACTCTACCTTTAACACACATTAATAAAATACATTTGATAATTCTTACATTATAATCGAAACACTTTACATAATATATTACTAAATTATAATAATAATAAAAATAAAATATTTATTATTAAACAAAATACCAGCGTGGCAGCTGAGTCATCAGAATCCCGTGAAGGCATGTCCCCGGGGATGTGCCTTCCACACGTGACATCCAACTCAGCGAAAACCCGGATAAAACGCGTCCCCGGAGATGCCTCTTTCGTCAGCTCAGCCGAAAGGGTGCCACTTTGGGAAATATATATCAAACGGTAATCGCCCCCACCCACTAAGAAACTAAAATCACATGTCTCGGGTACCACAAAACTAAGTTCCTTCCCATCCACAGTTACACAAACTTCAATTCGAATAGGAAAAATTAAATATTTTTAATTTGATTTAATATTAAAAAAATTAATTTAATTTTACTTCATTTGTAATTTTATAAATTTAACTCTACTTAAAATAATTTTGAACTCAAAGTTGATTTTTAAAATAGAATTTAAATAATTTAAAATATTTAATAATTAATAGATTGATTTTAAATTCAAATCGAGTTGTTTAACTTTATATAATACATACATTATATATATATCATACATGATTATAAAAAAATTAAATTAAAATTAAATACCATCGTAATATTATTAATATTTAAGTAAAATCTTATGTCTTAAAAGAGTTAAACTTTTGGCAAGTTGAGAAGAAAATCAACTAGAGCTTGAGTTTGCGGAAATTGATGGACTTGAGGGGTGAAATTCAGGGTCTTTACGTTGCTGCTTCTTGTCTCAATGGTGTTACTGTATTCTGGATTTGGGGCTCTATTAGACAGGATGGGCCTAGGATGGCATAAGACTTTGTGGTTTCCCTTCTCATTCTCAAGCATTCCATCATTAGGTGGATGTCCATTCTTGGGCGGCTTCCTACCAAGGACCAACTCTTGCGTATGAGGATTGTTGCCGATGGGAGCCGACGATAACCTCGAAACTAGGAATCATTTATTTTTTGAATATTCCTTTGCTCGCCGAATTTGGGAGAATGTTTTGACTATATGTAATCTCCCCAGGAATGCAATGAGTTGGGAGGAGGAATTGGAGTGGGTTTCATCATATCTTAAGAGTAAGTCTTTAATTTCCTTTATCCTTAGGATATCTAGGGATGCTATTATTTACTGTGTTTAGGAAGAGAGGAATGACAGACAATTTGTGAGTCTGACTAGAGATTGGCAGATGATTCTTGATAATATTTGTGAGATTGTGAGAGCTAAACTTGTTCATAAGAATATAGATAACAAGGATGATGTAAATAGGAATCTCTGTACTAGTTGAGATATTATTTTGTAGGGTGTTCTTGTTTTTGCTTTGAGCACCTTGTTGATTGTAGCATGTTTTTTTGCTTTTTTTTTCTTGAATGATATACACAAACAATTCATCAAAAAAAACTTGAATAATTAAACTCGACTCTAATTTTATAAATTTGATTAAAAAAATTAAATAAATTTTATATTATAAAATATGATCATTAATTCAACCAACTTCAATTTTTAATTTCACTTAACTTGACATAATTAAATATTTAATTTAACAATTCCATAGATAAAATAAGTGAAATAACAACGAATTGAAATAAAATAAAAATCTCTCGTGATAAAATGAATAAAATATATTTATGCCATGCAATCGGCCAAAATTTTGAATAATGCATATCAAATGTCAGAATCTTAAATATATAGATATATCATATGTATACATTATTCAAAAAAAATTATTTGCAGGTAAAAATATATGTAATATATTTTTTATTAATTAGTTAATTCAAATTAAATTTTGTAAACGTCTATCAGAATAGTAATTATACTGATCTCGACATAACAAGTATACTATCTTTTTAAGCTGATAATATAATTTTCAAGAAAAATGGCAAATTGCTTGGTTTAAAAAAAGTATTTTGTCCTTTTCTAGAAAGTTGGCTTCCTCCTGTTTTGTCGTTATCTAATAATTAATTAACCTTTATTGTTTTTTTTTTTGGATAAGTAACCTTTATTGTTTTGGTTCTTCAATTTGGTCACAAAAATGGAGCTCTGATCCATAGTTTGATTGTATATTCTATAAAACCACAAGGGATCTTCATCTTCCTCACCAAAAACACTACAAACTCTTTATTTGCAGAAGTAGTTTCAAATTGATTTCAAGGCAAAAATGAGTTCCAATCCTTCCACAGCTTCCACCCAAAGAAGGTAAGGAAAACCCCCCAAAATTTGTTAATGTGAAAACCTAGAAATCATTGCCTCAATTAGCCTTTTGTTTCACTATTTTGTTCCCATTACAGGCTTGAAGGTAAGGTGACGTTGATTACTGGAGGAGCCGGCGGCATAGGCGATGTCTGTAAATGAGACGAGACAATCGTGAATCGACTCGATCAAGGCTCGATAAATACTCGGATCGAATGGAATAGACTAGAGTTCGAGCTCTACTCGAGTTATTAACAAGCCGAAAACGAACTACTTGATATTTGACTCGAAAAACTCGTGAGTATCTCGAAAATATAATATATTAAGATTTTAATTTTTTAAAATAAATTATTAATATTATTAACATTTATGTATTGATTTTTTTTAAATATAGTAAGATTTTATATATTTAAGGTTTAAGTTTGAGTTTAAGTTTGAGGTTTCAATCGAACTAAGTTTAAGATTTTTTTTTTATTTCGAGCCTTTTTGAAATGCTCACGAGCTTCAGTTCATGATTTCGAGTTCAAATCGAGCTTGAAAATTTTAAGCTCGTGAGTTTTCGAATCGAATTGAGCTCCATTTCAGAATTTTCAAATCGAGTTTAGCAACACTCAAACTCAACTCGACTCGTTTACACCCCACAACAAGGCTGTTTATCCAACATGGTGCTAAGGTTGTTGCAGACATCCAAGATGATCACGGACAAGCCTTGGTTCAAGAACTTGGAGAAGAAAACATCTCCTATGTTCACTGTGATGTTACGTCGGACTCTGATGTCGAAAACGCTGTTGGTTTAGCTGTCTCTAAGTATGGTAAGCTCGATATAATGTTCAACAATGACGACATGTCCAGTCCCGATTTGCACATAGTTACTTCAAATGATGACAAATTCAAAAAGGTTCTAGATGTCAATATCTTTGGAGGGTATTTGGGTGCTAAACATTCTGCAAAGGTCGTGATCCCGGCCAAGAAAGGATGCGTTCTCTTTACTACGAGCGTTTTCTCGGTGATCGTCGGCACCGACGCTGGTCATGCCTACGTGACATCGAAGCATGCGCTGGTGGGGTTGGCTAAGAATCTGGGTGTGGAGTTGGGGCAACATGGGATAAGAGTGAAACTGCACCTCGCTGCACGGCATCGCGACTCCGATGCTAACGAGACCGTTCGGCAACATGCCCAAGGAGAAAGTGGAGGAGCTGATTGCGACGGGGTCGAACTTGAAGGGGACGATATTGGAATCGGGAGATGTGGCTCAAGCGGCTTTGTATTTGGCGAGTGATGATGCTAAGTACGTGAGTGGACTCAATTTGTACAACTAATCCTTCAATGTCCAATATTCTTAAGAGCCTCTCTTCCAAAGTTTGATTTTTTTCTTCTTCTTCCTTTTGGTTATTTGGGTTGAATGTTTGAATTCAATCTTTAGATGATCATCTCAATCGGGTCTTAGTTGTTATTTAATAATAAGACCTAAAACATTGTTGAAATTTAACACCAATTTGAAATTTGATTTTGTTTTTAGGTCATATAATGCAATTAGCTTTTTCTACCTCTACTAACATGATTAGTCTAGAGCTGACGCGGTCCTACGTTTCCAAGTGATATCAAAATCGGTTTGGTGGAACTTTTTAGCAAGTAAAAGTAGATATAATATGAAAAAATATTTGTAATGTATAATTAAATAGTTATTTTATTTTTTATTTTTTTAAATATTTTGATTATTAATATCTTTTTATGATAGAAAAATCTATAATATTTGATTAAATAATTAATTTAACTCATATTTTTTTAGAGTATTTTGACACATGATATTTCATTTTTAAATAAAAAAAATTCATATTTTAAATCATTGATTGATCCTCAAATCTGGATCCAATTTTGGTCAATAATGGAGTCCGATCAACTCTCTTTACTTAGTCTTCCCTAACAAACTACGTTTCCTACTCCTTCACGCCACTTATCAGACTCCTTTCACGATCATGATTTCTAGGGAGTTAGATCTCTATATGTAACTGCAAAAACAGGAAGAGGAGAACCCAAAACGAGAAAAAAGGACTCTCGAATATGGGTCACTTCGAGCCCCAAGGACGGGTATGATACCAAAATTTGACGAATTTTGATCTGATCCGACGATTAAGTAAGATTCGATTAATGTCATTTGTTTAATTAATTAAATAAAAATATATAATTTACTTAAGTTTGCCAGATTTATACTCAATTTTAAACTTTTTGGTAAAGAAATGCAGCCAGTCAAGCTGTCGCATCAGGTGATGACCAAGCAACGCAACCCTTTTTCAATATATAAATAATTAAATATATAAAATTTCAGCGAAGACAAAGATAGCAGTCTCAAGCGGCTACTGACATGTGGTAAAACGTTAATTACATATATAAATAATTAATAAATGAAATTAATAGAATAACACAAGTCGAGCTATATAATTATTTTGTAATCATATTTATAAAAATAAAAAGTAATTATAAAAAAATAGTCAATGGATAAGCTGATTAAATTTCCAATTGTATATCAAAGGCGGCTGAGCTTGAATCTCACCTCAATTTGAAAAGTTGTCAATCTTAAGAGTTGGTGACGGTCAAGCCTTGTTTTTTTATTCATTTGATGAAAACCAAAGTTAGCCAACTTTGAATTCAATCATCATATGTCCATTTGTGGTTACATTTTAGAATTTAAAATTTAACATATTTTTGGGTATTTTTAAAATTCGACATTTAAATATCTTTCTAATATTTTTGAAAAATTATTTATAAGAATCACAAAGTATAAAACAAATGAACAAATACTACAGTTTTAAGATATATGCTCAAATCTTTGACCGCAAATATGCGCTTAAGTCATGAAAATGCTGTCATATTGGACACTTCAAGAGTACTAGAATGGAGGAGTTCAATCTCAGGACGCAAGATTATTATTTATTAATATAATGCCATATAAGATATTATTTTTTATAATGAAAGAATTCAAAGGAGGACGACGCCATTGTTGATTTTTCAGAACATGGTTACAGTTCATGAATCTATAAAAACCATAAAAACAATGAAGTGAAACACAGCATACCAAGCATTGCATTCAAAGAAACAAGCAAAGTCGACCATCTATTTTCTTCACTACCACAATGAGTTCTCAATCTTCAGTAACCAAGAGGTAATTAAATCCTAACGCAACGAATTTATTTTTGTAAGTTTGTTCTTTAACATAAAATCTTGTGCTCATTCATGGTTCGAATCATAACATCTAAAGGTTATTTCTTTCTTTGTTGGGTACAGGCTAGATGGTAAGGTGGCACTGATAACTGGTGGAGCCAGTGGCTTAGGAGAGTGTACAGCCAGGCTATTTGTCAAACACGGAGCCAAGGTTCTCGTTGCTGACATTCAAGACGATTTGGGCCACTCCCTTTGCCAAGACCTTGGAACTGAAAACATCGGCTATGTCCACTGCGATGTCACATGTGAATCGGATGTCGAAAACGCCGTGAACTTGGTGGTTTCCAAGTACGGAAAGCTCGATATCATGTTCAACAACGCAGGGATTATTGGTGACAATGAAGTAAGAGTGACGGACACCAGCACCGAGAACTTCAAGAGAGTGTTCGACATCAATGTGTTTGGGTGGTTTCTTGGGTGCCAAGCATGCTGCTAGGGTCATGGTTCCGGCCAAGAAAGGCTGCATTCTCTTCACATCGAGTCTTTCTTCGAAAATCAGCTACGGCAACCCCCATGCCTACAAGGCATCCAAGCATGCTGTCACGGGGTTGACTAAGAGCTTGAGCGTCGAATTAGGCGAGCACGGAATCAGAGTTAACTGCATTTCACCTCACGCAACTGCGACCCCTTTGTTCCAGAAAACACTGGGGCTATTCGATAAGAAGAAGGGAGAGGAGATGATTGCGGCTTCAGCAGTGTTGAAAGGCACCGTATTGGAGCCTGAAGATTTCGCCAATGCAGCACTGTATTTGGCCAGCGACGAGGCTAAATATGTGAGTGGTGTTAACTTGCCCATCGATGGGGGGTATTGTCTCAGCAATCAATCATGGAAGTTGGGATTCGCAGCACTTTCTCAGTAAACCGCCAACTCCTCAATTTTACTTTTTCCAATAATGTTTTTGAAATAAGGAAAATTAAACTCCAAATCCACACATTTGGTAAATTGTATTGTGGGATCCAAGAAGTCTCCTGTAATGCTTTTGATGTGTACTTTTTCATCCGTTACTACACCTTTTGAGAGAGTGTCTTTGAGCTTCAGTATGATATTTAAGTCAACATTTTCTTTGTATCATCTTGGATATGGAGACAACTCAAATTTAATATAATGCAGTGTAATCAATTGAACTTCGAGTAACCTTTAATTCACTAGATGAGAAAGGAATGAGATCGAATTGAGGATCTTTAGATTTCATCTTCTTCTTGTCATTGTTGGGATCATCATGAGAATCTGATAAGGGCTAACTTGGGATAGATGAGGTTTCAAGGGTTGGCTTTGAAGATTCAAATCCTAATCTGGATGGAATGCAGGTTTCGAAGGGTTGAAGCATTGGTTTGCGAGAGTGTGACTTTGATTCTTTTTCTTTTCTATAGATTCATGTTCTTTAGTGTTAATTTTTTTTTTTTTGGAATTTGAGTTATCAATTTTCATCGGTAAAACAATGTTTCATTACACAAGATAGTCAAATTTTATAAATATGGACAAGCCTCAATCTCTTAATTCTCTGAGCTAGCTTCTTCCATTTGACACTAGATTTATTTTTCAAGTCGATGTTGCAGTTGCACCAATCAAAATGTTGATCCATCTCCTGTATTTGATGGTGTTATTTATCTTCCTCTCAAATTATCTACTATGATCGTTAGTTTTGAGATCCCCTTAATAAATTTTGAAGGGAATATGAATGTGATATTCATTAATAGCATCTGACCCTTAAGAGATCATCTCAATCTTGCTGCCTTTGAAGAGAGTCAATAAACTTTGAGTTCATTCTTTCATCGATTTACTTTTTTTTGGTTAATCCTCGAAATATCATTGATTATATGAATTCGACAACTTGATTAAGAATCCATCATTTAATTATAAAAATCTATCAATATTTGTGATCACTTGTAAATTAAGATATTTTTTATGTCATGAAAATGTAAATGCAAGAAATTAAAAAAAACAAAAGGAAAAGAAAACGAATTAATATGAACAATCTTATTAAGAAAACTACTGTTAAAAGGGATAAATTTTGAACACATAAAACCCATTCACATATGTTGTCTACATGAACATGGTCTATTCAAGTGTATCCTATTCAGACATGATTTCTAATCAAACATACCTTTATTGAATAACAATATTCTTATCCATATGTGCCTTTTACCTAATATACTTTATCTGAAAATACATCCTACCCTACATGCTTTATATCTCACATGTTATTTATTCGAAAGTAAACCTAATCTATAAATTTAAAACGAAGAACAAATGTTAGAGTTGTTTCTCTTTTGTGTGTTTATCTAGATACACTCTAAAAAAAGTAAAGATTCAATATGACTCTAATTTGGGTCTCTTATAATTTATTACATGATGTTTCTGTTTTGAGACAAATGTACTTGAATTATCCTTAATGTCTCCGACTAAGGTTAGTATGACCCTTAATCCTCATCCATTATAGGTATATATAATTTAAGTTCAATTCGGGAGGATATATTTCCTTATGTCTACATAAAAATACAATTCTTACGAAGACATAAAATATATATACCTCAAAGTTTAGTTGTTAAGTCTGTACAAAGATTCAATTCTCACAAAGACGTCAGTTTCACCCGCACTTAATAAAGACGAAGTTGGAATGGAAAGTTCATAATATGAAAACGCACATACACAAACATGTGATGAGAAACTCACAAGTCTTTTAAAAAAAGAAAATAAAGACTTATTTCAAAACTTTCATTTTCAAAATCTCCACAAATATGAAAACAATGAGCTTAACTATTTACAAAAATGAAATAATGCATGATATAATGAAAAACTCAAATGAAAATTAAATATAAATATAAATTCATAATTTTTAGTTATCAAAACAACATATAATCAATCTATGTCTATTGAAATAATCTTTAAGCTCGATGATTTTTCATTATTTTAAAAAAAGTGCGCAAATGTTTAGATTTATTTTGGAATTCTGATTTTGAAAAGAAATATTCTAAGTCATATCATCGATCATTTGGAGCTAAGTAATGTCAAAACCTATAAAACCGTCTTTTAAAAGAAAATTTTAAAAGTTTATTTTTAAAGGCAATTCTAAAATACATGCTTGACCAGAGACTTAAAAATTAGGTTCGAAAGTTAATTATCTACGGGAAAGAGTTAGCACCCCATAACACCCACATTTGGTAACTCGTCGATTATATGGTGTCTTGATATTTGAATTTTTACAAATTTAAATTTAGTTTAAAATTAAGATCAAATTAATAGAACTTGTAAGTAATATAAACCAAATGTCTAATCATACAAATCTATTTAACTTTTATATCGGTAAATTAATTAACAATTAATGATAAACAACTTAATTGAAACTATTTTAATAATTTAATGACTTAATTAATAAAACTCATAGTTCAATGGTAAAAATAAAATTGCCTCTATAGTTTATTGACCGATAGGATACCTTAACCCAATTTTGGGAGCAAGCATCCAACCAGTCAAGTGATGACTAATTTATGAAGCAACGCAACCCTTTTTGAATACCCGTATGAGAGTAACAACATTCAGCAAAGACAAATATAGCAGCCCCAGGCAACTACTTGAATGTGTTTAAAATGTTAATTAAATACACGAATAAACAATCTAAAGTCCAACTTTGAGATTTAATAAATGAAAATAATAGAATATATAACGCCAGTAAGCTATAATCATAATTATAAAAATAAATAATAGTTATCAATGTTAAAAGATAAATTTATAAGTCAATTGATAAGTGGTTAAGTTTTTTTATTCCAGGTATAAACTGAATTTGTTTAATATTATTATTGTATTATATAATAAGATGTGAATTTAAATACATGATATTTTTTTTGAATAGAGTATATGATATTTTTTTAATTTATAGATAAAAAGATGAATTAAATAATTTAGATGTGTTTAAAAATAAGAAAAATAAAAATCTAGTTTCCTATATTGAAGGGGACGGAGGTTGAATCTCAGCCTCTATTAAATTCTTATTTTAGTCTCATTCGGCGAACACTAAAGTTAGCCAACTTTGAATACAATTATAATAGGATCATTTGAAGTTACATTTAAAATTCGATAATTAAATTGAGGATAAGCTATTTTTGACCTTTTAACAATAAAAAATACATATTTCAAGAAAAGAATAATATGATGTGTGGGTTAAATTAATTAAGGCATTGGTTTATCCGTAGAAAAATGTATATTATATTATGTGTAGGTAGCTTTTTAAAAAATTATAAAATAAAATTAATTAAAAATTGTAATTAATTTATTGTTACGATTTTTAATTTTATGTTAAGTTATTTTTGTGTCTATTCATTTTATGTTTTTCTTTTCTAATTGTTACTTATTTAAGAAAAATATGTATTTATACCGCCCACCATGTGCTGACAGGTCTCCACATATTTTAAGCCTGAATTCATTAAAAAAAAATTGCCATATAAGACACTTCATAGTATTAAGCAAGATTTATTATTTATAATATAATGTCATACAAGATATTATTTTTATAATGAAAGAATTCAAAGGAGGACGACGCCATTGTTGATTTTTCAGAACATGGTTACAGTCCCTGAATCTATAAATAGCAGAAAAACAATGAAGTGAAACACAACATCCCAAGCATTGCATTCAAAGAAACAAGCAAAGTCGACCACCTATTTTCTTCACTACCACAATGAGTTCTCAATCTTCAGTAACCAAGAGGTAATTAAATCCTAACGCAACGAATTTATTTTTGTAAGTTTGTTCTTTAACATAAAATCTTGTGCTCATTCATGGTTCGAATCATAACATCTAAAGGTTATTTCTTTCTTTGTTGGGTACAGGCTAGATGGTAAGGTGGCACTGATAACTGGTGGAGCCAGTGGCTTAGGAGAGTGTACAGCCAGGCTATTTGTCAAACACGGAGCCAAGGTTCTCGTTGCTGACATTCAAGACGATTTGGGCCACTCCCTTTGCCAAGACCTTGGAACTGAAAACATCGGCTATGTCCACTGCGATGTCACATGTGAATCGGATGTCGAAAACGCCGTGAACTTGGTGGTTTCCAAGTACGGAAAGCTCGATATCATGTTCAACAACGCAGGGATTATTGGTGACAATGAAGTAAGAGTGACGGACACCAGCACCGAGAACTTCAAGAGAGTGTTCGACATCAATGTGTTGGGTGGTTTCTTGGGTGCCAAGCATGCTGCTAGGGTCATGGTTCCGGCCAAGAAAGGCTGCATTCTCTTCACATCGAGTCTTTCTTCGAAAATCAGCTACGGCAACCCCCATGCCTACAAATCCAGCATGCTGTCACGGGGTTGACTAAGCTTGAGCGTCGAATTAGGCGAGCACGGAATCAGAGTTAACTGCATTTCACCTCACGCAACTGCGACCCCTTTGTTCCAGAAAACACTGGGGCTATTCGATAAGAAGGGGAGGGAGATGATTGCGGCTTCAGCAGTGTTGAAAGGCACCGTATTGGAGCCTGAAGATTTCGCCAATGCAGCACTGTTTTGGCCAGCGACGAGGCTAAATATGTGAGTGGTGTTAACTTGCCCATCGATGGGGGGTATTGTCTCAGCAATCAATCATGGAAGTTGGGATTCGCAGCACTTTCTCAGTAAACCGCCAACTTCTCAATTTTACTTTTTCCAATAATGATTTTGAAATAAGGAAAATTAAACTTCAAATCTACACATTTAGTAAATTGTATTGTGGAATCCGAGCAGAAAGACCATCGGACAGACTCTTTGTTTATCTAAGCTTCCACATAGCTCGCATCCTCTGAGTATAAGCTTTTGAACCAATTATAATACATAGACAATACCTCTAACAGGTTTACATGACATATAAGAACAAAATCTAAATTTGACAATCAAATCTATTTAGTCTGGTGACCTGCAAATAAGAACGAAATCTAAATTTAACAATTAAATCTATTTAGTCTGTTGACCTACAGATAGTTATAGTTACAGCCTGACACCACCAGTTAATGGTCAAATACCCAGTAGTCAAGATTAAGAAAGCCCTTAAACCTTCAACAATATAGACACAATCTTTATCTTCTTCTTTCTTATAAATCAACTCTCTATCAAAGAAATATTGATCAATGATTGTCTTCTCACCTATAACAATTCTTCATCCAAACTAGAAGAAGTGAATCGTCAATGATTAACGAGATAAACTTGTTCCCATCACCTCATTCCAAAACAGAGGAATTGTTTTAGAAGAGACAAAAAGCTTCTTTATTCTCTTGCACATATATGTATATATAATTAAGTTGTTGGTGGAGTTCTTCGAGACCACCTTGGTAACTTCATCACAGGCTTCAACAGGAATTTGGCTCTACCTCAGTCGTTGCAGCAGAGCTTTGGGTGTATTACAAGGTCTTTAGCTTGTTTGATCTTATGGTGTCAAGAAGATTCAACTTCTTTCTTATAATCAACTCTCTCTATCAGAAAAATATCGATCGATGATTATCCTCTCACCTGTAACAATTATTCATCCAAACCAGAAGAAATCAACCGTCAATGATTAATGAGATACACTTGTTCCCATAAACTCATTCCGAAACAAAGAAATTGTTTTAGAAGAGACAAAGAACTTCTTTATTCTCTCGCACATACATGTATATACATTTAAGTTGACGCAGCCTTTGATAGCCCCTACTCTTTCATCCGAGAAATAGTAAGACTCCTTAATAAAGCTTGTTGCGTGGATTTTAAACTCATTCGTCGCGAAGTAAATATGGTTGCAGATTTACTTCTCAAGACAGATGGAAACAACTCTAGTCAAACGGTGGTATTTGACTCCAAGATGCCACATGTAGATGAGCTACTAAAACGAGACATCTTGAGTCCCTCTATATCCGTCTGGGATATGCCTAACTTATCCTTTTAGGCTCATTTCTTATTAAAAAAAATAAACATGAATATATGTGTGTTGGATTCATTTATGTTCACAAACATCCTTATTTATTGTCTCATTTACTCAGTTCTCATTTCTTTTTCTTTTTGCATTTAAAATATTGACGAAAATAAAGATTAAATTGAATATAATGGAAACTTTGAAGTTAAAATTATGAATCTTAGAAATATAATAACTAGTTACTTAATTTCATCATTTTTTGACTTGCAAATAAAAGTAATAAAAAAGAGATGGCTGATTGTCGAATATTAAACTAACGAACAAATACAAACACCTTCAAAAATAAATTGAAAATATTTATTTTAAATGAAAGTAAATTGAAGATAAAAATATGTTAAATAAACAAACATAAATATGATATTTATTTTAACCTAAATTTTCTCTCAATATTTTTATGTCGTATTCTTCTTTTTCTTTTATTTTTGTTTAACCGACAACGACACCAATATTAATATTGGTTGTCGACTGTCGGTGATTTTTATTTTTCTTATTTTTTCATATTATGTCTTTTTTTCTTTTTTTCTAAATAAGAATTTTTGTCCTTGTGACATTTTTTTTCTACTCTTGTGGCACGTTCCTTATGGCTTTTGGTACGTTTTTCGTATACCTCTACGGTCGTGTTGGTGATCCTATTTGTTTTTTGATTGGTTTGCATATCACATCTTTAGTAAAATGTTGTTTGTCGATATAATTAATATTGTGTAGTAAAGCAGCCTACCAAATTATTTTGTTCGTTTTCGATCCGCTTCTTTATCATTCGTAAAAGTGTCTCGTTCGACAAAGATAAAAAGTTTTATGAATGTTAGTGGTCTTTTGATATTAGATGTCATTCTCAATAGAATATTTCATTTTTTCGTAGGTTTGAATTTAATATTTTAATTTTATGTATAAATTTTTAATGATTATTATCCTAATTTTTTTTATAAGTGTGTTGTAATTTTAATTATTTATACTATTTTTATTAATAAAAGTTAGTTGCCAACTTGCCATCGTTTAAGACAAATAAAAATGTCCCATTTATTCTCAGCTTTGCCTTTCATTTCGTCGCCTTCCTTTTACGAGATTCTCTAATCTGACTCCTCTCTTGCTTTTATTATAGCTTTGTATCTCTAATTGATTAGTTCTCTTCAAACCCATCATACAAAACCCTCTACAGAACCACCCATGGCGCTTGGCTCAGGAGGATCGAGTGTCGTGGGTTAGCCCTTCGATCCCCTTTCTCCATTCTTTATTTCCCTTGTCGATCTTGCGTTTTTATTAATCATTCCTAGATTCCATACATGGGTTTCGTAGATTTCGTCGCTTTTTCGTTATATGTGATCAGTGATTTGGCTAGTTTATGTGGATTAAGATAAGAAATTGAAAGGGTCCCTTTGTTTTTTCTATTGTTCTATGGAGTTATTGTTCATTTGAAGTTTTGGGTAGCTTTAAATTTCCGTAATTGTTTTTGGTTTGGTTTCATTTCTGTCATATTCGATGTAAAATATGTTTTTTGCCTAGCTTGAGTATATATTTAGCAATTTAAAGTATGTATCGTATGATGTTTTAATCTAATGCTGGATATTTTATTAACAAATTTGCTAAATTACATTTATATTTCTGCTGAGAATCTTTACATTGACAAATTCGAGGTCATGTAAATACTGCTATCATAAAGTTTTATGAGTGTTGATGGTTTATGTTCCAGAAGTGTCCTGAATTTGTTTTGCATGTAAACTTTTGAATCAAGAACATGATGAAAATTCATATTTCGTTGTGTATTTTTTATAATTGAAGTACGTGGTATAACCATTGATGATTATGAAGTTCTTTTGGTGTGTAAAATTGTTGCTATGTCAGGCTTGTAAGGGTTTAAATTCGTACATTCTTTGAACAGTTACCGTATTGGAGGGCTAATTTAGGTTATTATTAGAGACAAGTTATTATTCTCATTATTGATGCCACCTCTTTTTCCCTTTTATACTACCTGAACCGTCTAACTTCAAGGGGTTCACGCCTCAAACCCGAGGAGATTGTAAGAAACATTAATGACTTTGAAACAATTAAGCAGTGGCAGGTTGATTTATGGTAAGAAGGTGAAACGAATAATTTGTCATAATCTGATATGAAAGAAGCTTAGGGAGCTGACTCATTGGTGATCATTGAAACTAACTGAGACAAATTATTAATAAATGGAAGGTTTAATCTGATTATACTCGAGCAATATGATTGTTATTCATTTTAACATGATTAACCTGAAAAAATGTGAGTCGGATTACTTTTCGCACTTCTAGATTGGTGTTCATTGGCATCAAGTGCAATGCTCGAACTTGTTATAGTATTAGCTTTACATATCATGAGTATTATAAATTCTTTTTGCAGTGCCTCGGAACTTCAGATTGTTAGAGGAACTTGAGCGTGGGGAAAAAGGTATTGGTGATGGTACTGTTAGCTATGGAATGGATGACGGAGATGACATTTACATGCGCTCTTGGACTGGCACCATTATTGGTCCTCATAATGTAATTTGCTTAATTTACAGTCAAGAAATCATATATTTTGATGTTGTTCCTTTGGATGAAACATTGGGTTTGTATAGCCAACCATCTGTGAATATTCTGAAAACTTTGGGCTGATATGTCATTACCCTAGTACCTTATCGTTGCTCATGATTCTTTTCACAAATATTTTGATGTTTTGTTGCTTGATTTTATATTGATCATTTCGTACATGGAATTTTATTTCTTTCTTTGTGGGTGATTTTTGTTTTTCCCGCTGTCAGACTGTACATGAAGGTCGAATTTATCAGCTGAAGCTGTTCTGCGATAAAGATTATCCTGAGAAGCCGCCAAGTGTTCGTTTCCATTCAAGGATCAACATGACTTGTGTTAACCATGAAACCGGAGTGGTATACTAGTAATTTGTTTCATATCTGCATCTGCTTGTTGATCCTATGCTGCTTTTATTTATTGATTCTATAAACAATTCACTGGTTTGAGAATGGTGCAATCAGGTTTGTTTCAATTTGTAAACTGCCCAACCCTCAACCCCCACCCATCTCCTGCTTTCTTTCTCTGTAATGGAACTCGAATACTCATTATTCTGAAAGCAATTCAACTGTGCAGGGCACTCTGATTAATGCAACTGTATTTGTTTTATTTTTTAACAAGTATGCTTAATGAAACTAAATGACAATAATTTGATGGCATCTGATGGCAACAGGTGGAACCAAAGAAGTTTGGACTTCTTGCAAATTGGCAGAGGGAGTATACCATGGAGGATATACTGACGCAGCTGAAAAAGGAGATGACAGCCCCACATAACCGAAAGCTGGTCCAACCTTTGGAGGGCACCTACTTCTAGCTCTCAAGATTTTAGATGTCCTGGATCCAATTGCATTTCTGGTACGCAGTATATAGTTTGTAATGCTTGTTGATCTAAAGAAAATACTGGGGAATGCCTCTAAAAGCTTCTCCAATTACCTTTTCTTGGGTTCATCTTCATTATCCTTTCTTATCAAACTTTGTTGAGGGGATGCTGTATGATTAATGGGACTTTATCCGTGTGTCAAATATAAAAAATGCCCTTTTGATTATCGGTTTTAGCTCTACCCTCATTTTTTCCCCTTGATTTAGTAGAATTGCAGAATTTTCTTGTTCTTTGATCTATTTGTTCCTCTATGTACAAAAAAAGATCCAGGAATTTGTGTTACTTCGAAGTTCCGACAATCAAACAATTCAGCCTTGTTAATTGATCTATGCTTTGTGTCATGCTTCCAATTGAGAAGAAGTCCGAATTGAGGATGAATTTTGCTGTATGTTATATGCTTTTTTTTGGGGGTTTGCTTTTCTGTTCAATGCATGTTAATCTTTCCGAACCAAGCAGAAGGTCGAAGAAAAGAAGCAAAAAAATATGATTGTATTACAGGTGTGTCGTTGTTGCTGTTATTTTAGCGTATGATATTTTCCTTGCCATCTGCTATTGTATTACAAGTAGTTTACAAATGTAGTTGCCTCATTTGTGTCTTTTGTTATATTTGTTGAACTTATTTTTACATGTTTTTAAACATGTTTAGATAAACGCCACTTTTTAATTCGTGTTAAATATGTCTTGATACATTATTTATCTTAATTTTGTTATTTTTTATTATTTTAAATTATTTTTCTTATTAATGTAGTTTGTTAAAAGGGATGGAGTTCACCAACAATTAGTTGATCTAGTGGGATGATTATTAGATTCCTTAAACAAAGTTAGGAGTTTGAGTCATTGACAATTATGAATGGAGAAAACTAGATTCCTTAAACAGTTAAACAAGTGTGAAGTTACCTATAATCCTTTTGCAATTTCAATTCCTTTTACATATTTCTCTGAGTATTAATTAGGCCGTATGAATATAAATTCTTAAATCGAGTATCTTTTCTAGCTTGGTTGTTTTCTCTGGTCCATCTAGCGGGAGATGTGAAAGAATATGCTTTCCTTATTCATTAGTTCTTGCTTTCCACTAGATTAGTTTCCTTATCAACGAATGCCACGCAAGATAAATTTAAACTTCTATAAAACTAAAATAAATACTTCCATTCAAGAATATCCTTATGAGTAGGTACGGGTGTAAAATTTTATATTAGGGGTGAATTTTAAAATTTTAAGAGAGCACAAATTTATAAAATTCTAGAGACAAAAACAAATTATCAATAAAAATTTTTATCCTTACATATGAGTATTACCTTTCAAAGATAATTATATTGCTCCTCTCATGCTTTCTCCAAGCTTTTATCTTGCATTTGTCGGAAACTGAATATAACACCTATCCTCGTTCTTAATGCTCCATGAGTAGGAAGAGTGTTTTTTTTTATATCAACCTTGGGAGTGTAATTGAATCCACAACTAATTTGTTGTCCAGTACACTCTTGCTTTCATTACGGGGACAAATTTCTCTTGATCAATGTATTTTACTCTTGATTTAGAATAACCATGAATGATTTTTCTTGATATCTGCAAAATTCAATTAGAGGATTAAAAGACATTACTAATAAACTAAATGACTTGGTAACCAACGCTAAGGTATTCACAGTGATGGTCACTAAACACGAGTCAAGAAACTCAATTGCACATATCTAGGATGTCACCCAACTCACCCATCATTTAGATTGAAGCATGTGCGTAATTTATGGATGAAATCAAGATTCGATCCTACGTCAGCTCTTTAAGCCATCAACATTTGAATCTTTCAATCACAAGATGAATTCAGCAACCTATGAGATTGAAATCAACAAGTGAATAAACAATAAGTATGGCCAGCAATCAATATAAAGAAATACTCAAATATTAACTTATCTGGTGTATAGTGATGTACAAACCACGTAAGAAGTTTAATATAAATGAATTAGAGACTAAAAATATATTCTTTTATCCACCTATCAATATATATAGTGTGCAAGATTTTGTTTTTAATAAAGGAATGGGGTTCTGAAATGGTTCAACGGCGAAGGTGTTTTTGTCAGGTATGGCCAGTTGATATGAGCAAGGAACATGCAGAAGCGTGCATTATTGGGTTGAAGTCCTTTTCATTCCAGGTCAACTAGTTTGCAATTTGTGTGTCTAAAGGCTAAGATGGTTAGCATTATTGTCCCAAGTCTCTGTGATTTTAGTTGAAAATAGAGCCTGACCTATGATTCTACTTGAGCCCCTTCATTCTTCCCCTTTTATATTCACATACAATCATTTGAGCTATTTACGGAATTACAAGGAATCTCTCACCTCAAACATACAACCCAATGGATCATTTAATCTTTACAACCCCCATTACATTAATCCTAATTGTTAATCATGAAAACTTATTAGGTGGTCTCTACAGTATAAAAAGAATATTAATTTTTTAGAAGACTTAGATTCGAGCAATTGCATACATATTATGTAGTGTGTGTGTATTGTCTATTTACAAATAAAAAAAATTATAAACAAATACTACATTATAATCACCTCAAACTATTAAAAGAAATCCTAAACATGAAATGGAACTAGTTTACAATAATTCATCAGAATACATATTATCAACAAAAAAAAAAGCATATGAATTCATATAATGTTTTGCCTAATTTTTTGTGGTGATTTAATTTTTTTTAAAAACATTTTATATTTTAATATTTTAGATAAACGAAATTGGATGGATTGAAATATAATACAGAAAAGGACACTTAAACACATTCTTAAAACATTGAAAATAATTTAACACACATTGGCGAGTTGATTTGCATTACCTGAACTTTGAATTTAAATAGATTGGCCCACATTATTTAGAAGTATCAAACCAATAATATTTTTAATATGGATTTTTATGTATAAATAATTGGTTTTATGAAGTTTTTTGTATGTTCATTTATTCAAATAATATTCATATTATTTTTTATGCGTTTGAATAATATTAAATTTTTTTTATGTTATATTGTGTTTTGATATTTTATATAAATTTAATTCATAATTATCTAAATAAATTATTCAAAACACAAATATTTGAATAACACTTATTTAATACAATTAAACTAAAATTTTAATTTATTCAAATTAAAACCATTTTATTTTGTGTCTATCAACATCAGTTAATCGTACACGTTGTTTCTAAACTGACCGATTGAGATGTATACACTTTGCTACACTCATTTAGTTGAGATTTAATAACAATATATTTTTATTTATTTAAATTAATGACAAAGAATATTTAATAAAAGTAATATGTTGGAATATTCTAAATTATACTTTCGACCAATTAATTATAAAGAAAGTAATGATCTTCAATCAGGTGACTTTGATGCAGTTGGTTTCAGAAACCATATGCATAATAAGGAAGGATTTGAAAAAAAAAAACGATTTCAAGTAGTGAGAGTGAAATGAAAAATATTGTTTGAACTTGAACTTTTGTATGGATAAGTTTCGGGGACTGGAATGGACCACCGATGTAATATTAGTGTGTGTATATAAAATTTTTGTAAGCTGTCTATAAATTTAACCTTGTGACATATGTACTTTTTTTATATTTAATATTTAAAGTACATAATTAAAACCTTTTAATTGATACTTTCTCTTAGATTATGAGTTCAATTTTCATAATAGAAGTAAAATTCTCCCTCTCTCTTTCCCCTAGATAGAAATTGTTCAAAAAAAAAAAAATGATTCAACTAGTATATTTTATTTTTGTTGAACTCATCAAGTGGTTTTAATTGTTAAAAATAATTTTATTTTCTTTAAAGATTTTGGACTCGAGCAGTTGCATCTACATGGAGTGTTTGTTTTAATTATTTAAGAAAAAATTTATACATATATTATCTTATAATAACATTGAATTATTCAAAAAAATAGTAATATATTTTATTTATGTAAGCTCTTATATTCTTTTTTAAGTTAAATAAGTTGTCGTTAATCTCTTTTCTTATTTATCTTTGTGATCGGCGATGGCACTAGTCTTGGTACTAGTTGCCAACCATTGGTATTCATTATTTTTCTTTTGCTTTATTCTAGCGTATCTTTTTTTTTATTCTTAATAATTCTACATTTTTGGCATGTTTTTTTTCTGTCTCTATGTCATTTTTTCGGTTGTTTGGTCGTTGTTTTCGTTTAATTTTTCATGGTTGGATTTGACATCGTCACGACTGATCAATATGACACTTATTTGTTATCATGATAATCTTCTCTGCTTTGGACCCTCATATTGAATTTAGATATACGATTTGCGTTCGTGGATAGTATTTTCACATTACTCGATTCTAATTTGCGGTATGTTAGTGGTCTTTCAATAGCTTTATTCCCTTTTGGGGTTTATTTGCCGATGCAATTAGATCTATTCGTACTTATCTCTTGTTCGAGTTTATTTGGTTAGGTTTTTTTAAACATTTTACTTATATGGTCATTGTGTGATCTTAAGTGGCTAGTTTTCTTGTATTTAGAAAAATATTTTTATTATATGTTTAGTTTACAGTTGTGGTTGTAAACTTTAATTGTAATTTGAATATTTTCTATTTTAATAAAAATCAACAACTTTTATAAAAAAATAAGTTGCTATTCTTTTAAGGTTATTTATGAATGTCTTTAATATTAATCAAAATTAATAATAATTTTAATTTTGAAGAAATCATAATATTCAAATTAGTCATAATATTTCTAAGATATTAATGATTAATAAACATGTATAACATTAATATTCAAATTAATATTTAATTTTAAAAATTATTTAATTATTATATTAATAATATATATATGACATTAATAGTATATATTGATATTTAATATTCACTTTAAAATTATATGTAATAATATAAAATCTTGCGTATATACGTACCATTTATGATACGTAAACAACTTAAAAAATATGATATGTAAACAACTTAAAAAATATGATATGTAAACAACTTAAATAAGGAAAAGCTTTGACCTAAGTTGAAGTAGGATATTTATAGCGTCTATATCTCCAAGATAGATTTACTGATTTTAGGTTTATAAATTTGTAAATGATATTATCTGACAGATGTGTCTCTGTATAGTCAGTCACGCTTTAACTAAGGGGTGTTTGGATGGGGGAATGTGAGATTCCTATGGGAATGGAATCCACATTTCCCTGATTGGTTAGCTCGGGAATCCTATTCTCGGTAATGTAAGATTATCAATAGTGGATTTTTTGGGTATATTACCGGGAATATCATTACCTCTATTTCCTTAGGTATTGTTGGATTACCGATGTTTTGGACTAAAATGCCCTTAATTTTTTATATTTTTTTTCAAAAATATATTTCTTCTGTCATTGAATAATAAAAATTCTACGAAGGTTAAATTACAAATTTATCCCTAAATTATTTTAGATTTACAAAAAAAAATTATAATTAAAATTTTATATGAAGTTCAAGGGTTTAAATAAAATTTTACCCTTTCATTAAACTTTTTTTTATTTTTAATTTTGTAAAAAATATATAAATATTATGAATTTAAATTTTTTTAAAGAAAATATATAAATATTTTCCAATTTGTAATATTATACAAATATATAATAAGGACAATTTGGTCAAATATACATTTCAATAATCTTTTATTCCTTTAACCAAACACGGTAATCTTACATTCCTGCTAAGTCAACCAAACACAAAATACAACATTCCCAGTAATCCTATTCCCTGGTAATCTTACATTCCCACTGGTAATCTTACATTCCATGAACCAAACGCACCCTAAATACTATGTTCATTTTGGATACATCTTTTTTTTTGGATAAATTCTTTTATTACCCAAAGAAGCGGAGTCTGCTATAATACCAAATAATGGTGTTCAGATCTAATACGATCCAAAAAATAACTGAAAACTGATCTAAAAAATCGATAACTGAAAAAAACCGAAATTGATAAAACCGATAGTTGGTGTGCCCACGCCTTAACTGAAGACTTCTTCTGCGATAGCTCAGGATGAATAAGTCGTGCCCACGCCTTATGCGAAAACCTCTTCTGGTCTTGCCAACTTCTTGAATTCTGATTTTTCTCCTTGATTTGGGGATCTCGTGAAGATCATTCTATTCATTGGATTTTGGACTTGTTTAATCCAAGTATTCAACAAAAAGAATGATCAGTTAAAATATACCCCATGCATTACAAAGATTAATATTGACACTATCTAATCAATTAATGTTTCTTCCTCTAAGTTGAATTCCAATAATATATTTGATAACTTTGAGGATATCTTCAGCAGTTCTGGAGCAACCTTGAAAAATTATTCTATTCCGTTCCTCCCACAAGGTATAAATACATGCGCACCAAGCAATCTTTAAAATAGTAGTGAGAAGAGATTTTCCTTTCCATGTTTCGCAAGCCTGAGCGATCATATCCTCCCATGACAGAGTGGTTTTCCGTAGTCATGTTAGAAGCATTATGTTCTCCCATAAGTAAGTAGCCAAGTGACAATCATAGAACAAATGCTCCCTTGTTTCAATAACTAAATTACATAGAACACAGTTTCCATCCATATCAATCCCCATTCGTTGAAGTCGAGCACGAGTGGGTAGTCTATCCAATAAAGCCATCCATGTAATCATACTATGTTTAGGGATATATAAAGGAAACCATACCAGATTGTGCCAGGGGATATGTAATCATATCCTTGCCTTATACCTCTGGCTCCATTGAAGAATCCAATCAAGCTGCCATTAAAAGAAATGGAGAATCTAGCTTCAATGAAACATGCTTCAATCCAGCCAATAAAAGTCAAAGGGATATCTAAAGCTTTCAGAACAGTAGAAATAAAATCCCAGTGAATGATGTCAAAAGCCTTTTGGAGATCAATCTTCATGGTAAACCTTGGAGAGATGGATTTCCTACCGTATCCCTTAACCAATTCCTGGGCAAGAATAGTATTATCCACTATACTCCTACCTTTAATGAAGACAGTTTGGTTAAGAGTAACAAAACCTGGAAGAAATCTATTAAGCCTTTTGACTAAAATCCTTGTGATGACCTTGTAAATCACTGAACAACATGAGATTGGCCTGAAGTCTTTAACCGTGTTAGGATTAAGGATTTTAGGAACTAGAACAATTGTGGTTGCATTGAAAGCAGACAGGAGAGAAGACTGCTGGAAGAAAAATTTTACTGCTGCTACCACATCATCACCAATAATGGACCAGGCTGTTTTTGAAAAAACAGGGTGTGTATCCATCAAGGCATGATGCTTTGTAGTTACCTTGACAGAAAATAGCTTCTTTGATTTCCTCAGTGGTAATATCCTTGATCAGGCTTAAAGAAGATTCAGTAGGCAGAGAAGTCTGTAGAATATCTTTAAAAAAAAGTCACTTCCTTTGACATTAGGATCAATAATCCCAATCAGTTTAGTGTAAAAATCAAGAATTTCAGCAGCCATAACATAAAGAGATTCAATTCTATTTCTTTTGTCATCAATCGGTATTCGAATAATGTCCTTTTTGATTTTTGCAGCAACTGCAGAGTGAAAGAATGTGGAGCACTTATCACCTTCTTTAATCCATTGAACTTTAGCCTTTTGGTTCCTTTCCAAAAGAGTCAACTCATTTTAAAGAATTAAGTTATTGTTGTTCGAGCTCAATTTTCTTTTGTCTTACTCTATTAGAGATATCACTATAATAGGATTTATTTAAGATCCTGAGGCTAGACTTGAGACGTTTTAGTTTATGAAAGAGGATCTGCATTAGATTACCATGAACTGCTCTCTGCCAGGATTGATCAACCATTTTCAAGAAGTTAGGGTGAAGGGTCCAGAAGTTAAAGAACTTAAACGGCTTGGGACGATTAGCAAGAGTATCTTTCGAGAGCCAAACAACAACCATACAATGATCAGAGATTCCAGGTGTAAGAAATTCAACAAATGAATTAAGAAAGGTGTTTACCCATATGGTATTGACAAGAACCCTGTCAAGCTTCCTTGCAAGGTAAGAATCAAGTTGTTTGTTGCTCCAAGTAAATGAAGGCCTAAAAAAAGGGTGATCATGAAGGACCAAGTCTTGAGTGACATTCTGGAAATCCTTCATATTAGAAGAAGAATGAGGACATAATTCAAAGTCAGACCTTTCATTGGGATGAAGAATAATGTTAAAATATCCTCCCAAGATCCAAGGATGGTGGCCTATACTCATATCCAATTCTCACAGATATTGCCAGAGTTGTCTTCGGATAATGCCATTATTGCTGCCATAGACTGTTGTAATAATAAAAGAGCTACCAAGGAACAGACCCTTTGCAGAAATGACCTTGTCAGAAGTATGAAATATAGATAACTCCAATCATTTCCTCCATAAAACCCATATTCTCCCATTGGTTGCATACTCATAATTAGAGCTAACATTCCAATTAGCTAGTTTTGATTAAAAAATGTCCTTGGACTTTTCGACTTTGACTCTAGTCTCTAACAAACATAAAACATCAACTTTATTTTGACTTACCCTTTGAAGCACTCTATCTTGTTTAAGAGGATTATTAAATCCTCTAACGTTCCAAAAGCTGATAATCATTGGGAATATGAACCCAATGTGTTTCCCTCTCCACCAACTGAAGGAATTTTAGATTTTTCCATTGTGTCCTTCTTCATTTTAAGCTCCTGTACCAGTCCTGCAACACCCAAAAAAACATATCGAATTCTTCTAGGGTGGCCCTCTAGGTTAGAAGCGTTTTCATCAACCAAATTTAGGACTTCGAATCTATTTTTTGAACCAGCTAAAACTGATTTGTCCTTACTAGGTCTGCCTCTACCTCGTTTTGTGATTGTTTGTTGAGGGGCTGAATTAACATTATCAGTAGGAACAACAGGATCAGAAGACTTTGTTTGAATATCAACAAACAGAGTCATTAAGCTCTTCGGTAGAATCATTAAGTACTTCAGTAGGTTCCTGAAAATTAGCATCCAAAGCAGCTCCATTCTCATGGAGAGTAGCATAAGATGTTGATCCAGAGTTATCACCATTCTCTTGCTGAGCAGCAATAATTGTTACTCTAGAATTATCAGGTTCCTGAAGAGCTTCTATTCCTCTAACAATTGGGGCTTTTGGCTTTGGATTTGAATCACTCTTTTTCTTCCAGACTTGAGTAATGGCTGGAGTTTGAGAGGTTTTCTCCAAGCATACCTTTTCATTATGGTCGAATACATTGCATTTTCTACATCTTGGAGGCAACCAAGGTATCTCAACATAAATTGAAGTAGTCTGACCATCTTGTAGAACAAAATCAACGTAATTGGGAATTTCATCATTTACCCCAATTTCAACACAAAGTTTAGCAAATTATAGTTTAGTTTTGGAAGTAGTAACAGAGTCCATTGATAATGGGATTCCAATAGCACTAGAAATGTAGCTAAGGCCTACTTGAGAAAATAATTCAAGAGGTATGTTGTACAAGTGAACCCAGAGAGGAATTTTTTATAAATCAAAGTTAAGTTGCTTCAAATTTGGTTCCCATTTTCTAAGAATCAGCGGCTTGTTAAGTATATGCCAAGGACCGTTTTCAAGAACCCAATCTATTGCTGATTCAGAGTTAAAAGAAAAGATGTAGAGAGTTTTACCAGCTAAACTCACCTGAGCACAGGAACATTGCAGAGCCTTTTTCCAGAGATCATCAACGATTCGTTGCAATGTAGAGAAATTAGGAGGTGGCCTGAGGAATTGCCCTACAAGAGATAGCTTCCATTCACCAGTACCAGCTTCTAGAATCTCAGGGGGATGATGAACCGTGGGAATCCCGTCTTGAAATTTTGGAGGAAAGAAGTTGAGGTTTTGCCCAGAAGAACTTCCAAAAAGCTTTCTCCAGTCCATCAATAACCCACGTCAATTTCACCAGGAAAATCTTGCTGCCTTCATTGCCTCAAAACAATTAGGCCCAAAGCATTAAGATCCAAAATAGAATCGTCGTAACAAACAGGGCAGAGCTTTCTTCATCACCCTTTTGAAAGTTCTGGGTTTTTTTGGATACATCTTGTATGGGCAACGTCTCTTATTTTTAATGTTATTTGAGTAAATATAATAGGGTAAATGGGTTCTACACTATTCATCACCAAGTGTTACTCTCTCTCTTATTTTATTCATTGTACTTTCAGTTTTTTAATTTACTCATTGAACTTTTAAATTGCTTCTGTTTTTATCATGCTTAATTATTTTTATTATTATTTTAGTATGATGTGGTATTTTTATTATTATTTAATATAAAAATAATTTAAAATATAAAACTAAAACCAGGTGACGGTCGTCTACTGTTCATCGTCATTAGATGCCACCTTCGACTATCGTAGATGGTGGCCAGGTCGTCTACTGTTCATCGTCATTAGATGCCACCTTCGACTATCGTAGATGGTGGCCATTCGGTCTCAGATTTCATTAGTTGTTTCGTCTCAACCCCCTGAGTCTGATCAGATCAAAAGCAAAGAAACCAAAAAGTCGAACGCCATATATGGTGGTTGTTTGGTCCCATATTTTACGTGTGGCTTCGATTCGACACCCTGAGTCCGAATCCGACCTCCATTTCGTCGGAACATGCTCTGAAGTTCACAAATAAGAGATTGAAATTAAGGAAATCGAAATTATTCAGTCGAGATTTATGGGTTTTGAGACATTTTCTAGTGAAACAACCACTAGATTCAGACTCAACGTGTCAAAGTGATTCTCTCGATACAATTTGGAATCAAACGACTGTTGGTTTTGAAGGCTGATGTGGTCGAGAAGGGGCGATGATTATTTTAAATCTTTTTAAATTTGATAATAAAAAAATATTTTATTATTTATTTTAAATTATTTTTATATTTAATAATAATAAAAATGCCACGTCATAGAATAATAATAATAAAATAATTTGTGGTGATCAAAACAAGAGCAATTTAAAAATTCATTAAGTAAATTGAAAAAATTAAAAATATCGTAAGTAAAATAGAAGAAAGAATAAAGTTCAGTGATGGTGTAGTTTACACCATATAACAAAACTATTAAATGGTTGTTTGCCTTTACAATGGTTTATAATTTGGGTAAATTATACCAATCATCACTCAATTATCATTTTACTCCTATTTTGGCCATTGAACGTTAAAATTTTACAATTTAATTACTCAACTTTTTAATTGCTTCTATTTTGATCACTCTAGGATGACATGGCTTATTTTATTAATATTTCCCAATGATATGATATATTTTATCAATATTTTTACCATGTAGGATTTAAAATGAAAAATATAAAGTCTTTATACCTTAATTACAATCCATAATCTATAAACCTCAAACCCTCATCTTCACTCTTATCAATTACACCCTCTTTTTTCTAACCCTTGCCACATTGAGAATGAGGGTTATAGAGTATCATTTAGGGTTTAAGGATTCAATTTAAAGTCTAAGAGTTTTGGGGTTTTAGTTTGAAGGTGGTTGCATAAGGAGTTGTAGATCTAATATGGTGAGGGCGTTGGAGTGTATCATGTAGGTTAGAATGAACTGATGGTGCCGCAGAATAGATGGACGCCAAGGTTTCAAGTAGGGTAGCTCATCCTAGGAAAAAGAGCATGGACGCACGACCAAAGTAGGGTTTTGGACAGATCAACGATTACTGGGAGCAGGGGTGAGAGAGAAGGGCCCTCGAGCACAATCATGAGGGTTTAGGATTTAGGAGGTTGCGCACAAAGGGTTAGGAGGGGCACAACGCTGATGGTCGGGGGGTGATTGAAAAAGGAAATGAACATCATCTTGGATGCTAAGGAAAGTTTAGGGTTTTATGACTTCATTTTGATCAAGGGTTTGAGATTAGGAGTTGTACTTTGAGAAGGTATAATTTAGTGGATTTGATATTTAGAGGGTTACACATGTAGGGCTAGGGAGGCGTATCGTTGATGAATGAAGGGTAGCCAAGAAAAGGGACATCGACTTGAATTCTAGGAGAAATTTAGGATTTTAGGGCTTTATTTTGATTTGGGGTTTGGGATTTAGGAAGTTGCACATGGAGGGATGGGGAGGTGTAATGCTAGTGGACGGATGATGACCAGAAAGGAATGGACATCAACTTGGATTAGAGGTATTCATATCTGAGTACTAAAAAATCGACCCATATCTCGACCCCGTAAGAGTTGGGTACATGTCAAACTCGGGTATCCGCTAGTTCGGATAATAGGGTACTTGGTTTCAATTTAACAAAATTATTAGACAAATTCAAATTATAATAAATAGAAATGCAGTGAATAAATCCTAAAATTTAAGTACAATACGCTCTAAAATCAGAAGTGGACCAAAATTTAATGAATGTTGTTTGGATTTCAAATCAATTGCAAATCGAGTAATCGTTCTTCTTGGTGCCCGAAATACACAATTGTTCTTCTGAAAATCGATTAGTTAAATTTGCAATGGAAAAGCTAAGCAATTGTTCTTTAGATTCATGAAATACACATAGGGGTCCATTTGTTATCTTTGAAGTTCTCTTATTTAAAGCAATTATTCTTGGTGCCTGAAATATACAATTGTTGTTATTCATTTTTCTTTTCTCTAACTGTTTTCAGGTAAGTGCAATTGGGGCTTGAGTGTTTTGTTGAAATAAAATAAAAAGTTAAAATAAAATAATGAAAGGAATCGGGCCAGAATCATACTTTCTTTGATTCTCCGAATTTCTTTTAATTAAACAACAGTTCAATATTTGGTTTTATATAGTTATTTTACTACTAACAATTTTAATGTTGCTTTTAGAATGACTTTTTTAGTTATTATTATTATTTATTAATCTATGGTGATTACAAGTATTATCTATTCTAAATATTCTCAATTAATTGACAATGAAAGTTTAAACACTTTTGCAGTATCTGGTGCTCGAACCTGATACCTTTAGGGATAATAATCATCCATCTAACCACTGAGGTAGCTTGGCTTGTTTTTTAGTTCTTACTTTTATTTCTTCAACTTTAATTAAAAAAGGATAAAAAGGGTAAAGTATATAAATAGTCACACTGAACTTTTAGGGAACTTGCATTTTGGTCACCCAACTTTTGAAACTTGCAATACAATCATCAAACTTTTAGCTCATTTTCAGTAAGGTCCCTGTCGTTACCTCCCGTTAGGATTAGCTGACCTGACATTTAACGGCCGTTAAATGCCTCTTCTTCTTCTTCTTCTTCTCCTCCTCCTCCTTCTTCCTCTTCTTCTCTTTCTTCTCCTTTTTAACCAACGGCGGACGGAGGAGGGACAATGGCGAGGAGGCACAACCGACTAGGTTTTGGTCGGAACAATGTAAGAACTCCAACGGTGGTGGCTTTGTAGAGAACGGACAGTCCAATCGGCCAAAAATCGATGAAAACAGAAAAGGGGCGTTGGAGTTTTCCGATGAGATTCGGGATCCTCTCCACGGCAAACAGAGGTGAGTTTCGGCGAGTAGCTAGTGAAGGTTTGGTTGGATGGGGCACGCTCCTACTGGTACCGACGGTGAAGATTACCGACGGTTGATGACGAAGATCGGGGATGGGTGTTCAAACGATCTTCTCACGATTAGGGACAAAATAGAGGACAGTGAGTATGAATTGAGGGTCGAGGTGTGGTCAGAGGCGACGCTGGTGACGCTGGTGATGACGATGCGAGCCACCGCTGACTAGAGGTGGGGTGAGAGAAGAAGAAGAAGAAGAATGTGGGTTAAAGGTCGTTAAGTGCAACGTTAGCTAACTGTAACGAGAGGTAACGATAAGGACCTTACTGAAAACGAACTAAAAGTTCGATGATTGTATTGCAAGTTTCAAAAGTTGGGTAACCTTAAAGTTCGGGGACTATTTATATATTTTACCCTAAAAAATTAAATAGTTTGGAGTGATTATAAGGTAGTGTATATTTAGAATATTTCTTAATTAATGACAACACAATGACACATCCTATAGATACAGTTGCTTGAACCTAAAATCTTAAGAGAAGACAATACTTCATTTAATCACTGAGACCACCTGATGAGTTTAATTTATTTTCTATTTTGTTTAGGTCTTCTGTATCACATTTATTAATAAAACGTTAGTCTATGTCTATCTATATTTCAATTTCCACCAACTTGAATACTTGATTCACCACTGTTTTAAAATCTTCCTCCCACTCAGTCTGACTCACCCATTAATGCCACACAATAATATATTTAATTTTTCAAAGTCCCAATATTTTAACTATTTCAAAAACACCCCATGCCCGGTGGCCTCTCCATTTCTTTCTATTTATCATAAATCTCCAACTATAAACCAAAACCAAAAAGAAAATCATGGGGAATAAGATGAAGTTTTCTTTTCTCTCCAATGCCAATGCCAAGAACTCTTGGCAATGGCTGCCTTCTTGTCACCAGCCCAGAACTCTGTCTTTCCGAACATATAACAACAACACCCTTTTCACCACCATCAACTCAGCTTACTTAGACTCCATTGATGAAACAGATGATGATAATCTTCCATTAGAGAATGTCATCCGAGGTTTAAAGTCAGATAGGCTGTTTTTCGAGCCTGGAGAGACCAGTTCAATCATGGAAGAGGCAACAAAAAGGACAGAAGAAGAAGAAGATGAATGTATTGATGGGTTGCCTTTTAAAGAGAGTGTAGCATTGTCAATGGAGTCTCGAGATCCGTACGCCGATTTCAGGGAATCCATGGAAGAAATGGTTGAAGCTCAGGGGTTAAAAGATTGGGAAGGACTTGAACAACTATTGTTCTGGTATTTGAGAGCCAACGGGAAATGCAACCATGGGTACATCGTTGGTGCTTTTCATGATTTGCTTGTAGGTCGACTCGCCATTAATGTTTCTAATTCAAAATCTGATAATACCAATTCACCTTCTTCTGCTCTATCTTTTTACACTTCTTCTTCTTCATCTTCTTGTTTGTCCTCCTCTGAGGATTGCTCTTCGACAACGATTCCTTTTGTTTCTCCATTATCAGAAGTAGATCAGAAGGAGGAGATGATTATTATTGAAGGTACTGAAGATGAAGATGAAGATGATGATGCTTCATCTTTATTAGTTGTTTGATTCTTCATTTTTCAAATATCGTGTATACTAGTAATTTTTCCAGAAATGCATGATAGTTGAAGATCATCTCTTTCTTTGTTCCCAGACACATTTCGATATGCTGCAATTAATGAAAATGAAACTTTTTCGAGAGTACGGGGAAATTTCCATGCAATTCTCATATGACATGAGACAAATTTTACATATTAATTTCTTTCTTAAAAAGAAATAAGCCACTACCCCACTAATATCGAAAACCATTGTTCAAAATAAATGTCAATTTTGAATTAACGATTTATGTAGTAAAAAATTTAGTTCGAACAATTGTATTTGTAAAATATGTGTAAGTTATTAACAGAATAATAATTCTAAATAGATACTACCTTATAATTATCTCACATTATTTTAAAAAATAAATACTATTTTTTTTTATAATTATTATCAAATTTAATAATATCTACCATTGGATTTATTTAACCTGGTACTACTTCAATGTTCTATGAAGAGAGATCATAGCCGTTGATTTTTCAAATTGGGAAGTCATTATCATAAGATAGGTACAATTCCAGCCAGGATTTTGGCATTGTACTCTCATTATCTTCTGCTCTTTCGCCAATATTATCTTAAAACATTTTTCGTTCTCTTTTTAAAAATTTCATAAAATTAAGCAGATTCACATTCATTAACTATTTTAGCATAACAATATATGTATGCTGTTGGAAAATAATTTCTTTCTGAGAAATGATTTATCGTTGAATTTGGGAATAAATTTCGTATTTGTTAAGATCAATCCAATTGGTTAAGATATTTCAATATTTTGTACAAAAGATTTCTCAACAACAAACAAGTTATAAAATAAATAAATAATTATACATACCAAAAACTTGGTTGGGTTCTAAATTTTTAAATTCAGTCATCAAGATTAAATATGTATAATAAAAAAGTATTAAAAATGAAATTTTGATAACTTGTGGCAGTGGATAATGTACTATTAAAAGAACTAAAATGTAATTATACTAATTTTAAAAAGAAACAACTGCATTAAATGCATAAAATTACTGAATTAATACTTAACCACTATAATTTTTTTAAAAAAAGTCAATACATTCGAAGACAAAGGTGCAAATATGACTTAAGGGTGAATATATAAATTTAAAAAGTATAAAATAAAATTTGAATGCAATAAAAACAAAAATGCTTGGAAACTTTGGAGTGTAAACAGATATTTATTGGCATGCTCAGTAGTTTGCAGTCTGCATCAAATTGAAGAAAAGTTATGAGAAAAAACAAGAACCGAACACAGTGGGAAGATGAAACGAGTGGTGCCTAAGCACATTTTATTCCTTTGATTTTATAGGTTGAAAATGATCTTTGATTCACTATTCCTTCAATTTCTGTAATTGCTGCTATTAAATTAAAGTTTTTATGGTATGGTTTATTACATGATGTTTATTAAGTGATTTCATACATTTTACAATGATATGTTTTTGATAATCCCAAACTCTTGAGCCATTAATTTCCAATTAAAATAGTTAGTCTCCGTATAAAACAAATAACAAATTAACCTAATCATCAACGTTCTATTCTCAGTCTTCAAGAAATTGGGCTTCAGACTCAGAAGCTAAAATTATAGATGGCCGAAGCTTCTAAACTGTGCGCCATGCTCTCGTTTGAATCTCACGAAGATCAACTCAGACTTGAAGCGAAATCGATGTAATTAATTTAGATGTAATCAATATTTTAATCTAAAATGTTTTTTTACCACCATGCTATAAGCATTATTAATATATTTTTTCACGCATTATCTGGTGTGCATCTATATACGCACGCCTTACATTTTAATTTATCTAAAATATTTACATATTTTAGTTTACCAGAAGGATGGAATATAATTATTGGATTATCTGGTGTGCTTATACAGGGCACTCCACGTGTCAAAAGCTGAAGGTTTATGCAAAGAACGAAAAGAGAAAAGCAACGGTTGATAGTTTCTGCTTGAGACAACCAAACCCAACGTTCTTAGAGCCATTTACTCTGCAGGCTTTTACTTATCAAAAGATAAAATGTGTATTTCAAAAACCATTAAATTAGAGCATGGTCCAATGTATGGTAATTAGTGAGATAATGGCATATTAATGGACCCCCACCTCCCGAGAAATATTGATTTTCTCGGGAAAATATACGACCAAACAGTATGGAAGTTGGCGTCTTTCCGGTTTCTTCATTGAATGTCCCATTGTTATTGTCAATTTCTTCATTTTTTTTTCCAAAAAAAATAATCAAAGGGTTTTGGACGTTAATGTTATAGCATAGCGTGACGGGTCATATTGCATATGTTTTATACTTCATCTCTGTAACATAGTTTTCTGTTTCAATTCTTCGAAAATTGATCCAAACTAGGGTTAATAGTTTTTGGATTTGGCTAGATAGTGACTTGAGAACGAGTCCTTTGCTGTCCAAATTAATAACTTGCAGTCCTGTGAATCATCAAAATTTCTGTTGCAGCTCATCTGAATTTAATGCTTTTTTCTCAGTTTTTCTTTCTAATTACCGTTGAATATATATAATATTTTCCCTCCACGTTTATTTACAATTTAAAAGCACGATTATGAATAATATCGATTAAGAGCTTGAACGGTAAGAATTTTGATTTTCAATTCATCCGGGTAACTTATTACCGGACGAAGGTTCCGTTCATATTTTTTTTTATTTATGTATTCAATACAAATTTAATCAATATTTATAAATATAAATAATTTATGAGCAAGTCCTACATTTACTGTCGTTAATAATGTGATAACAAGTAATTGATAATATAATATGTTAAATCTTTGATAGGAGAGTTTTATCATTCTTAAGACAAAAAACGTACATGGTTCATCTTAAAAAATTAATGAATAAAAAAATTTAGATTGAATCATTACTCAATACATAGAGTTTAGATTAATATCTTTCAATTTCATTATTATTATTATTGATACGCTACATAAATTAATTAAACCTTTCTCTAATTATAGATTGAAGAATATTATATATATAGAAATACGTTCAAATTTATGTTCTCTTGTTTATTGTAATCAACTAAAATTTACTTCATAATTGCATTATAGTTAAATATGAAGGCTTAAATTTCAATTCCACTGCTTAGACATGGTTAGATTTTCCCTTAAAAATAAATAAATAGAATAATTGGTTTTTATTATTCAATTTGATACTAGTAAATTATATGGGCCTTACCATACCAGTTTAATATCCATGTTCGACAGTTTGTCCACTGTGCAAAGTACATGGGCCTATTAGAGCGAAGAAACCAGCCCATTAAATGCTGTCAATTATTTTAGATTTTTAATGATTTTATGGCCCATTATTTGTTAGTCGAAAAATCTTTTAATTTATTTGTAACAAAAAATTAATTATAAAAGAATCAAAATTTCAAATAATTATTACTCTCAATTCAACAAACATATCAAATACACCTAAATTTAGGTCTTGCAATAAGATATTGTGATATAAACTAGATAATTGATAAAGTTTTAATTGATATATGTTTGCTTTAGGTGGAGCAATTTTGTAAAAGTCTGTGAATTAAATTTGTTTTACTGTGTCTACTATAAAATTTGAATTGATAGCTATTGCTAGACAAAAAATTTAATGACTTAGTAACCTATTTTGCTGAAATTTTTTAACATAAAAATTCTTCATCCTGTATATTTTCTTTTTTTATTTTCATAATTTTTAATAGAGCAAGTTCACTTAAATTTATTATTTTATTTTGAGTGTACGAAATTCGAAAGATCATATTGATTTTGTAGGATAATATTAATTTTTAAGATTTTATAAATTTGAGTGCAATTACTTTTAAAACAATAAATCACACGATATAATAATTATATCATTTTTATTCCTTTTATTATTATTATTATTATCACTAATTTTGATAGTCAATAATAACAAATTTTATTTTGTAATATTTTTTTTAATTAATTACTAGTGTTTAGTCTATTGATTAATTTATTCAGGTTGAGTTTTGTAGATGGTCATTATGGGGCGATGCTTATAATTTAGTTTGTTCCATTTGTAATCGCTAGAATTAAAACTTTTGATATTATTTAAGAAATTTAGTGTTTCATCTCACTCAATGGGTTGTTGATAGAAATTTTAATTAACATAGGCATTATCAACATTTTAATTTATGATTGAGATTTCCATTTCTTCAATCCACAAATTAACTCCACCTACATCGACTGAAGAAGAATGTTGTTATCCGTTTAGATTTCTCATTTCTTAAAGCAAAGCTTTTCTACAAAACCTCTTGATTCGTAATACATTAAAATTGAAAATAAAATGTCCATCGGAATATCGAAACAATTATTATTGGCAAACAAATAAATACAATCGAAAAGAAAAAAAACAAAAAAACACCAGGATTTGCGTGGAAAACCCAAAAAAAACCACGGGCAAAGGAGAAGAATTTTGCTAACGTGAAGGAATAAAATACAAGATGATTTTGGTGAAAGAATAGAACTTGATATCTAACTATCATTCTTACTTTCTTACTAGGTTTCTTACTTTCTTAATATTTATATATTAATTAATTTGTGTCACTTTGAATTCAAATCAAACTCTAACAAATCTCTACCTTGATACGAATTTTGAAATTACAAAGGTTTCAAGACAAAATACTCAAATTCGATGTGACACTCAAACTCAACAAAAAACAATTTTTCACTTCAACGAACAAGTTCTCCACATCTTCCACAACACCTCTCAAAGGGGTAATCTTCAATAACGGACATTGATCAAATCCAAGCTTTTTCTAGGCTTTGATTTAGTCTTCACATCGACGTTATCATAAGTGTCAACTTTGCTCACAAATGTTTCACCACAAGCAATATCATGCACTGCACAATCCTTACGCTTTTCCTCATTCGTCCATTGTGTTATCAAATCCTTTTATTGCATCGTCGAGATCTAACTGTGTAATAACATCTCAAATCTTCACATGTCATAGCGAGAACCAGATGTTTCGATCCAACAGCGAAATATCATACTTCATTGTTGTCATAATCTTGAACCCGAAGCTCTGATACTAATATGTTATAATATTGAAACGATGATTATCGGCAAACAAATAAACACAATTGAAAAAGAAAAACAAAGAACACCAGAATTTATGTGAAAAACCGAAAAGGAAAAAATAACGGACAAAAGAGAATAATTTTACTAATATGAAGGAAGAAATTACAAGAGGATTTTGGTGAAAGAAAAAAACTTGATATTTAACCTTAACCCTTAGTATCTATTTATAACGATATATAATTGATTACAAAAGAAAACTAAATAAAATATAAATCTAATTTAATAAAATTTTATAGGTTTCCTAATTTTCTAATATTTATATATTAATTAATTTGTGTCACTTTAAATTCGAGTCAACTCTAACAAGTTGGAAATCGTTGAAAAGGAAAAACAGGGGGAAAGGTTGAAAGCTGAAAAATCTCTCTTCAGATGCGTGGAGTTATAATCTAACATAAAAACCACACATTTTCATCTTTATTTTAAACATATGGCCCAAAGGTAATTATTACTTCTGATAATTGAACTTCACAATCACCACTGTAAACAACTCATTCACCTTGGAACTATTGTAACATTAATAGCAAAAATGGGAGGATATTATACATCAGCAAAGCTGCGAAAGCATAAAGGGTAAATTGATCTTTGTCTCAATTATGCACAGTTTGTGTACATTTTTTGGTACGTTAACAACGCCCACGATTATATTATGGAAAATCCCAATTATCTCTTCTACAAAAACTTCAAAGATTAAAAGGCCTGTTATTTTCATTTAAGATTTTTAATTTGAATAACTACATTTATAGAATAACTACATTGTTAAAATATAAATATATAATAACTTATAATCCCCTTATAAAGATTCTCAAGTATGGGTCTGGCTCATGATGCTCACTTGTTGTCTCAACTGACCCCAAAGATGATGAGATTGTGATTTTGACCAACACCTCCACATTTAAGTTCCTTTATTGATCAGACAAGCTCATTTATGAAATAATTGTGAAAAATAAACAAATAAGAGAAACGGATAGAAGCAACCGTCATTATACGCAGTTATAATCAAGTCAACTTCTTTTCGAAAATGTTTGTAATTTCCTTTGATTACTAAATCCCAATGGTTTCCATCGTTAAAAAAAAGCCCTAATGAAAATTTTCTGACAGTTTGATCAACTAAAAATATGATTAACCGATACTTCTAATTAAGAATTCTTTAATTTCTATTTTTTACATCACTTGATGGAAAAATTATTTATTAATTTTCATCTTAATAAGTTTCAATAAACTATATTTTTTGTTAACTCTTTCCATCTATTATTTTTTTATGGAACCAAGCATAAACTAAGGGTCCCTTGTGTGCTACACTTTGTAGCAGTAGAAGCTCTCAGATTCGCAGATTGATGAATGGATGGATTTTGACTAACCCTTCAATGCTCATCACATTTAAGTCATTTAATTTCAACAGACACCTACATTTATGAAATAGTTATTGAAATGACAGATTTTTTCTTAAAAATAAATAAAATAGAAATTGTCACATGCAAGCAATAATTATCACTGCATTCCATACAACCACATTCGCATTATATTTGTAATCTAATTGTTTGTGGAAAATGTTTTGCTCAATTTTTTTTTTGGCTAAAATATTTTCCTCTACACAGCTAAACTCGAATGCATGTCACCTTCGTTTAGCTCAATTAATGTTGCTGATGCTTAACATAAATATAAAGTTTTGTTTTTATTAGCACGTGATATCTCCTAATGGAACTGCTTATAGATTTGTACATAAATTAGATTGTTTTTTATTTGTAGAGAGTAAGTTTTCCAGTAATAATTTTATGAATCTAAAATGGCTGTACTAGAATAATTATATGGATAAAGTATATAAATGGTCACTAAACTTTTCAGATGCTTCCATTTAGCTCACTCGACTTTTAAAACTTACAATACAATCACCAAACATTTAGTTCGTTTGCAATATGATCCCCGATGTAACGGCCGTTTCTCTGCCATTAAGGTAAATTATATAAATGGTCACTGAACTTTTCAGGCGCTTGCATTTAGGTCACACCAACTTTTAAAACTTGCAACACAGTAATCAATTACAATCTAAACCCCAAATTCCAAAATATTTCAATTACATTCTAAACCTCAAATTCCAAAAATACTTTAATTACATGACCAACCCCAAATTCATAATCCATTCTCAAAATCTGCCATAACAAACTGAACTTGAAGTATCAACCCTAAACCCTCAAAACATAATCCTAAATACTAAATTTCCCACCAATTAACCCAACATAATCAACAACATTTAGTTCATTTTGGGTCCATAAGAATAAGTGATTATGTTGGGTTTAGGATTTAAAAGTTAGATTTAACCAACTATAAGTGAACAATACTCAATTCAATTCGAAAAAATTATTTTTCGACTTGAATTGATTCAAAAAATTTGATACAAATTGACTTTGAGTTGTAATTTCATAAACTCAACTTAAAAAAATTTCAAGTTAAAATTGAGTTGTAAAATACAACTTGAATATCTCAAAATATTTAGTAATTAGTGGGTTAATTTTTAAGTTTGAGTCAAGTCCCTTGACTCTCTATGATATATGTATATCACATATGGAAAAAATATGAAGAAATATATGTATTGTATATGGTTAAAAAACTATTTAAATTAGAATCAAATAATATTATAGTATTATAAATATTTATAATTAAATTTAAATAGAAACTCAAAAATTCAAGTCAATTCGACTTGATTTTAATACTCAAATCGAAAAAAATTTGAGAACTATTTTATAAACTGAACTGAATTAGAATCAAATACTATTCTAATATGATAAATATTTATAATTAAATTTAAACAGAAATTTGAAAATTCAATTCAATTCGATTTGATTTAAATTTTATAAACTCAAATAAAAAAATTTTGAGTCAACTATTTTATAAACTGAATTGAGTATTTAAGTCTAATACAACCCTAAACCCAACATAATCACTTATTGTTCACTTATAGTTGGTTAATTTTTTTTGAAACAATAATGTTTTGAGGGTTTAGGGTTGATGTTTCAAGTTCAGTTTGTTATGGCAAATTTTGATAATGGATTATGAATTTGGGGTTGGTTATATAATTAAAGTATTTTAGAATTTGAGGTTTAGAATATAATAGAAACATTTTGGGGTTTAGAATGTAATTGATAAATGTGTTGTAAGTTTTAAAAGTTGGGGGACCTAAATGCAAGCGCCTGAAAAGTTCAGTGACCATTTATATAATTTACCCTAACAACAATGAAATGGCCGTTACGTCGGGGATCATATTAGAAACGAACTAAATGTTTGGTGATTGTATTGCAAGTTTAAAAAGTTTGGGGACCTAAATGCAAGCATCTAAAAAGTTCAATGACCATTTATATACTTTACCCTAAATATTGTTATGGTAAAATATGGCTTATAGTAAATATAAATGATTATTTTTTAATATAGATAAAAATTATAATTGATTGTTGGGTTAATTACCCTTTTCATACATGAACTATACACAATTATCAGTTTCATACATAAAGTTTAAAAATTCTCGATTAACTACATAATGTTTTCTGCCGTTAACGGGTATACTCATTTCTGTCACGGAAGATTACGTGGAACCCCCTGACCTATAACAATCTAACACGTGGTGATTAAAAAATATTTTTTAAATATTTTTTTCACTCATTTGCCTCATATTTTCCACGTCAATTAAATGATCAGAAGAAACCCCATTTGATTTTAAACTCCATTATTCCCATATGGATTTAACGAGTCTGGTTTTTCACCTCTGTTTATCGGATAAAAAGGTTGTACATCGAAAAGAAGTGTATGAATTAATGTTTCTAGGCGAATACCCACTTCGATTTTTTTTGAAATTGAGGTTTTAAACAATCAGGGTTAGGGTTTCTACGCGAGAGCAAGGTTTTATTGCTTTTCGATTTTGAGGAATTTCTAAAATCTAAAAAAGTGTTTAATCTTATTCGTCTTCGCATATTATTTGAAGTAAGTATCCTTATCTAAATCATAATAATGCATTTGATTTTTGGGGATATTTTCTTTGTTATTCGATTTTGAATAGGGATTTTAGGTTCTTGGGTGTTAGTATTTTTTAAACGGTTTTAAATTGGGGTAATTTTTTAAAAAATTTGTTTTGTCTGTTTGATTGATTTTAGAGAGTGACTACTGTTGCTTTTAGAGATTCGATTTTAGTGGATATTTTGGGAAAGTGACTGAATTGTAGAGAATATTTTGAAAGTGTAAGTATTTGTTTATTTTATTCATTATTCATATTTTCAATAGAAATGCTTAAAAAATTGAATAAAATATTGAGTTAAATTTGTTCTTGTATATGTTAGGCTTCAATTGAAAAATGAGTGTAGACAAAACAATAATTATTATGCACATGGGTGGCAAGTTTGATAAGAACCCAAATTTGTAATATGTTGGTGGAGATGAGGTTGAGTGGGAAATTGACAGGGAGTTATTAAGTTATTTTCAGTTAATTGACTTGGTACATAAGGCTGGTTATAGATGAGTAAAGTGGTTTAGCTATTTGGTACAAGGAGATACTTTAAAGGATGGGCCTATAGTTTGTTATGATGATGCATCTTTTAGGACTATGATTTTACATAGTAAAAAATGGGTACTGCATGTGTATGTTGAGCATGAAGTGGATATCCCAGAATATGTTGATGAAGACCAATTAAGTCTACCCATTGAGATCTTGTCTGAGTCACATGTTGGTGGTACATGTGATAATGCCGGTGGACCTAACAGTTCTGTAGGTGAGACAATAAATGATGGTGGGGCCTATATGTTGAATAAAAACAATAATTTAAGTGAAGAAAAGTTTGAGGTAAAATCTCAGACTGAGATTGAAGCAGAGGTTGAGAAGTTCAAAACTGAGACTGAGGGTGCTCAGGGTGAGGCTGAGAAGTCTAAAACTGAGGGTAAGGGTGTTGATGGTGAGACTGAGAAGTCTAACAATGAGGGTGAGGGTGCTAAGGGTTAGGATGACAGTGAGAGTGATAGTTATGCTGCTGATGATGGATTATGTTTTATTTTTGCAGAAAGAAATGGTTATGGATATGATGATGATGAAATTAGGGGAATAAGGGAAGAGTGTCTGAAATTCTATAAGAAACAAAATAGTAAGAAGCTGTCAAGTGATGATGTGCATGAGTAGCCTATTTTTGAAGATGTTGTAACCAGTCAAGCCTCAAATATGAAGAGTAAAAGGGATGATAAGGAATATATGTAACACCCTCAACCCATACCCTACCCGGATACGAGTCCAGGATGTCACATTGACTAAACAAAACAATACTCTTAAAAAAAATGATAAAACAATTTTTTTTAAACGAGTCCAGCTGCTTAACATGTCTCGTCTACTTTCTCGTATCCTACGTGTGAAACACTCACACGCTAAGTCATCGACTTAGTGAGGCAATATAATAATAACAACAAAGAAATATAATGAAAATACCATAATAAAATAGAATGAGATGAAATCAAATACTTAACCATACAGTTTATATCACCATGTTTCTTACCTGTAAGCATAGTACAATAACACTCATGAATTCGTATTAATAAGATTATTGGCCCATGATACCATACTGAGAACCTAAGGTATGTGAGTACTGTGAGGTTGTGCACTATGCTGTCACCACAGCTCGAATAAATGCACCGAAGTGCCACGTAGAATTGTAACGAAGTGTCACGTAGAATAGTACCGAAGTGCCGCATAGAATTGCACCGTGGTGCCATATAAGATTGTCCCTAAGGACCACATAGAAAATTCCTTAAGAATCATATACATATGCCAAGGATCAAGTATGTGTCTCAAAAGACCTCACACATGTTCCAAAGAATACATATATGTCCCGAAAGACCGCGTAGACCCTCTACTCTTGTCATGCCAACTATACCTATAGTTCTCATCTACATAACATGGGCTTTTCCCAAATTACATAGTATATCACATAGACATATCATTTCCTTACCTACATCACATGGCTCATATAACTTTGCATACATATTCATTTAAAACATGTTACACAATGCACATAGTATGAATTCATATCATGCTTCACAATATGAAATGAATCATGCATCAATGTATTGAATCTAGACTTCTCACAAGTCTAGAACTGAATATACCACTATATTCATGCTATGCATATGCACTCACCTATATTTTCTTATTTTTTCCTCGATCGATCTTACTGGACAATTGTTCTGGAACTTGTTTAGGCTCTATATCTACATAGTAACTCATTGATACTTATCAGTATACTAATTAATATATTCTAAACTATCATTTTTTTGGGTTAAAAGAAAAGCCATTTTCATCTTTTAATGAAGGTATGCATCGATGCACTACACCATGTATTGATGCATCCCTTGACGGGTGCATCGATGCACTGTCTATGCATCGATACATAAATCCTATTCGATGTTTGTATTTAAGGGAGTGCATCGATACACTACTTGTACATTGATACACTGATGGCATTCGATGTTTTTATTTTAAAGGTGTGCATCGATGCACTTCATGTGCATCGATACACCTTAAACAATTTTTGGGGTTTATCCTTAATGCATCGGTACACATTGAATGTGCATCGATGCACATAGCCCAGAAATGTTATTTTAGCATGAAAATCTCTTCATCATCTTCTCAACACTTTATATTTCCCCTCTTTTTATATCTTGCATACTCTTACTTAAACTAATTATTATCCATTCCATACCTCTAAAACTTAGAAATCCAATTCTCCATATAGAATTTACGAATCTCACTCAACTTCCAACATGTTCTTAATCTAATTCTAACACTTCCTATTCCTTAATTAGCTTGATAACAAGTCAAATCCCACTTCTAATTCTTATTATGAACTCTAATCCAAGATTTCACTTTTCTACTTCCTTTCTTTAATTCTTCATGTACTCCTCATCTTATGGTTTTAAGATAATCTAAGTTTTCCTTAATCTTAGTTATCATCTAATGGTCAATAAGCAGCATTAAATTCATCAAGAATTTGATTAACAAGAAAACTCACCTTTAGCTTGGTCTCACGGTGGAGAAGAAGAATGAAGAAGAAGAGAAATCTGGAACTTTAGTTATCCCTCAATTGCCTTCCACGTGGATATAAAATATCCCCAACTAATATTTAATTATTTCCCTTATTAAAAGACTTATTTACCCCTTTAATTCCTCATTCTTTACTAATTGCTCCTACACAAAACATTTCAATCAATTCTTTGAACTTTTAATTTATCCAATTTGGTCACTAAATTTTTAAATCTCACAATTTGATCACTAACCCGGTATGGAGGATGTTACAAATCTCCCTCCCTTAAGAAAAAAACGTCCTCAAATTTTCATTATACGAACAGATGAGGATATTGAAGTCACATATCTTCTTCACGTTCCCACGTGGCTTCTTCTACCTTGTGATTTCTCCAAAGAACTTTGACCAACGGAACCATTTCATTTCTCAATTGCTTAACTTCGTGAGCTAATATTTGTATTGGTTACTCTTCATAGGTCAAATCAGGTTGAACTTCTACTTGTTCTGGTGCAATGATGTGAGAGAGATCGTACCTATATCTTCGTAACATAGATACATGGGAAACATTATGGATTTTCTCCATTTCTGGTGGCAAAGATAACTGGTATGCCACTAATCTTATTCTTTTAACAACTTCATATGACCCAATGAATCTATGACTTAGCTTTCATTTCCGACCAAATCGTAATACCTTTTTCAATGGTGATACCTTCATAAACACTTTATCCCCAACTTCAAATTCAATCTCCTTTCTTTTAAGGCCAGAATAGGACTTTTGCCAATCAAATGCCACTTTTAGGTTATGTTGAATTTCTCGAACTTTTTCTTCCATATCTTGAATCAAATCTGGACTGAGTACATTTCGATCTTTGAGCTCATACCAGTTTAATGGCGTACGACATTTCCTTCTATATAACGCCTCATAGGGTGCCATTTTAATATTGTACTGATAACTATTATTGTAAGCGAACTCCGCCAGTGGTAAATATTTCTCCCACAACCCTTTAAACTCAATGATACATGCTCGCAACATATCTTTCAGTATTTGAATTGTTCTTTCTAATTGTCCGTCTGTTTGAGGGTGAAAGGCGGTACTAAAATTTAAGCGAGTTTTCAACGCTCTATGCAAGGATTTCCAGAATCTTGAGGTGAATCAAGGATCTTGATCAGAAACTATAGAAACATGCACTCCATGCAATCTAATAATTTCTCTAATATACAGTTCTGAATACTTTTCCATGGAGAAATCTGTTCTGACAGGAAGAAAATGTGCTGACTTGGTCAATTGATCAATAATTACCCAGATCAAATCTCTTTTGTTTGGAGTCAGGGGTAACCCCGAAACAAAATCTATCGTTACATTTTCTCACTTCCATTGTGGAATGGAAAGTGTTTGCAATAATCCAGACGGAACTTGATGTTCGGCTTTGACTTGCTGACATGTTAAGTACTTGGACACAAATTCAGAAATGCTTCGTTTCATCCCTTGCCACGAATACCAATCTTTTAAATCCATATACATCTTGGTTCCACCCGGGTGCATTGTCAATGGACTGCAATGAGCCTCTGTCAATAAATCTTTCTTCAACTCTTCATCGTCTGGTATTACAATTCTTTCTTTATAATACAATTTCCCATTAGACTTCACCTCAAAATCCTTACTTTCCTTATTCTTTACTTGCTCTATTCTTTTCAAACATATTTCATCTTGGCTTTGCAATTCTCCTATTGGGTCCAACCATGATGGTTTAAGTTAACTCTACACATAGACCACCATCTCCAGTCAAAGATAACCTTGCATCCATAGCTCGTAAAGTTGCAAACATTTTTCTACTCAAAGCATCTACTACCACTTTAGTCTTTTCGGGATGATAGTCAATTATGATATCATAATCTCTTAAAAACTCAACTCATCTCATTTGTCTCAAATTAAGCTCTTTTTGAGTCATCAGGTATTTCAAGCTCTTATGATCCGTATACAAATAACATTGTTCTTCATACAGATAATGACGCCAAATCTTGAGAGCGAACACCACTGCAACCATTTCTAAATCATGGGTGGGGTAATTCTTTTCATGTGGTTTCAACTATTTCGATGCATACGCTACCACCTTCCCTTCTTGTATTAATACACACCCCAACCCATTATGGGACGCGTCACTATATACTACAAAATTCTTGCCAAATTTCGGTTGAACCAATACAAGAGTTTCTGTCAGAATTCTCTTTAAAGCTTCAAAACTTTCTTGACATTCAGAAGTCCAAACAAACGGTACATTCTTTCTCATCAGCTTTGTTAAAGGCAACACTATCATCAAAAAATTCTTAAACAAATCTTCGATAATAACCGGCAAGTCCAAGAAAACTCCGAACTTCGGATACATTCTTTGGAACTTCCCAGTCCATTATAGCTTTTACCTTTTGAGGGTCCACCCGAATCCCATCTGCAAAGATCACATGCCCCAAGAAAATTACTTCATTTAACCAAAATTCACATTTGGACAATTTGACATAAAGCTTCTTATCTCTGAGAATTTGCAAAACTATTCGCAAATGTGCACTATGCTCTTCAATGGACTTCGAGTAAACCAATATATCATCAATAAAGATAATAATAAATTGGTCCAAATAGGGCTGAAAAATCCTGTTCATGAGATCCATGAAAGTAGCAGGTGTATTCGTTACTCCGAATGGCATTACAATGAATACATAATGACTATATCTCGTTCTGAAAGTCGTCTTCGGAATATCTTTCTCTTGAATATTCAATTGGTGATAACCCGAAAGTAGATCGATCTTCGAAAATACCGAAGCTCCTTTTAGCTGATCAAACAAGTCATCAATGCGCGGGAGGGGATACTTATTTTTTATGGTCACCTTATTAAGCTGTCGATAATAAATACAGAGACGCATTGACCTATCATTCTTCTTAACAAATAACATCATAGCTCCTCAAGGCGACACACTTGGTTGAATAAATCCATTCTCTAACAACTCTTGCAATTGATTCTTTAACTCTTGTAATTGATTCTTTAACTCTTGCAATTCTTTCGGAGCCATCCGATAAGGTGTCATTGCAATCGGAGCTGTTCCTGGCATTAATTCAATTTGAAATTCTATATCTCTATCTAGAGGTAATCCTGGCAACTCAGTAGGGAAAACATCAGGGAATTCTCAAACTATTGAAATCTCATCTAATCCTTTCTCTTTAGCTCTTGTATCAATCATATTTGCAAGAAAACCTTGACATCCTTGTAGCAATAGCTTCTTAGCATACATTAATGATATTAGATTTGCTAGAGGATTAAACCTTTCACTGATCACACTTATTTTTGTTTCTCTTGGACTCTTCAGGGTTACCTTTTTTGATCTGTAATTAACATCCCCATAGTAACGGAACAACCAATCCATTCCCAGAATCACTTCAAACTTGTCAAAGGGTAATTCCATCAGATTAACAGGGAATTCAATTCCTTGAATATTTATGGGACACCCCTTACAGACTTTGTTCACCCGAGCACTATGGCCTAAAGGATTAGTTACTATAATCTCATTACTCGTAGCTTCTAAGGGAATCCTCAATTCCTTTACTAACTTACTTGTAATGTAAGAATAATTAGAACTCGGATCAATCAATACCAATACTAATTTATCATACAGTTGAAAAGTACTTGCTATAATATCAGGGTCATCACGATCTTCACTTGTCTTTAAATTGTACACCCGTGCGGTTGACCGAACTTCAGGTTGAGCAGAGGATTTAGACTGGTTCCTTCCTCTGCCTCTTTCTCATCCTCTTTGTGAGGCAGAACCAACTCTCTCAGATGGTACATGTTCCCTAACCATCAACGGATAATCCCGGATAAAATATCCAGCATCTCCGCATCGGAAACAAGTCCCATCAGCCATCCGACACGCCCCAAAATAGTTTTTGCCACAATGTTGACACTGTCTTGCTTGACCCTGATTAGATCTCACAACACCAGATCCCACCGACTGTGTCTGTCTAGGCCTTGCCTGACTTGTTCCTCTAGCAGAGGATGCAACTGATTCTGATCTAACTTGTGATCGAAATCTTGAGTCTCTTCTTCTTTTTGGTGGTACTAAGATAGAAGAAGCACCTGTCCTCTTTGATGCCTGAACTCTTGAGTCCCTGAATCTCTCATTCTGAGCCCTTTTAAGAGTCTTTGCATGATTGATCACCTCTTGGAACGATGACAAATTCAATACTATCAGCATCTCTTTCAATCTAGGGCGTAAGCCCTCCACAAACCATTCACAAGCCTCTTTTTCAGCAGGCACAAGCTCAGATGCAAACCTACTTAGCTTGTTGAACTCGCATTCATACTCATATATAGAGTGGTTCATCTGTTTCAAGTTCAAAAACTCCTGCTTCATCTGCCGAATAAATTGATCTCCAATGTACTTGTTTTTAAATTCATCTAAGAACAAAGACCAAGTCAATTGGTCACTGGACATCCTCATGGTGACGTTCGTCCACCATATTCTCGCCTGACCCTTAGTAATGAGACAACTCCATCTAACTTTTCCACTTCAGAGCAGTGGAAACCATCCAACATGATTTTCAAATTATTTAACCAAAGAATCGCCGCAACCGGACCTTCCTCAGATTCTCTCTTAAATTCGGGAGCTCCCAAACTTCTCAACTCTTTTGCTACATTCATTCTTTGAATTGGTGGGGCAGGAGGTTGAAGACGCGTCATAATAGCATCCAACGTCCTGAAAAAAGTGTCTTGGTCTTGTACAGGCACTCCCTGAGATGCCTGTCCATCACCTTGCCTGGCCAGGGCAGGTGAATTACTGCTTTAAACAGGCCTATCTTTTCCCAGTTCACTCCGGGAGCTATTATGTCCAGACATCTAATAAATAAACACATTGTTCTATTAGCAAAACAACATACTCATACTATACCAGATCAGAAGTTCTCACTATTTGTTGGCATGTATTCTATTTAAAGACTCTATAGACTCTGGTTTATGCCTAGAATCGGCTAAACCATAGCTCTGATACCATTAAATGTAACACCCTCAACCCATACCCGACCCGTATACGAGTCCAGGATGTCATATTGACTAAACAAAATAATACTCTTTAAAAAACGATAAAACATTTGAACTTATATTATTAAAATATAATAATATACATATATTAATACAAGTTTATCAAAATACTCAGAGCATACACAACTTGACCCTTTGATTACATGCCAACATTCATTTACATAACAAAAGAACCTACTGATTAAATTGCGTCTGATCTGATAGTTGCAGGAGTAGTGTTGTCCAGCTGCTTAACCTGTCTCGTCTACTTTCTCGTATCCTACGTGTGAAACACTCACACGCTAAGTCATCGACTTAGTGAGGCAATATAATAATAACAACAAAGAAATGTAATGAAAATGCCATAATAAAATGGAATGAGATGAAATCAAATACTTAACCATGCAGTTTATATCACCATGTTTCTTACCTGTAAGCATAGTACATTAACACTCATGAATTTGTATTAATAAGATTATTGGCACATGATACCATACTGAGAACCTAAGGTATATGAGTACTGTGAGGTTATGCACTATGCTGTCACCATAGCTCGTATAAATGCACCGAAGTGCCACGTAGAATTGCACCGAAGTGCCGCGTAGAATTACACCGTGGTGCCATATAAGATTATCCCTAAGGACCACATAGAAAATTCCTTAAGAATCATATACATATGCCAAAGATCAAGTATGTGTCTCAAAAGACCTCACACATGTTCCAAAGAATACATATATATCCCGAAGGACCGCGTAGACCCTCTACTCTTGTCATGCCAACTATACCTATAGTTTTTATCTACATAACATGGGCTTTTCCCAAATTACATAGTATATCACATAGACATATCATTTTCTTACCTACATCACATGGCTCATATAACTTTGCATACATATTCATATAAAACATGTTACACAATGCACATAGTATGAATTCATATCATGCTTCACAATATGAAATGAATCATGCATCAATGTATTGAATCTAGACTTCTCACAAGTCTAGAACTGAATATACCACTATATTCATGCTATGCATATGCACTCACCTATATTTCTTGTTTTTTCCTCGATCGATCTTACTGGACAATTGTTCTGGAACTTGTTTAGGCTCTGTATCTACATAGTAATTCATTGATACTTATCAATATACTAATTAATATATTCTAAACTATCATTTTTTTGGGTTAAAAGAAAAGCCATTTTCATCTTTTAATGAAGGTATGCATCGATGTACTACACCATGTATCGATGCATCCCTTGACGGGTGCATTGATGCACTATCTATGCATCGATACATAAATCCTATTCGATGTTTGTATTTAAGGGGGTGCATCGATACACTACTTGTGCATCGATACACTGATGGCATTCGATGTTTTTATTTTAAAGGAGTGCATCGATACACCTTGAACAATTTCTGGGATTTATCCTTAATGCATCGGTACACATTGAATGTGCATTGATGCATATAGCCCAGAAATGTTATTTTAGCATGAAAATCTCTTCATCATATTCTCAACACTTTATATTTCCCCTCTTTTTATATCCCTAACTTGCATACTCTTACTTAAACTAATTATTATCCATTCCATACCTCTAAAACTTAGAAATCCAATTCTCCATATAGAATTTACGAATCTCACTCAACTTCCAACATGTTCTTAATCTAATTCTAACACTTCCTATTCCTTAATTAGCTTGATAACAAGTCAAATCCCACTTCTAATTATTATTATGAACTCTAATCCAAGATTTCACTTTTCTACTTCCTTTTTTTTAATTCTTCATGTACTCCTTATCTTATGGTTTTAAGATAATCTAAGCTTTCCTTAAGCTTAGTTATCATCTAATGGTCAATAAGTAACATTAAATTCATCAAGAATTTGATTAACAAGAAAACTCACCTTTAGTTTGGTCTCACGGTGGAGAAGAATAATGAAGAAGAAGAGAAGTCTGGAACTTTAGTTATCCCTCAATTGCCTTCCACGTGGATATAAAATATCCCCAACTAATATTTAATTATTTCCCTTATTAAAAGACTTATTTACCCCTTTAGTTCCTCATTCTTTACTAATTGCTCCTACACAAAACATTTCAATCAATTCTTTGAACTTTTAATTTATCCAATTTAGTCTCTAAATTTTTAAATCTCACAATTTAATCACTAACCCGGTATGGAGGATGTTATAATATAGGGATGCTGATAGTGGAGAAGAAACAAGTTATATTAATTAATTAGATTCTAGAAGTTATGAAAGTGAGGAAGATACATATGTTGTTTACAAGAAAAGTAACAAGGTATTTTATGACCCTTCTTTTTCAATCCCTAATTTAGATATTGGGTTGATTTTTTCTAGTACAAGACAGTTCAAAGATGCTTTAGTTAATTATGTTGTGTCAAAAAGGTTTGATTATAAGTTAGTGAGAAATGAGAGAGACAAGGTAAGTGCAAAATGTAAGGGAAAAGGATGTAAATGGGAGATTTATGCCTCTGTTGACAGCAGTGATTGGTTTATTAAGGTTAAAAAACTAATTAGTCAGCATGATTGTTTAATAACCTTCAAAAACTCAAAAGCAAACTACAACTTTATAGGTAAACACTTTTTAAAGAAATTGAGGATCATACCAAAGTTAACTTTGCAATAGATGCAACGTTTGGCCAAATAAGAGTTAAATGTGGGTGTCCCTATCAATTTATGTAGTAAAAAAAGGATGTGGGCAAGGATGAGATTAATGGGAGGGTTATATATAAGTTTGACATGTTGTTTAACTATGTTGCAACTTTAAGGCAGACTGGCCCAAATTGTAATGTAGATCTAGTGGTTGTAAGACCTAGTCCCAATCACTCTAAGATATTCATAAGGATTTATATATGCTTTGGTGTAACCAAAGAGGGTTCAAAAACTATTGTATGCCAATTATCAACTTAGATAATTGCTTTTTGAAATGTGCTTTAATGGAGAACTACTAGTTGTTGTTGGAAGAGATGCAAATGACAATATTTATCAAATAGCTTGAGCTATTTTAGAAGTGGAGTCAAAGTAATCATGGAAATGGTTTTTGGAGAACTTGAAGTCTTATCTCTATTTAGGTGATGGTTCAGGGTTCACTATAATGAGTGATATGCAAAATGTAAATTATTAAACTTTGTCGTATGTAAATCATTAAAATTTTCAAAATTATCTAACCTCTAACTATAATTTTATTATTTGAATACAAGTTTTAACTGAAGAAATCAGTATAGCTTTGCTAGCTGTGGAGCATCGTTTTTGTGCAAGACACTTCTATGCTTCTTGGAAAAAAATCACAATGGTAGTGAGTTACAAAAGTTGTTTTGGACTTGTTGCAAGAGCACCAATGAAGGTGATTTATATCATCATGCATCTAGATTGGGTGAGTTTCAAAGTAAAGATTTAGAGGATTTGTTATTAAAAGACCCACTACTGGTGTAGGTTTTTTTTAAAACAACTTCTCATAGTGATGTAATTGATAATAATTATGTTGAAGCCTTTAATGTTGCTATTCTGCAATCAAGATTCATGTCCATAATATCCATGCTTGAGTACATTAGGCACTATGTAATGAATAGGATTGTGGAAAAATAAAAATTGTGTATTGGAAATCAATGTTTGGGCATAAAATCATGGGAAAAGTTCAAGCCAATAAGGAGTTGAGTTATTACTGTTATGTTACTTAGAATGGTTCCGATGGGTATGAAGTAGTGCGGGGGAAGATACTTATGTTGTTGACATGAATGGAAGAAGATGTTCTTGTAGGGCATGGGATTTAACTGGTATACCTTGCCCTTATACTATATGTGTCGTTTTGTTTAGAAATGAGTCAATTGAGGATTATGTATTTCATTTGTACAAGAAAGAAGTTAATGAGCATCTTTATAATTTTGTCCTCCATGCATTACCTGGTATAAGTTCTGGACGAGGAAAAATATGAGTCCTCTAAATCCATCCATTGAGAAGAAAATACCTGGGAGACCGAAAAAAAAGATAAGGCAGGAACAATGTGAAAGCAGTTGTGGAACAAGATTGTCTAAAAGAGGAGTAAGGCAAAGGTGTCAACTATGTTTCAAACAGGGACATAACTTAAGGAAATGTCTTACTAAACAACAACCTCAACAGACAACAACAACACCACATACAACAACACCATGGAAGTAGATGGATTGTCCCTTTGCATTTTGTGTTAAACTCTGTTAAGGAACTAGTAAATGAATTACCTTTTATCATATTTTTGGTACAACTTTACTTTAGTTAAACTTTATGTATTTTTTCAAATCTTGAATGGAAATATGGTCACTTTATATATTTTGTTAATCTTGAATGAAAATTTTGGTCAAGTTTATATAACTGTAAATTTAAATGAAGGTTAACATGTTTGGTACTGTAAATGTGCAATAGATGTATAAAAAGTAACATTTCATAAACATTCAATTATTCAAGTACACCAACCTTATACAACTAAAACAAACTTAAGATTAACAGGTACATAAAAAGTACACTATGAAAAACAACTAAAACAACCAATTCTAATCTATTAATTACTCATGGTAAACATTACACCAAAAAACATAAACAACAATATCACAAGCTTGTACACAAAAGCTTCACACTTGGCCTTTTTCAACTTCTTCACTACTTCCAACAATTTTTAACCATCACTTACACAACAATCTCTTTTGCATTTTTGCAATACTTGAGCAACCTTCAACTTTCGATTCTCTCTTAACAACATGGTTATTTTCTTTTATAACTTCGAGCAGAATGTCCCTTTTCTTATTTGTCTCCAACATCTTCATCAACCCAACGAAAGAAGTTACATCCATTGTCCTGCATCACATTTCATGAAGTCCAGTTAAAACAAAAGAATTAACAATGAACCAATATGGACAACCAAAGAATAAATCATAGTGAAGAATTTCATAACTAACCAATATGCATCACATTTCATAAACTCAAAAGAATTAACATGTACATGAACTAACTTCGAACCAATTTGGGCAACCGAAGAATCGCTGGCCTTTGCTTAATTCTTTTCTAGAAGTATGAATTACAACTTTCTTCCCACAATCGCAGACAATTTCTCGACAGTTTCTTCCCTTTGAGTTTGAGGAATATGGTGACATCCTTTAAAAAATATAATGAAAAACAAATTAAAAACGAAATAAGAAAAAATACATATGAAATCGAAAAGAACTCTAAAAACAAATCGTGAAAATACACAAATGAATAATCATGCAAACAAATTCGTCAAATAACCCAAATGAAGAACCCTAGAAACAAATTAGTTAAATTACCCAAAAGAAATCGAAAAGAATCCAAATGAAATCCAAATGAACACTTGTTTACCTGAAATTTCAGAAGACAACCCTTGAATTGATTCTAAATAGTGAGAAATGCAATCCTTGATTTTTCTGAAGAGAACCCTTTGCAAATATGAGTTTCTTCTGACCGTTGAATCGATGTGGAAAATAAGAGGCAAATGGGTGGAAAAAATTCGAAAAAATCTTTAAAATTATCTTTTAATTCGCCACGTGATAGATTGTTATAGGTCAGAGGATACCACGTCATCTTCCGTGACGTAAATGGATATACCCGTTAACGACAGAAAATATTATGTAGTTAAACGAGAATTTTTAAACTTTGTGTATGAAACTCAGAATCAGGTATAGTTCATGTATGAATGAGATAATTAACCCTTGATTATTTTAAGAAAAATGAAAATTATAAACATCAAAAAAAGAGATGAAAGAAAAAAATGAGATAGAAATTGGATTTTTTTTGTCATATGTCAAAAGATTTATATATTGATCTTTAGTTTATGGAAGTCTCAAACTCTTTTATAATTGTTATTCGTAAGTCCATAAAATAATTTGACATGATCATTATATAGTAGAATTTGTGGATGATAGAATTGACAACGATCACATTAAAAAAGAAGATATGTTATCCTTAAAATTTTTGAAAAAAAATTAAAAAATGTATAATATAAAGATAGTTTTAAAAACTCAATTAATTAATATCCTATTCGATCCGTAAACAAGTACAATCAATGAATTTGTTTTTGCGTTTATAGCTTGATTGATTGTATATGTTGATTAGAAAACTTATTACGAAAAGTGAAAACAATAAAAAAAATTAATGTGTTGTACGATGGTTGGTTTAGAAGGAAACACATTAGGTTCATAACATTAATTCTCTTCGAAAACAGCTATGACTTGATGGAGAAGTAAGGTCTAGAATTAATAATGGTACGTTTCGCAAGGCGGATTTGATAAAAATCTGATGTACAATTAGATAATGTAATTAGTATTTTGTTTCATATCAAGTTGTATAATTATAATATATTTAAAGAGGAGAAATTTCTTAAACTGCGTTAGGGAAACGCGTAAAGGGTGTCATAAAAATGGTTCAATTACATTAAAAGCCACATTGAAGCAGCACCAGTTCATAAAGGTCAAAGGATACTCTTCTCCAATTATTACTGTTGAAATCCCAATGCCTATCATTTCCCACCCAAGACCAGAACGCATCCCCATACAAAATTGCTTTGATTTTGAATGGAAACTTGTACAATATAAAAAGCTATAAGCTTAAATTTAATTTATACATGTGTTTGACCATCCAACTAAATTCAATATTTGATTTATTATTAACAAGAATTCTATTGATGATTTGAACATAATAAGACCTAAGAGATGTAGGCACAATAATTAACCCATGTATACTTCGAAAATTTAAAAAAATATTTTATAATTATATTTTTTATATTGATATATTAAAATTTAGGCTTAATATAAAAATAAGTGACTAAATTATAATATTTTTCTTATTTAGGTGACTAATGTTAAAAATATTATTATTTTTTAAAAGATACAATGTAAGGTTTTCATACGATTAAGGTTCAAGTTCGAGTTTGAACTTCAATAAAGATAAGTTTAAGATTTTTTTGGGGTTAATTACCTCATTCATACATGAACTATACACAATTCTCAGTTTCATACATAATGTTTAAAAAATCTCGATTTCATACATGATTTTTTCTACCGTTAACATGTTCACCCATTTTCGTCACGGAAGGTGACGTGGCACTTTAAAAATATTTTTTTAATTAAGAAAATATTTTTTAAGTGCCACGTGGCATTTTGTCATGGTTCCACATCACTTTCCGTGACGGAAATGGGTGAACCCTTTAACTGTAGAAAACACCATGTATGAAATCGATAATTTTTAAACATTATCTATGAAACTGAGAATTGTGTATACTTTATGTATGAATTGGGTAATTAACCCTTTTTTATTTCAAGTTTTTTCGAGCTTCAATTAATGGTTTCGATTTCGAATCAAACTTGAAGATTTTAGACTCACGAGCTTTCGAACCGAGTCCAACTCCATTTTAAAGTTTTCGAATTGAGTATAACTCAACAATACTCAAACTCGACTCGTTTCATTTATAGTCCCAGCCATAATAGGTGTTTATGATTACTTCAAAATGAATGATAAGATTAATATAAAAATAAACGTTTGAAAACTATAAGCATTTTAAATTGATCGAAGGACCAAGGACTGGGTATTGTGGCAACAATGATTTTCGGCTGAACGAATGAATGTAGGTGGCATTGGAGCGACGGCTAGGAGTAGTGATCCGACGACATGAAGTGGGTGTTTGACGGTAATAGTAACGGCCGGTTGATGATAACAACGACGGCGGCTATAGGTTAGTGTTTGAGATCTGGAGATGATTTTTAGGGATTTGAGTTTTTTTTATTCTTTTAATTTTAGATAAATTAGAAGTTTTTTAAATATAATAAAATTTTAAAGTATTTTATTTTAAATGATTTTTTAAAATTATCAAAACGTAATATGTGTCACTTAACGAAATAATAATATTTATAATATTAAACACTTAAATTAATGGAAAAATAATTTCGGTACCTAAATAAGAAAAATAATATAATTTAGAGAGTTATTTTTATATTTAGGATAAAATTTATAAATATAAACACCTAACCAATTGGGCTTTGCCAGCCTCTTCTCTAATAAGCTATTTCCTTTTCATCTAAGAAAACTTTGCCACGTATTTTTGTTCTCAAAACATGATGAATGCAAAGTGACAAATGATCTATTCTCCAATGACCCACCACCAATCTTTTCTGTTTACTTACCTCAATTGTAATCATTGATGTTAGTTTCTTTGGAAATGAACATGCGAAAGTATATCTAAAATCAGCTCCACTCAGATCCCAATCATCCTGCCGGATTTTAACATTACTTTTATCTCTTCTTCTTCTTTTAGTGAATTTGTCTACTAATATATCTGTTGGGATTTTCAACCGAAAGGGATTTTATCTTATAAAGAGATCACGACAAAATAAGATCATTTAAAAATAATTTATAATATGATTCAATTTCAGTTAGTATCTAAAGATTTTATTATAAAATAAAAGTTAATTATATTTATAAAAATCCCACGTCTGAAAATAATCCTAATATTAACGCATTTTAGTAATTGAAAAACATTACCCAAATATTTACTAAATCATCTTTTTTTTAATTAATGTAAGATAAATAAAAGATAATATTTATTCAAAAAATTTTAATTATTTAACAATAATCACTTATACACTATATCCGAGTACTTAAATTTCAGAAAATAATAACAACAATCTCTTAATGATTGAGATCACTTAATTCATACTACTAAATCATCATGTTAAACGTATTCAAAATGAAGAAAATGAAACAATAAAAGAAGTACAAATATTTCTAAGAATTTTACCACTTCCATTTCCAAAGCTGAAAACAAGATTAACTGCTACACTACCATATATGCTTACACATGACCCATATTCTAGCAATATCTTGAAAAGTTATTATTTAAAGAAATATATATTCGCATGAAAAACTCACTACTGCATAATACTCCAAAATATATTTCTTTAAATACAGCTTAACAAGAGTTTATCAGCCAACTGTCAGAATTTACTATTATTTTATCAAGAAACCGCAGCATCCAGCTAGAAGTCTCCTGGCCTGAACCCAAAACGAAGCTTCGGGGATGCAGCAGCACCGGAGCCGGAGCCGGAACCAGGCTTGACGGAAAATACCCCGTTCCATATCTCCGTGAAAGCTCGAACAATAATCCCGTGATGATAAGGCGAATTCAGCTGCAGGAAACAGTTGAGAAGCTCCTTTAGATCATCTTTGGAATATATCTCTTTCTCCAATATCATCTGTAACATGGACTGCCTGAAATCCAAATAAGGGTCATCCGAGTCTTTCTCCACCGCCAGGCTCTCCCCTCCGAGATGCCCGAAACCTCGTACGGTCGCCATTGAACACTTGGTACTGTCCTGGTCGTTGTCCATGTCCATGTCCCAGTACATGGCAGTGTCGGTACTTGGAGAAAAAGAGGTGCCTGTTTCGTATTCAGACAAGGAACAATGGGTTGTTGTTTTCTTGGTGGAAGAGCTTGAAGAATAGTAATTGTGAAGAGAATGAGATTTCGGTTTCGGTTTCGGTTTAAGCTTCAGTTTCAGTTTGGGCTTTGGGTTGAAAAAGCTCGTCAGCTTGGATTTCCTGCAACTGCTGCAACCTAAGCTGACTGAAACTGTGTTCATAATAAGCTTTTTCTTGTTGCTCGACATTGTTTTTTCATGGATAATCTGCAGTTGGAAGAAAAGAAAATATAAGACTCAATAAAAAGAAGCAAAGAGCGACCGACTGAGCATGGGGAAGTTGCCTATATATCATTCATGTGATGAAGGCCCATGGATGATAGTGTGACTGCTTTGTTGACTTTTGGTTATATGACAATTTGATCAGAACCGTCAAATTTTTATTTATATAAAAAAATGGTTTTGGGTCTTGCATGCATTAAGATCATTAATAGGTTTGTATTGGAAAAATAAAAGTTCTTAATTGCATCTTTATTTGTCATAATGGCTTCACTTCCCCCAAATCCAATAGAGTCTTGTGTCATTATTGAAAATGATAAATTGGAGCCAAAGGGTTAATTAGTCAATTGAGGAAAACAATTGCTAACTTTCCAACTAGAAGATTAATTCATAAAGGCTGATTAATCATTTTCTTTATTATTATTATTGACTAAATATAAAATTAGATATTTCTTTCTTTAAACGATAGTCAAGATTTTCCTTTTTATTAGTCTATGATGATTATAGGTAATATATGTTCTAAAGATTTTTAATCATTTGACAATGAAAGATTAAACACATTTGCAGATGTTTGAATTTAAGACCTCTAAATACAACAACCATCTCTTTAACCAGGTGGCTTGGTTCGTACAATAATACTCAAAATTTAAAATTTGATGATATAAATAAAATAAATCAAAATAAAAATATCACTTTTATTGTCACACCCCAATTTCTGGGGGCAAATATAAATAAAAGAAAATTTAGAATTTCAAATTATTTAAGTAAATTTAAGGGTCTAAATTGCAAGTTTTAGAAACTTGCAGCTCAGTTTTGAAACTCTAGGAAGTTCAAGGACTTAACCTTGAATTTTCTCATTTTCCTTGATAGTAAAAAATAAATATCAGAAACCCCTCCCTCGTGATCCCAAAATTTCATACTCAAACCCTAATCGTCGCCTCTACATCGCGATTCGCTCTGATCCGACCGCCTTTGTCGCGCTCTGTTGCAACCAGTCAAACCGACGTCCTCCGACGAGCAGTCCCTAACTGTCAACGATCCTGTTGAAAACATTTTGATGTTTCGATATAACAAATTAAATGTTATTGGATTTTAAGATTTTATAATCATTTTTAATGTATATTCAATTAAATTATTCGAATATCAAAATATTACTCCAAGTTTTTCAATGTCAATTTCAAATCCTTACTTAAGTGTAAAATTATGTTTTAAACCTTAAAATATTTTTGAAACAAATATTACAAAGTATTTCGAGCCTTAATCGAGCAAAAAATATTTTCCTTATAAAAGGGCTTCAAGAAAAACCAAATTGCCTAGAGGGTACCGATACCCCTATGCAAAATTTGGCTCAGAGAAAAACAAAATATCCTATGGGTACCGATACACCTAGCCATTTAACGGTCGAAATATTTGAATTTTACACTGCATGTACCGATACCCTATGGAGGGGTGCCGATACCCCACGCTCCCAACAGCATTTTTCTAGTGGAGTTTCACACTATAACAGCTCTAACATCACCCCAAATGGATTCCAAACGGCTAGAATCAATCTAAGGGGTATTTAAACAAGTTCTAAAGCCATTGATAAAAAAAACAAGAAACAAGAATTGAGAGAGAAACAAGAGAGAAAGCATCAAACATCAAGTTTGTGCATTTCAAGCCAATTTTGCTTCAATATTCATTTTGCTTTCAAGAACACATATTGTGCTCATTTGTAATCATCTTTGAGTGTTCTTTTCTTGTTCTAGAATTGTGCAAACGTTTTACCTTGTGAGGTTTTCTTGTAAGTTAGCAAATTTGTGTATTTCTCTTTGGGAGAGTGTTCTCAAGAATTTGGGGTATAATTCTTGAGGGAGTTGTAAGGTTACTCTTTGTCCTCAAAAGAAAGAACAAATTAGTGAATTTGTTGGAAAATCCTTAGTGTGGATATCTAAGATAGTGTACTTAGACTTTGGTTGAGAAAGTCGAACCACTCTAAATCACTGTGCAAATATTTTCTATTTTTTGCAAGAGCTTCCACAAAAATTTTAACTGCCAATTCACCCCCTCTTGACTATTTTGTTGATCGATTAACTCAATAATTGGTATCAGAGCCTCACTCATTTGAAGGTTTAATCGCCTCTTGAGTCGATTCGGGAAGAGTTATATCGATATTCAAGTCATCAATAACCTCTACTTCAAACTTCAACTTTGGTCTTGATTCATTGCCCATCAACAAGCCTTCTTTCTTCAATGGAGCTAATTATGCTTATTGGAAGAATATAATGATGTACTTCATTCAAGCAAGTGACATGGGAGCATGAAATATCATAGAAGACGGATACATCAAACCTTCCACTCATTCAAGATTGTGGAGTGAAGGAGAGTCAAGAATGTTCCAGCTCAACTCAAAGGTTATCCATATTATATTTTTTTTGCTCTTAGACCAGATGAATACGAGAGAGTTTCATCTTGTACAACCGCCAGAGAGATATGGGATAAACTATAAGTCACTCATGAAGGTACAAATGAGGTAAAAGAATCTAAAATTAGTCTTCTAACTCATATCTATGAAAATTTTAGGATGAAACCGAATGAAGATATCAAAGCTATGATGGATAGATTTTGCACGATTTTCAATGGTCTCAAATCATATGGAGAGATTATTCCAAACGAGAAGCTTATGAGGAAGTTACTCTAATCTCTTCCAAAAGTTTGGCAATCAAATAAGACGACGATCATCGAGGCTAAAAATTTAAAATCTTTAACCCTCGATGAGCTTATTGGTTCTCTCCTCACGAATGAAATGATGCTTAAAGAAGAGGAAGACCTTGAGAAAAGAGACTAGCCAAAGAAAGAGACTAAGAAGAAGAAGAGTGTTGGAGTTGCTCTTAAATTCACAAAGGATGAGAGTGATTCGGATGAAGATGACGATGACGAGGAAATGAAATTGTTTGCCAAACGGTTCAGAAAATTGATGAAGCCAAACTGAGGAAGAAAATTAAAACGAAATGAAGGCTTCAAAAATGAACCAAAAGAGAATGACCCTATCATTTGCTATGAATGCAAAAAAACTGGGGCATGTCAAATATGATTGGCTATAATTGAAGAAAAAGGGTCAATCAAAGAATAAGCACAAGGCTCACGTGGCTACGTGGAGTGATAACGAAGGTTCCGATGAAGAGGAACAAGAAGTAGCAAACTTGTGCTAGATGGCATTTGGGGAGGATTCTCAGGTAACCTCTAACTCATCCAATTTTGAAGATTATTCTTTTGATGAGTTGGTAGAGGAATATACTGGGTTGGCTTCGGATTATGAGAAATTATATTTAAAATACAAAAATGATATTTCAAATTGAAAAAAGAAAATGATCTCATATCCAAGACCAACATTGATCTTGAAAGTAAAATTAAGATTTGCAAATCAAACTAAATGAGTTTGAAAAGAAAAATATTGATTTTCATAATTTACTTTCAAGAGTGAATGATGATCATCAAAAGAAAATTGATGATCTTAAAGCTTCTTTTGATAAAGTTGGAACAAAACATTTTGAAAATGGAGAAAATTCAAAATCCAACTTTGTTAGAAAAAGTTTTAAAAACTACAATCATAGAGGTCCCCGTAGAACCTCTAATGAAAAAATCGTTAGAAGTATATGGGTTCCTAAAGAAATCATTACTACTAAAGATAAGGATATACTACACAAATGGATACCTAAGGGGACTAGAATTTTGGAGACTAATAAATATGGACCCAAAAGAATTTGAGTACCAAATATCAAAAATTAATTTATGTTTATAGGGAAATGAGCATTGCTACATGGCACGGGAAACGAGTTCAAACTCATGGTACCTTGATAGTGGATGCTCAAGACACATGACCAGAGACAAGAGCCGGTTCATAGAGCTTAACGACAAAAATGAAGGAGAAGTGACTTTTGGTGATAATTCAAAAGGTCACATTGAAGGTATAGGTACAATATGTAATACCTCTTCCATACAAATTTAAAATATTTTATATGTGAATGAGTTGAAGCATAATCTATTGAGTATTAGTCAATTATGTGATAAGGGATACAATGTCATGTTTGAAACTAATGGTTGTAAAGTCATTGACATTGCATCTAATCGGATTATGCTTATTGGTCATAGAATAGGAAACATTTACATGGTGCATTTAGATTCCATAAATATGACTAACGAGTGCCTAGTTGCTAAAGATGAACATGATAGTTGGTTATGGCATAGGAGACTAGGACATACTAGCATGAGTGTTTTACAATGATTAATTCAAAGAGATTTAGTAAGAGGGTTACCAAAGCTAAAATTTGATAATGATAAAATCTGTTATGCTTGTGCTAAAGGAAAACATAGAAGAGCTTCCTTTAAGTCCATTAATGATGTATCAACTAGTAGAGTATTACAATTGATCCATATAGATCTTTTTGGGCCAATTAGGACTGTTAGCTTGGAAGGAAAATAATATTGCTTTGTATTGGTAGATGATTATTCTAGATATACTTGGGTTATATTCTTAAGTACTAAAGATGAAGCATTAGAAAAATTCATCACGTTTTCAAAAAAATCCAAAATGAAAAAGGTTACTCCATAACTAGTGTTAGGAGTGATCATGGTACTGAATTTGAAAATCTTGAATTTACTGGTTTTTGTAATTCTAATGGTATTAGCCATACTTTTTCAGCACCAAGAACCCCTCAACAAAATGGAGTTGTTGAGAGGAAAAATTGAACTTTAAAAGAAATGGTTAGAACCATGCTTTGTGAAAACGATTTGCCAAAATATTTTTGAGGGAAAGCCACAAATACCTCTTGTTATGTTATAAACCGAGTAATGATTAGGCCAATTTTAAAGAAAACTCCATATGAACTTTTCAAAAATAAAAAGCCTAACATTAGTTATTTTCATCATTTTGGATGTAAATGTTTTGTTTTAAACAACAGTAAAGAAACTCTTGGCAAATTTGGTGTTAAAAGTGATGAAGGAATTTTTCTGGGTTATTCTTTAAATTCTAAAGCTTATCGGGTATTTAATAAAAGAACTTTAGTTGTAGAAGAGTCTATACATGTTGTTTTCGATGATAATCCCCTTCTGATGAATGATTCTTGTGTGAATGATCATATAGGTATTGTAAAAGCAAATAATGTTAGACATGACGTTGGAGAACCATCATCAAAGGAAGAAACAAAAGATGAGGAAACTCATGATGTTCTTGAGAATCCAACCATTGAAGAAAGGGAAGTATCTTATCCAAGGGAATACAACTATGTCAAGGATGGTGAAATTATAGGTGATCCATCCAAAGGGGTAACAACTTGATATTCTCTTAGAAATATTTGTAATTATGTTGCATTTATCTCATGCATAGAGCCTAAGAATATTAAAGAAGCATTAAATAATGAACATTGGATTATGGCTATGCAAGAAAAGTTAAATCAATTTGAGAGAAGTAAAGTATGGACATTAGTTGAAAGGCCTAGTAATAAATCTACTGTAGGTACTAGATGGGTATTTAGGAATAAAATTGATGAGAGTGGTAATATAGTGAGGAACAAGGCTAGACTTGTTGCTCAAGGCTATACTCAAGAAGAGAGCATATATTATGATGAAACATACGCTCCCGTAGCTAGGATGGAAGCAATTAGAATGTTATTAGCATTTTCATGTTTCAATGAATTTAAATTATTTCAAATGGATGTTAAAAGTGCATTTTTAAATAGTTTTATAAAAGAAGAAGTGTATTTGGAACAACCTCCTGGTTTTGAAGATTCAAAAGTTTCGGATCATGTTTTTAAATTGACAAAAGCGCTTTATGGTTTAAAACAAACTCCTAGAGCTTGGTATGAAAGATTGTCAAATTTTTTAATTGAGAAAGGTTTTTCAAAAGGGAAGGTAGACACTACATTGTTTTTAAAATATAAAGGTAAAGATTTATTAGTAGTTCAAATTTATGTTGATGATATAATATTTGGTTCTACTAATAATGCTCTTTGCCAAGAATTTTCTAAGCTAACGCAGAGTGAATTTGAGATGAGCATGATGGGGGAGCTCTCATTTTTCTTGGGACTCCAAATCAAGCAAAGAAAAGATGACATTTTCATCAATCAAGCAAAATACATCAAGGATATGCTCAAGAAATTTGTATTGGAAAATGGGAAACCTCATGCCACTCCAATGAGATCATCAACAAAGCTTGACAAAGATGAAGGAGGTAAATGTGTGGATGTTAAATTATATAGATCCATTATTGGCTCTTTGTTTTATCTAATCACAAGTAGACCAGACATTATGTTTAGTGTTTGCTTATGTACTAGATTCCAATCATGCCCTAAGGAATCACATTTACAAGCTGTTAAGAGAATCTTTAGATACCTTAAGGATAATCCTAGTTTAGGACTTTCGTATCCTATAGACTCTAGCTTTATCTTACATACCTTCTCTGATGCGGATTATAGAGGATGCAAAATAGATAGGAAAAACACCTCTGATACTCGCAAATTCCTAGGAAATATGATGATTTCTTGGTTTTCAAAGAAACAAAATTATGTTGCATTATCTACCATTGAAGCAGAATACATTTCAGCCGGTAGTTGTTGTACACAAGTTTTATGTATGAAACAACAACTTTTAGATTATGGAATTGAAGTAGGTATCATACCTATCAAGTGTGACAATACTAGTGCTAATTGTCTCACTAAAAATCCCATCCAACACTCTATAACTAAGCATATTGAAATTAGACATCATGTCACTAAAGAAGATGTAGTTCTAGAATTTGTTGATACTTTGCACCAATTAGTGGATATTTTGCACCAATTAGTGGATATTTTTACAAAACCTTTAGATAAAGAAAGATTTTGGACATTTAGGAGAGAATTAGGTTTAACTGACCTATCTTCACTCAGTGTTTAAAATAATTTTTTTGGCACTTTTAATTATAAATGGAAAATGCTTATAACTCTTTTGATTGCATTCTTTGCTATTAGTTAGGGGGAGTTTATGATTCTTAGTGAAAATTAATTATATGTTCAAATAATGTTTAAGGATAAATTTGATTGATTGAACATAGTTAATTTTTGTAATATGAGTTGCCAATACCACTAGAGCAAATTAATTAAGCATTTTGAGTGTTTAAATACATATTTTTTTTAATTTTTATATGCGCTAGGTATCGATACCCCCTTTGAATGGGTACCAATACCCCCTTCGGGTTTTGGTTTTTAAATCACCAAAACCCCATTCGTGCAAAAACTCTCCCCTCTCTAGACACTTACTGTATGCCCCATCTCTCAAACCCAACTCTCATTTTTTCCTAAAATCAACGGTTTCAAGTCGAATTTCACTAAGTTTTCAACTCCTAAACCTACTAACATCATTAATTTCGTGCAAACAACATCACATTCTCACTCAATCTTCAAATTTCAAGGTAACTTTTCTAAAAAACCCTATTTTCTTGATCTTGAACATATGACTAGTTTAAATTAGTTCTAAGTTGAAATAGTGATCGGGCATTGCTTAGATTTTGATTTAAGAGAAGGATCTACAACCAATTTAATCAAAAACACAAGATTTGATAAAAAAAATTCAAAATTTCGAAATTAATAAAAAAAATGTATGTTTTTTATTTTAAAATTGTTGTTTTTTTTTATTTAATTGTGTTTTGAAAACTACATTGATTTTCAAACACTGATCTCAAACAAAGTTTTCAAAATTGCCATTAGGATTGTTTTAGAGAACCTTGATATATTGAGGACTCATTTGAGTTTTGGGAATTGATTGTATTGCAGGTATCTATTCTGATTTCTTGAACCATGTCTCATAAATGCCATAGGTCATTATCTAGTCATTCAAACCGACCACCAAACCCACCTCCAATTCCACCTCCTATCCAACCAAATCCTAATCCCGATGAACCCGAAATGACAATTCGAAACTCGTGCTTTAATGAATATGGCTGTAGGGATAATCTTTACCATATGTTTTTCTATCTCTTCGAGTCTTACAAAATTCGGTAAGAACGTATTACTTCTCTTCGAGCTATGGAAGCAATGAACTTTAGATATCTTCCTACTCTTCAAGATTGGAAATTTGATAAACTTTTTCATCTCAAACCAGTAGTTTACCAATAACTTGTTCAAATTTTATATTCAAATGTCATTTGTATCCAAAACCGAGCTAGAACCGAAACAATAGGAATTCGATCCTATCTTCTAGGTCAATTCATTTTTATTGACTCGGCCTATATTTCTAATGCATTTGGATTAGATAATGATAGCTTAGATAACGAAAAGGAAACCATAAATTCTCCTTACAAGGTCAAGTCTAGTGCGAGTGTATTAGATCACCAAGATCGTTTTCTTCATCTGATGATCTCTTGGTGGTTTAGACCATCCGGAGGCAAATACTCCACTTTTAAAGCCATAGACCTTTGGTGGATACATTGTATCCAGAATAATAGGAAAATAAACCTACCTCAAATTATCTTTGCCAAACTCGTTGAAACCATAATCCTTGTCCCTAATAAAAAGCTTTGTGAAACTCTAGTTTACGGTTGTCTTCTGAGTAACATGTTTATCAAAGTCGAGCTTAGAGCACAACTTGATGTAGCCATACCTCTAAAAAACCAAATCAACTTGACATCTTTATAGAAATCGGGATGGAAGAAGAAAGGTGATCAATGGGTTCGATCTACTGAGCAAACACCGAGAGCTAGTTCTTCATGAGCTCCACCTCCACCGGCACCGACAGTGGATGATGATCCATAACTTTAACAACTTATGAAAGATATTGACGATGAGTCGACACAACAAGAGGATCAGATGCCTCCATATTTTCGATCGTTTGTGGAGGCATTTGATCTAAGGTTTGCATACATAGAGTCACATCTAACTGCTATAGGGGCTCAACAGCGGGAGATGAACGAACGTTTAGATGCGTTCACACTCGAGATGCGAGCACGTTATCCTCCTCCTCCCGATCCTCCTATGGATTAGACCTTGCCTTGCTCTGCTTTGTTTTGCTTGGATTGAACTTAGGATTAATATTTTGGATTTTTAAAACATTTAGATTTTTTTTGGATTTTTTTTTATCTTGGATGTTTGAATTTGCTGTGGATGTTTGAACTTAAATGCTTATATATATTTGGTTTGTTTGAATTTTCAATTTGAGCTTAATGTTTACTATTTTTGCATCATTTACATATTAGTTGCAATATGACCAATTTACCATTACATATTGTTTATGAATATTGATTTATGAAACTAATGGCTAATCTTTCTCTTGATTTTGATCTTAGCAGCTTAAGCTTTAACTTTCTAAATATCAATTGGCTAAGTTTTTCAAAAACTTGTTTAAAAACGTTTTAGAGTCTTTTTTGATTTAACAAAAAAGGGGGAGAAGAAGTGTTATAGTAAGGGGGAGTAATTTTTCAAAATTGATTTCAAAAATTATTTTCGAAGAAAATCTTAAAATTATTTAAATATTTTGTTATATCAAAAAGGGGGAGATTGTATAAAACATTTTGATGTTTCGATATAACAAATTAAATGTTATTGGATTTTAACATTTTATAATCATTTTAAAAGTATATTCGATTAAATTATTCGAATATCAAAATATTACTCCAAGCTTTTCAATGTCAATTTCAAATCCTTACCTAAGTTTAAAATTTTGTTTTAAATCTTAAAATATTTTTGAAACAAATATTACAAATCATTTCGAGCCTTAATCGAGCAAAAAATATTTTCCTTATAAAAAGGCTTCAAGAAAAACCAGATTGCTCAGAGGGTACCGATACCCCTCATAGAGTACCGATACCCCTATGCAAAATTTGGCTCCAAGAAAAACAGAACGCCCTATGGGTACCGATACCCCTCAGAGGTACCGATACCCCTAGCCATTTAACGGTCGAAATATTTGAGTTTTACACTGTAGGTACCGATACCCTATGGAGGGGTACTGATACCCACGCTCCCAGCAGCCTTTTTCTAGTGGAGTTTCACACTATAACGACTCTAACATCACCTAAATGGATTCCCAATAGCTAGAATCAATCCAAGGGGTATTTAAACAAATTATAAAGCCATTGATAAAAAAACAAGAAACAAGAATTGAGAGAGAAACAAGAGAGAAAGCATCAAACATCAAGTTTGTGCATTTCAAGTCAATTTTCCTTCAATATTCATTTTGCTTTCAAGAACACATATTGTGCTCATTTGTAATCATCTTTGAGTGTTCTTTTCTTGTTCTAAAATTATGCAAACATTTTACCTTGTGAGGCTTTCTTATAAGTCTGCAAATTTGTGTATTTCTCTTTGGGATAGAGTGTTCTCAAGAATTTAGGGTATAATTCTTGAGGGAGTTGTAAGGTTACTCTTTGTCCTTAAAAGAAAGAACAAATTAGTGAATTTGTTGGAAAATCCTTAGTGTGGATAGCTAAGGTAGTGGACGTAGACTTTGGTTGAGATAGTCGAACCAATCTAAATTGTTGTATAAATATTTTCTATTTTCTGTAAGAGCTTCCACTAAAATTTTAATTACAAATTCACTCCCTCTTGGCTATTTTGTCGATCGATTAACTCAACAGATCCCAATCAATCGCCGAACTTCATTAATCGAAGGGAGAAAACCCTTTGCGTCACTACCATTTTTCTCCCCGATTCAAGCCGATATGGCGACCTTCTCGCCTCACCGCCCTCACCAATGTGTTCCGTGGTTTGTTCCGCTCAAAACCCGATCGGTGGGTTGTATCAGCGTCGCATGTTTTACGGATTGCATCTTGAGTCAGCCTTTTTCTTTTTTCCCGATGGATTTTGGATGATGTTTGGATATATATTGATTGAAATTGGTTAATTGAAGCTGTAGAAGTAATCGACCGATCAACCCTAAGCCTGTTACTTTCGCCACGCGTCTCCGCGTGCGAATGGACTTCTTCACCTACCCTGGAAATCTTCTAGAACGTTTAGTCGGTCTAGAATGGCTCGAACCGACCAACCCGATCTGAACTGGATCTGTTTGACCTGAACTAAGTCAATCTGACCCGACCACATTGACTTTGACCTGACCCATTGACAGTTGACTGGTCTGACCGTTGACTTTGACCGGTCTAACCATTGACTTTGACAAAAAAACTTTATTTTTTTTGAAAAGTCATATTTTATGTATTTCGACATCCTGAGTCTGATTCTGAAGTCTGTTTTTCCAAATTCACACTCGGTAAGCCATTTTTAGTGTTTTATCTTCATACTCAATTTGGTTTTTCGATTTAGTTCAGTTTCTGACGTAAATTCGTTTGCTATGTATCTGAGATGTTATAGGATGTGGAATTAAAGTTCGAGGGCAATCGAATGGAGTTTAAATGATCAATCGATATGACTCGTAAATCAATGTAATATATTACTACCTTATGTATGCTTTATGGAACATGCTCGCATTAGTTGGTGCACAGATAAATAAGTTTGGTTATGTGTGTAATTAATAAGTTTAGTTGATGCAGGCATTGGTTAATCTCTTATAAAGTAGTGAACTATCACAACATAATAACATTATTTTTCTCTTCATTTTATTATTTTATACCTGTCGTTGCTAATCTATATATCTTGTAGTACTATTTATCTTACTGTTGAAGTATGAAATGCATTGCCATGTTATCTGCTAAGTTGTTACGTTGTTTACTGTGCATGAGTTAGTTAAGCTGGTGCGCATGAGTTTGTTATGCAGCTGTTAAGAGTTTGTTACAAGCTTGCTTATGTGGCTTGCTTACGTTGCGTGCCAAGTTGGTAAAAGAAGTTATTGTTTGTTTCTCATTTTACACGTGATAACAATGTATTTCTTGAATTTCATATATTTGAATGCTTTGTGAAGGGTGCGCAGACTCTGGCCATTCTGTTGCGAGGGAAGCTCAAGGATAAAAGGTTATACCAGTTTCTACATAGTATTGAGAAGGAGCCTAGGTGTCTTGTCAATAATGTGTCCAGATCACAAGCTCTTTTGGATCTATAGCATAAAAGTTTAGGTCATGCTTCTATTAAGACAATGAAGGCAGTTATGAAATCATGTCATGTGTCTTTTGATGCTAGTAGTTTATGTTAAGTTTGTACTGATTGTTTGCAAGGCAAAGTACATAAGCTGTCATTTTGTAATTCAATGAATGAATACACAACTCCATTCCAGTTAATTGTCTCATATGTTTGGAGACCAACTCCTTTCAACTCTTATGATGATTATGTTTATTATGTGTCATTTATTGATATGTGTAGTAGATATAATTGGCTTTATTTGCTTAAGCGTAAGTTTGAAGTTGGGCAATGTTTTGTTCATTTCTATAAAATGGTTGAAGTTCATTTTGGATATAAAATTAAAGCTGTGCAAAGTGATGGTGGAGGTGAATATCATGCCTTGTATGCATGGTTTCGTGATCATGGCATTCAACATAAAATTTCATGTTCGTGTACTTCAGAACAAAATGGAAAGACTGAGAGAAAACATAGGCATGTGGTTGAAATGAGATTGGCTTTGTTAGCTCAAGTATATCTGCCTCTAAAATTTTGGAGTCATGCCTTTACAGTAGCTGTTCATCTTATAGATCGTTTACCAATTGATGTTTTAGATGATAAATCTCCTTTTGAGAAACTCTATCAAGCATTGACTAATTATTCTGATATGAGAGTTTTTGGTTGTGTTTGTTTTCCTTTTCTGAGACCTTTCAATAAACACAAGCTGGAGTTTTGTTCTCAACAATGTGTGTTCCTTGGATACAATTCATCTCACAATGGTTATAAGTGCTTGGATAAGAATGGTCGATTTTTTGTCTCTCGTCATGTAATCTTTGATGAGACAGTATTTCCTTATATTTTTTGCAAGGTTGAAAAGCACAGTGCTACTAATGGTATTTCTAATGGAGTATTGCATGTGCTTGTTGTTTCACAAGAACATACTTCAGTTGGCAAAGGTAGTAATTATGAACATGTAACTCCAGGTCAAGGTGTTTGTGATTTTAATGAACATGAAGTTTTATCAACTCTTAATGGTGTAACTGGTCAAGGATTGACTAATACCAGTTCTAGTCATTTGGTCAACAATGCTGTTGATTTACCTACAACTAGCAGTGAGTCATGCGCTGCTAAATTACCTATAGTTGACAGTGAGTCTTGTTCCCATGAAATTGTGCCTGAGCCAACTGTTTCACTGGATACTGCTCATGTTCCTAATGATGCAACACTTAATGTTCATCTTATGGTGACAAGAAGTAAAAGTGGGATTTGGAAACCAAAACTTTTTCAAGTTGCGTGTTTTGATAAACAACCACGTAATATAAAAGAAGCTTTCATGTATCCTCATTGGAAGATTGTTGCTCAAGAAGAATATGATGTCTTAGTTCAGAATAAAACCTGGTCTCTTGTTCCTCTTCCTACTAATAGGTGAGCAGTTGCATGCAAGTGGTTGTTTAAAATAAAGAGAAATGTTAATGGTTCTATAGCACGATATAAAGCACGGTTTGTTGCAAAGGGCTTTCTTCAATAGCCAGGTGTTGACTTTCATGAAGTTTTCAGCCCTATAGTTAAGCCTTCTACAATTTGTGTTATTCTTTCTCTGGCCTTGACTCATGGTTGGATGTTAAGACAAGTTGATATTAATAAAGTTTTCTTAAATGGGATTTTTACTGAGGAAGTATACATGCTTCAACCACCAGGATATGAGTTAGGGGATGTGAACATTGTTTGTAAACTTTGCAAGGCCATTTATGGACTTAAACAAGCTCCTAGAGCTTGGTTTGAGCGACTGTGTATGTATTTGGAGTCTGAGGGTTTTGTTTTAACAAAATATGATTCATCTTTTTATGTTCACAAATCAGACACTAGTGTTATTTACTTGCTGGTATATGTTGATGACATCATTATCATTGGAAATAACTCTGATGAAGTGCATACTGTCATTAACAAATTGAACAAGCAGTTTTCCTTGAAGGATCTTGGATCTTTGAGCTATTTTTTGGGAGTTGAGGTTTGTTATGAGGCATGTGATATTGTGTTGAGTCAACACAAATATATTAATGATTTGTTGTAAAGCAATAGTTTTACTAGAGCCAGGAGTTTGCCTACACCAATGGTGTCGAGTTATAAGCTGTCGAGTAAGTAATGAACTTATTTTGAAAACGCAACTTACTACAGAAGTATTGTTAGTGTATTGCAATATGTTGTCATCTCTCATACTGATGTTGTTTTTGTAACAACCCAACTCGTACCTGACCTGAATATGAGTCTGAGATTTCACATTAACTTTTTAAAACAATTTCTTTACAAAATAACTGAGCATTTGAACTTATATTAATAAAATACAATGATATATTGTTGAATTAGATTTCATTAGAACAAATTAGAAAAAAATACGTTTTCATGAACAGTAATATATGGTATGAACAATACTGTGAACAGTGATGAACAGTATCGTGAACAGTGCTGCAGTGTACCGATGCATTGCTACAGCGTACCGATGCACAAAAACATCAAATATAAATTATGTATCGATGCACTGCTATAGTAACTTCGACAAATACATATAAATTCATAAAAATCTAAGTTTGCATCCATATAAAATTACCATTTACATATACACGTTTAAAACATTACAAAACTCAATCATATGATTTTACAAAACCAATTAGAGCATATCGGATTCAAATCTTTATTACATGCCAACCACTATCATTATTACAAAATACATACTATTTACTTCTTTTCTGATCTGATCTTTGGAAATGAGGAACTAACCTGTCTTGCATAACCTTTATCAATCTTTCTCTTCTCGGAACCTACGTGTGAAACAATCACACGCTAAGTCGTTGAATTAGTTAGGCATATAAAACATAATAACTATAATTCTTCTCATATACATATGAACATATAATCTAATTATTGTATCATGTCACAAATAATTCAGTGAAAATGATAATAGCATGATAACATGTAACATTGCAAACACTTTTGATACCTTTTGTAAGACCATTAATATGCTTATCAATACTTATATTACTATCACTAGTTCCTTTTTATCATATAAGCATATACTGAACATTTCTATACATACCATGGAACACATATATTATTTCACAATAGAGAACACATAGTATCATATCAATTGATTTATTTACTCTCTTTAAAGACCATGTATTAGCCCATGTACACTTTTGAGAACTTAAGGTATGTGAGTACATTAAGGTTGTGCACTTATGCTGTCATCACAGCTCGTATATGTCCCACTGAGTGACATATGAAATTTGTCCCGAAGGATCAGTCCATAGATCCCGAAGAATCTAGGTAATCAGTGCATCTGTTTCGAAGAACATAGGTAATCTATAACTGTCCATATGTCCCGAAGAACATAGGTAACCTGTAACAGTCCATATGTCCCGAAAAACATAGGTAACCCTCGACTCTTGGCATGCCAAATATACCACTAGCTCTCATATCACATAACATGGGCATTATCATTTATAACAGTTCATATCATTGCTCTTATGATCACATATTTCTTTTCTTCTGTCACATACCACATGTATGTGTAAACATCTATCTCATATCATATAACATGTATCACATATTGCATATTCATATGTCACATAGTTCATATCACTTTGCATATAATCACGTAGGTTGTTTCATATGGCTTAAATCATTTCTCATTTTTTCATGTACATATGTCATATCTGGTTCATATATATTCATATATACATCACATAGCACATAAAATAACATATCATGCATATCACATAGTTGATATCATATTTTTCATATATTCATGTAGTTAAGTATCACATATCACATATCGCATATAATAACATATGACACTTGTACACATTTTCATGTACTCATGCACACATAAAAATCACATAACATTTTAAAATTATTCCTTACCATAATAACTCTGTCACTGGCTCATCTTACGCCAATGTTTGATCGATAACATAAGTACAATTAAATTGCACTCACCTTAGCCTTGCTTTGATTTGATCCTAATTATTTGATTATTCCGGGACTTGTTTAGGCTCAATATCTACATAAACATAATTTCCGAGATGATTATTAGAAGCCTAAACCTTATAACTTGATATTAACAACTTAGGCTAATTCAATAAACCAAACTTCAACTTTTCCTTTAGGAGTGTACCGATGCACTATGTAACATCGATAGCCAAAATAACTTAGAAATTTCCATGCATCGATGCACCTTCAAAATTGGTCTTAGTGCATCGGTTCCCATTCATAGTGTACCGATGCACCTGTCAATTATAAACTGATTTCACCCGAATATTCCATAACTTTTCATTAAAATTCTTCATTTTTCATTCCCTTTTCTATTCTTAACTCAAGTACATATACTTAAACTAATTTCTACTCATTCAATGCATCTTTAACCTTAAAATTTCATCTTTCATATGGAAATCAATAATCATACCAAATTTTCAAGATGCTCTAAATCCAATTCTATAACTTTATATCTCTTAATTAAGTTGATGACAAGTCAAATTTAGTTTCAAATTCAACTTATCAACTCTTTTCCAAAAATTCACTTAAAACCATATTTTCTTTAATCTTTCATAACTTCTTAATCTTTTGATTTTAAGACAACTTAACCTTTCCTTAAACTTAAGTATCACCTAAGGATCAAAACCCATACTTAAAATCAACAAACAATCAAGTAATCATAAAACTTACCTTTACTTGGAGTGCTTCATGTTGAGGAAGAAGAAAGAAGATGAATAAGTTTTGGAGAAAAATATATCCTTCATCTTATCCTTATATCCTTATCAATCCCATTTTTAATTAATTTCTAAGTCGCATGACCGTTTTGCCCTTCACTTCATTTAATAATTACTAATAACTTTCAGGCAATATTTCTGCATAAATCATTAAACTATTCATCTATTCTACTATTATCACCAAATTTTGAAATTTTATAATTTGGTCACTAACCCGATATTAAGGATGTTACAGTTTTTGTAGTCAATCGAGTATGTCAGTTCATACAGGCTCCTCTTGATACTCATTTTCAAGCTGTGAAGCGAATTTTGCGTTATCTGCAGGGTACCATTGATTTTGGTTTATGTTTCTCACCTTCATCCAAGTTAACGCTGACTGGTTTTGCTGATGCCAACTGGGGGTCGGATGTGGATGATAGGCGTTCTACTTCTGGTTAATGCATTTACTTTTTTGGTAACTTGGTCTCGTGGAGTTCTCGCAAACAACATGTTGTAGCTAGATCTACTGTTGAGGCTGAATATCGAAGTGTTGCTTGTGCTGCAACAGACATGAGATGGCTTCAATCATCATGGTACACCTATATTATGGTGTGATAATTTGAGTGTTGTTGATGTATGTGCCAATCCAGTACTTCATTCTAAATTTAAACATGTGGTGCTAGATTTGTTCTTTGTTCGAGAGATGGTTGCCACTAGAATACTGCATGTTCATGAAGTTCCAACAATTGAGCAAGTTGTGGATATTTTCACAAAACCACTGTCTTCTCCTTTGTTTCTAAAGCATAGACTACGGTTTCTAATTGTTCAACTAAAAGATAAGTCGTTGGCTTATGAGTTATACAGTACAAGCATGGTTGAGGATGTCGATGAATGAAGTTTAACAGGTTTTGTAAGGTTGTTAAGCAGAGTGAATGTTGATGAATGAAGTTTTTGATTACTTGGTAATGAGGTTTCAAGAACTACTAAGCAGGGTGAATGTTGAAGTATGAAATGCATTGCTATGTTTTCTACTAAGTTGTTATGTTGTTTGTTGTGCATGAGTTTGTTAAGCTGTTGTGCATGAGTTTATTAATCAGTTGTTAAGAGTTTGTTAAGCTGTTGTGCATGAGTTTGTTAATCAGCTGTTAAGAGTTTGTTACAAGCTTGCTTATGTGACTTGCATACGTTGCGTGCCAAGTTGGTAAAAGAAGCAGTTGGAGCTGTTAGTCAGCTTAGTATATAATCTTCTCTTGTTTTGAGTAAAGGCAGTTTTTGGATTGATAATAAAAATGATTCTAAAGTTTTCCTCTCATCTTTCTTCTTTTTGTTTTAATTGCATGATAGTTAAAGCTATATCTTAACACTTACATCAATTAAGAAATCATAAACCAATAGATATAAACAAAATATGAGGTTTAAATATAAATTCTTCAGCAAGGATTGGTTTCATGATATCTTATAACATATTTAATCTAATTTAGTAAGCTTTGAATATCTTATAATTTTTTTTTGAATAAGGTATCTTATAAAAATTACTTTTCAAGAGATAATTGGTGTCATGATAAGTTTATCAATGTTAATATTTAAAGTGGACCAACAATTTCTAAAGCAAAAAGTTAAAAACTTCCGGTTGACATTTCTATTTTCTTGTAGTTTTATAGGTTTGATATTCATTCTCCCTCCCTTCCTTTAAGTTGAAATTGTTGAAAAAAATGATGGAAAAAACATGGTGAGAGGGTCATGAAATTATGAAGGTCGGAATGCCATACCAAACACTCTGAAGAAACAATTCCATTTAATATTCCTCAAATAGTATTAAACACGTTCTCTATTTTTTTTCCAATTTTTTTCATTGAAAAATTACTATTACAATTTAACATGTTTGTTGTATGTATGTACCTTCGATACATAAATTATTATACAGATCTACTCTGTTTATTTACATAAATAAATAGTACTCATGCATTGATACGGATCCAACTTACCCAAATTATAGTCATAAATTATTAAACAAAATATAGTAATCAAATTTTAAATTAGATATTGAGCACATACATTTATACCATACATACCAGGCTAGCCTGACCTATCATTCTCCAATTAAAACCCAAACGTCATGCCACAACTGTCTATCTTTTCGGCCTTCTAAATTTTAATATTGGGCACCAATTCATTTATGATATAAGTTTTTGAACTGTCGATATGTTATGAAATGAGATTGGTCACTTAGCCTGACCCAATTTATCAAACATCAACATATTTCATATTTAAAAGTAGGTTATTAATTAGTAAGTATTTTACATATGTTTCATGTGATTTTATGGGTTTAATTTTTAGTTTTATAAAATTAAAATAAATTTATTTTATTTAAATTAATAAAAAATAATTAAAATATATCAAAACGTTGCTATGAAATATAAATTGAGCTAATAAGTTTAATATCCGAAGTCTACTAAACAAATTACTCCTTAATTTCCATAACGGCATACCTTATATTAATAAATAAGATAAAATTAAATACATTATTACAATTATCTCATGATTAATTTTTGAGTATATTCTAACACATCATGTTCATGCACACAAGTACTTACTACTTAACACCATGCCATAGGCCTTAATAATGATCCATAAGATCTTAACATCATGCAAAACATGTCCTACTGATGGTTATGAGGTCTTAACATCATGCGTAGAATGTCTTATTGATGTCCCAAAAAATTAACGAATTTGTCTTTCCTTGATTTCTGTTTCAGTTGCTATTTCTGTTTCTGGTTTTTCGATTCATTTCTTCTTTCATGCCATTCTTTTTTTGTAGGTTTTAAAGGGGATCCTGTTTTGATGCCATACATCAAGCAACTTCCATTAATTCATTTAGCCTTTCATCTCCAAACAGCTTTGCAAATACACCTTCTCTTTTTCCTTTGCCGAAATTCATTGACTGAATGAATTAATAAAGATATATTGATTTTTCTTTTATTAGTTTTTCCAGGAAAATTAAGTATTGAATTTTTTTTAAAAAAAAAACAATGTTGGGTGACTTCATTAACAGAATTTTTGTGTAAGTAATTTACTAATGCTTTTGCTGTAATGTTGTTTGCTTGTTAAAATATAATTAAAGAATGGGTAATTCGAATCATCTGGGTTTTGTTAGCATCTGTTTTCCGATGATTTTGTGCTTGCAGGTTGGCTCTTGGATATGCGTATCCAGCATTTGAGTGCTTTAAAACGGTGGAGAAGAACAAAGTTGGAATCGAGGAACTCAGATTTTGGTGCCAATATTGGTATCAATATCCTTTTATTTATTTATTTTTGGCTTCTGGACCACTAATTTTTCTATTAGGGGCAAAGGCCATGCATACGACGTTAAGAATGATGAATGGACACAGTTTATTATAAAATTACAACTTTAACTCACCGGTTACCATCACTTTTTTCATTTTGATTAGTCTTGTGGATTACAAGGTAATATATGTTAAAAAATTTCTATAGTTTATATGATAGTATGTACGTATCCTAAAAACTTAACTACTTAAATCCGAATCCTTTAAAGAGAACAAACTTACTTTTACCATAGAATCCATGGATTCTGATCACCATCATATTGAATTGGAATATAGCTAACTTTTCTTAACTTACTGCAGAAAACACACTACAGAAGCTCAAACAATTTTCAGTTCTGCCATGTTCATCATTTGTTTAGCTTTTTTTTTTTTTTTTACATTCAATAATTATGTATGCAATGCATTTTCGCAGGATCCTTATGGCGTTTCTGATAGTTTTCGAATGGACAGGGGAAGTATTCATTTCATGGTATACAGAAACGTCCTTCAACTTCCATAGTTTAACCTCTCAATTTTGATTTCAATCCAAAAATCGATCTAACCAATTCGAACTTAAACTCGACTTCATTCAATTTTACCATAAAAAGTGAACAATCCAAATCTTAATTAAATTGAACCTAAGATGATCCAAACCGAAAACAATCCGAACCTATAACGACCCAAGAGTCCACTCAAAACTAATCCAACTTGCCTAATTACCAAGTATTTTCCAATTGTTCATGATACTAACATAAGATTTTTAACCATTCTGAAGGTTGCCGATGTATGGCGAGATGAAGGTTGGAATGTTAGTGTACCTGTGGTATCCTAAAACAAAGGTAAATGCAAAAAACAAAAGGGCAGTGGAATAAAATTTAGCTTTTCTGCAAATGTTAAGGTTATGACTTTGGATAATGCAGGGAACTGGTTATGTATATGATACCTTGCTTCGGCCATTCATGGCAAGACATGAAACAGAAGTGGATAGAAAGATTCAAGAGATCAAAGCTAGAATTTGGGACTTTATTTTTAAATACTGCCAACGTTTCGCAGTAATGGGGCAGGGAAAATTCTTTGAAATGCTTCAATACATGGCAAACCAATCTTTGAAGTTTAAACAAGCTAATCAGGTAGTTCTTCAGGTAATGTATTTGGTGATTCATTTTGCATGAATTTGAAACATTTAGCATTGAAGTTATTTGGCCAAACCTTTCTTGCAGAAACCTGATGATCCATCAACGCCAAATGGTCACCGTGATTCGCCTCGTATGAGACCTCGTCCGGCTCAAACCTGATTGGCGGCCGGCGTATGAAACCACACAATTAACAAATTCTAATAATAAAAAAATGAAAATTTGTACAATGAAAACCAAAAAAGAAAGGAAAAAGATAAGAAACCCAGTCTGGAATTCAATTCAGTCAATTTTTTATTTGTAACATAAATTATATTTCTATACATATGTTTTCGTACTGTTTATATAGTTGATTGAATATTGTTTCCCTTGTTTCTGATTGTGAAAACGCAACCTTTATCTGTTATCTGTTGAAGATGATTCCAATGGATCGGAAGATCCGATCAACGAGTCGGGTCAGAAGGGGGAGGAGTTTGAGGTTGAAGAACCGGAGGCAGGAAGAGATGGGATTCTGAGATGAGAACCGGAGCCAAAGCCGACGGAAAAGGTGATGACCGGAGGAGTCAGGGGAGGTTGACATGGGCTGAAGATAAGCCCAAGCGGCATGTTTTACTAAACGGTTGCGTATCGAGATTTCGTACCCGGACTTTGCGGCGGATCCTGCGGCGATGGGGGAGTTGATAGAGACGGCGGGGGAAGGGAGGATGTCTTTGAGTGAAGTGTAGGAAGCAGAGGAGGCTTTGAGGGAGATAAGCTCGAGGTCAAGCGGCGATGGGGCGGCGCTGCCGTTTGGGAGGCTGGTGGCAGTTTGGAGAGGCTTTGGAGTCCATAGAGTTAGCTTGGCAGGGCCTTGGATGGGGGATGAGATGGAGTTGTGGCGGCGGATAGAAGATAGCGGCGACTGCCCTAAACCGTCGTCCATAGTAAAAATACAAAGAAGGAAAAAGATATTGAGAGAAGGTTTTTATACAAATATCGAAAGGTAGCATTTAGTTACAAGTTTTTAAACTTTTGAGTAAAGCTTTCAGCGGCGGCTGACAATTGGTGACGAAACTGGAGTGAAGTGCAATTATTAGACAATATATAAACTGCCCTTTTTTTTTAAGCCTTTCTCAATCTCGTGACTCATGTGGTGTATTTTACTCATATGCCCATTTGATTTTTTTATATTATTATTGATTTTTAATTTATTAACCTATTAATTCGGTGTAAATACGGTAGAGACAAGGATAATTATTTTAATTCAGTTTGCCTTATTCAAAAACGTTAAAATTTAAACTCATAACATTACTTAAGGATCTAAAGTCTCATCCCCTAATAACTAGTTGATATATGCTTGTTTGATTTTCCCCCCTTCTTTTTCATATTTTTGTTACATTTGTTCGTTTATTAGTAGCTTTATATTAACATGCACTGTTATTTCTTTTATGTACTGATTTATATATTAATATGGAGTAATTATAAAATAATATTTATTTAGAATTATATTTATATATATATATATATATATATATATATATATATATATATATATATATATATATATATACTATATAGATGTAATTGTTCTATCTTAAATCCTATAACCATTTAAGTTAGTCGATGAATTTATATAGAGAATCAAACAGGACATGAATAGATGGAGAAAGTCAATGAAGATAGATGAATGATATGGTTTCATAAGAGGTAACAGTAAATATTGTAATAACGAATCAGCCAACATTTGGCGACTGAAGTCAAATGAGGGGAACCACGTAGAAAGAGATGGCCAACCCCACCACCTCTCCTCAAACAAATCAAATAGACAAGATAATCTTTAAGGCCATACACTCTAAAACACAACTTTTGTTTGGAAAGAGTCAAATTGGAGTTTTCTTTTTCTTTTTTTATGTTTCACTACTTTGGTATTGTTTTCTTGTCGTATTTCTTTCAACTTTATCAAAGTATTCGTAACCTTTTTTGTTTTGTAAAGTGTTGCTGCCAACCACATCCATTATCACTGTCATTTCAACGTCCATTCTTATCCATTGGATTAATGTTATCTTGTTAAATTTTGCATAATATAATGATTGTAATAAAAAAAGTTGAAAGAAATTTTAAAAGAATTAAACCTAAAATATTTGGGGATGGCTCCCACCAACCATTTGACTCCCTCCGATATTATATAATTGGTTTATACCAGTCAGGTTCACAAATAAAACCGGATTGAATTAGCTTAAACAATAAAAAATTGTCTTGTTTGAGGTTATAATTTGGTTGGGTAATTGGGGTTTTAGATAAATCTAGTAAACCTGGCCCTAACGATTAAAGAATTTATGTAGTGGAGTGAAAATAAAAGAATATCAAATTATTCATTTGCGAGGAAACAAATGATCTTTATTGATGAGTTGGCCTATGATGCCTCTATCGATTACATTGGAATTTTTGAGGAAATTCCGACGTAAAAAAAGGAGTGATGATTTTGTTCTCTATTGTCAAAACTTAAAGCTTTTTCAGCAACAATGGCGTTCGTTAACTCATTGATTTTCTTCTGTATTAGCATCCCTTAATACCACTTTGTGTTGTTCACTCCACGTGTACAGTGAAAAATTCGAGAAACTACAAGAATATTTCTAGCAGTTCACAAGTATCTGATAATTAAAGATTTTACTCGAATTTACTTCTAACAAAAATACTAGAGTTGAATAATATTCTTTATGTATCTACTCTATGTAGAAATTTTATTAGTATGGATTAATTAATAAAAATTATTAAACTAATTTTTGAATTAAATAAATTTATACTTTCTTGAAATGAGGAATACATGGGGAAAGGTTATCTAAGCGGATTTTTATTTGTGATTAAGACTATTTTATTGATAATAAAGCCACCACTTATGTATACATTGTGAATCTTTTGATACATGACATGTTGATAATGAGAATATACAATCTTTAAAAGTTTCATAAAAATGAATCTATCCCTAATTTAGATTAAGAAAACTTTAACAAATGTGATGGGTTATAAACAGCGACGATTTCTTCACAGTTTAACAAAGGGGTAAAAGGAAGGGAATATATATGTATGTATGTATATATATATATATATATATATATATATATATATATGTTTTCTTAATGAGGCATTGCCTTGTCTTACCCGGAAACTCCACATCCTTGCATGATTATACGGTATAGCAACCGAATATACTATTATATATGTATACTTAATAAGAAAAACTCTTTAAAATTTAAAATACATGGATCCAATTGAAATAATATAGAAAAATTCTATCAGGCTCGACGAGCATAAATTAGCACCACTAACGATGAGCACCATTAATTTAATTTATAAAAATTTAAAATTTTGAAGCACTCAAAATATAATTATAAATTAATTAAAAATTTAAAGGTAAATTATTTAAAATAAAATATTAATTACATTATCTTTCATAATCTTTTTTGGCTTAAATGCATCATTGCCCCTTAAAGTATGTCATTTGTACCGAGTTGCCCCCACAGTATTTTTCGAGACGTTTTGCCCCTTGAAGTTTAAATTATTACCTTGTTTGCCTCATACATTAACTCCGTTAAAAATAGCAAGGGTAAATTACATATTTAGTCACTTAACTATTTTTAAAGTTTTGTTTTGGTCACTCAACTATTTTTTCTCAAAATCATCATTAACTTTAAGTTTGTGTTTCGTGTTGGTCACCTAAATTGATTCGATTTATTTTTAAAATTTGTAATAAATAAGAATTCATTTATATCACATTTTTTACTCGACACACAAATAGTCAACCCCTGAATATTTAAATCCAATCAAGCTAATATTTTTTACATTATAATTTTATATATATGAGAGAAAAATTACATAATATATAAATATCATAAATCGAACAACAAGTTGAGTCATACTAGACCTGTAACACCCACAGACAAATGCGGGTGACTCAATCCGATCCGAGGTGTCACATTAGGGCCATCGGTGTGACCCACAGTAAAAATCCAGGGAAAATGTAAAATTTCTGTTAAAACGTGTAAAATCATAAAATAATTTATAAACAAAATATCAGTTCAGAAAACAATTCATATATTACAAACATAATTAAAATCATACAAGTTCATACTAATTATAAAAATCAAACATGATATATATGCCCCCTAATTACACTTGTACCGTACTCTTCAACCCAAGCCAATGGAATTCCCATTACAAAAGTCGATAGTTGCACTGGATCAATTCTTTTAACCTGAAATGGAGAGTAAAAGTGTGAGCTTTGGAAAACTTAATAATACAGAATTACCAAGTGATGCTAAAGGACATGCAGAGAAATGGGAAAACATAAATTTTTCTTGTTGATTCAGACGTCTACAGGTTTTCGAGATGAGCTGAGGTTCCACTGATATTTCTCCGAGTAAAAGACATGAAGATTTCAGTTCAGAGAAAACATTCAGAGGACCAAGTTCAGGAGATCAGAATAAGATATCTAGTGTGTTCCAACCAAAACCAGTGAAAATGTACATATCTTTTTAAAACAATATCAATTTAAAACATATTTTTAAAACCATAGAAAAACCCTCCAACCGAACACCTTTATGTATTTCCCCAGAACTACATCCATAAGGACTTACCCTAAGCACACATCAAATGAGCCACCTTAAGGGAGTACCTTGGGGCCTATGGGCCTACCCAAGGGTCTCCTTAGGTCCGTAAGGAATTACCAGCTTGATCATAGATGAACCTCCATACTTTAGAATCATACCTATATAGTATCCAATAGAAATCATACTTAAAAATAAACTGTAATATTAGGACCGTGATCCAGTAAAATCTCGTATGAGTGATAATGAAATAAACCACATAACTGCCCTCCACCCGTACACCATGTGCAGTCCAATGATTTACCCAAGGGATTGCCTTGGGGCCTTAAAGCCTACCCAAGGTCACCTTAGGTCCGTAAGAAATTACCAACTTGATCAGAGATGAACGTCTACACTCCAGCCTACCCAGATAACGTCTCAATAAAATAGTTCAAGTGTAACCAGTAAATCATGATCCATAAATCAGGAACGATTATATTTTCCGTTGAAAACAGGAGATTGAAGAACATATATCATGTAGCCATAGTTCATTAACAGTAAATCAAAACATCAGTAAATTCATAATTTCAGAAAATCACGTTTTAAAAAAATGTAAAACATTTACATGTCACATAAGGAACACACTAGAGGATCCAGTATTTCTTCAGAGGTATTTGATATTTATCATGTAGGGAACCATGAATCTTTTTAAATTGATAGGATTTCAGAATCAATATCATATAGTATTCGTGTATTTTTTGGAGGCACTAGGTAGTCAGAAAGGTACTCCGAATCTTTTGCATCAGAGTTACTTAAGATTTCAAGCATGTCAAGAGTAATTCCATTATTCTGACAAACAAAGGTATTTAAGACATTTTGATTCTTAGAGGATTCTTAGTAATTTACTCAATAAGGGTAGAACAATGATTCATGGTAATTAAGATTCATGTTGATTTATCATGATAATGAATCAACTCGAACTGAATAAATCCTAGTACCGTGATACCTACCAACCAGTCAAACCGGTGTACTTCAAGGATATTCACACTTTAATATTGACATCACTAGCTGAACTAATCATCTTTTGAATCATCGTTGAATAGATCTTAAGAAGACGAACATGTATTCCCTCCCCAGTACATCTTGTACTAGTTGAACGAACCTCCTTTATAATCAACATCGATCAGATCTTCACACGATGAACAAATATTTCGGTGGTGTTTAATTTATTCATGAATTGCAACAATATCCACTTATTTTAAGTCATTAGAAAAATGGGTCGCTTCAACGATCGAGGTTAATTCGATCATCTTAGACTTTAAGGTATTCTGGTTCCTTTAGAGTTCAGGATATTTTGGTCATTTGAACATTAAAGGTTATTTTAGTTATTTCGTAGCTTGAAGAAAATTCAGTAATTTTGATCAATTCAAACATATGTACATTTTTCTGGTAATTTAGTCAGATTTATTAGTTCAACGTTATTTCTCGCTTTTAGGGGTGATCTTGGTCTTTTAGTAGTGCAAGGGAATTTTGGTCAAATTAAAATTCAAGGGTATTCCAGTCATTTCCTTCTGTCTGGTCTTTCCATTCAATTCAATTTTTCTGAATAATTCAAACATGAATAGTACTTTCAATATTTTAGTCTTTAGGTGCTTGCTGATAAATCAATAATTATAGGTCTTGTACCATCTCGAATGTTAGGATCAAATTATCATTGACTATTTAAGAAGATAGAGAATTTAACAGATGAAAAAGTGATTTATTGAATTAAAAATACGAAGTCTCAAGGTACTTTCGCTCTCAAGTCAGTCTGAACCATTTTTATCTTATAGGGGTAATTTCATAATTTTATAATTAGGTGATTCCGGTATTAAACCTTTTAACGAAAATAATTAGAATTTAATAATTTTAAGGTTGATTGCTTTATCGGTTAATCACTGAACCCGAAATCATTTCTTATCAGTCTTTCAATGTCTTATATATGTAATCTGATTCTTATTCAATTTAATTACTTTTCATCGCATTTGGAACGAGTTTAGAAATATATTTATTTCACACATGTAATCAAACTTGTTCATCTATGCATTAACCAATACCAATAAGTTCCATAAAGCATACATATGTAGTAATGTATTACCTCAATTTTTGTGCTCTAGCAATCAAACACTTAAACTCCATTCGATCACTCTCGAACTTGAATCCAACGTCCAATAATATCTTGGATACATATAAACAGAAATTACATCAGAAATGAGGCTTAATTTTGGAAAACAAATCGAACTGAAAGGTAAAATGCTGAAAAACAACTTATTGGGTTGGAATTTTGTGAAACGGGCTCCGGATTCGGACTCAGAACGTCGAAAAACAAAAGATATGACTTTATGGTTCAAAGTCAACGGGTTAGGTAAAAGTTAACGGGTCAGGTTGGGTTAACTTAGTTCTGGTCAAACAGACCCAATTCAGACTGGGTTGGCTGGTCCAGATCAAATAGACCAGTTCTAGAAGGTTTCCAGGGTAGGCAGAAGAGCCCCACGCTGATGGGTGTCGAATCCAACAAATAATAATACTTGCTTTTAGAAATATAAATTTGTAGTAGCGATAAGCAAGGTCGAATCTATAGGGTGTAACATCCTCAACACCGGGTTAGTGACTAAATTATAAAATTTTAAACTTTGGGGATAAAATTGAATAGTTGAATAGTTCAATGATTTATGTGGTGATATTTCTGGAAAGTTGTTAGGAATTATTAAATGAAAGGGTAAAATGGTCAATTAATAAGGAATATTTTTTTATTTTCCCTTATAAGATAAGGAAACCACGTGGGAAGAGGGAAAAAGGTTCCAGAGTTCTCTTCTCTTCTCTTCTTCTTTCTTCATACGTGAAGGCTTGAACCAAAGGCGAGTCTTCTATTTAGATAATTTTTTGTTAAATTTAAGGTTTGTTTATGACCATTAGATGATAATTAAGCTTAAAGAAAGCTTAAATCATCTTAAAAGCAAAGGATGGTGGAGTTATGAGAGATTAAAGATTAAGAGTTTTCAAATGAAATCTTGGAATAGAGTTCATTACTCAGATTGGAAGATAAATTTGACTTGTCATCAACTTAATTAAGAGATATGAAGTGATAGAATTGAATTAAGAACATATTGAAAAATTAGTATGATTATTGATTTCCATATGTAGAAAGAATTTTGAGATTTAAAGGGTGATAAAGGAGTAGAAATGAGTTTAAGTATGTATATGAGAGTTAAGAATATGGTAGAGGATGTAATATGAAGTGTTTAAGTAGAATTAGAGTGATTTTCAGGCTTAAAAATGAATTCTGGGCTATGTGCATCGATGCACATTCAATGTGGCACATTCAATGTGTACCGATGCATCAAGGGTAAATTTCCAGAAATTGTTCAGTATGTATCGATGCACAGGAAGTGCATCGATGCACCCATTAAAAATGGAAACAGCGAATGCAATTAGTGCATCGATGCATAAGGAGTGCACCGATGCACCCCCTTAAAATGAAAAAATCGAAGGTGATTTGTGTATCGATGCATGGGTAGTGCATCGATGCACTTCAAGGGAAAATAGAATTATACCTTTCTTTTGGTCTAAGAAATGATAGATTAGTGTATATCAATTGGATACTAATATGTATCAATGTATGATTATATAGATATCGAGCACGAATAAGTCCCTGAACGATTATCAAGTTATGATTCAATCGAAAGAAAAGAAATCGTAAAAGCGGTATTGACTAGTGAGGCCAAGTGAGTGCGCATTATTTTATATATTATGTTTAATGGGAAATAAGACTTACGACAAGTCTATTTTCTGTAGTATTGTGCATGAAGTATGAACATGAACATGTGTTTGTTATGAGTGTCTGAGTTATATGTTATGGTATGTGTTGACATGTTATTGTGTATGTATTTCATGGTTGATGTGAATATATGCTATGTTATAATGATAAGAAATTATATGAATATAAAAGAGAAATTATGTGATAAGATCTTTGAGATATATAGAAATGAAATATAAGACTACGCAAATACATGATATGGGATAAATTAGGTAATAATATGGGAATATGGTAAAAAACGAGTTTAGAAGAAATGATATGAATGAAGTAATCAATTGTAAAGGTTATATAAACAATAAGAAGGTGAGTTGGGCAAGTAAATAGTGGAATGAACATTTATGTGAAATAGTAAAATAGAATTATATCATTGAATGAGAATTGAAACAAGATAGATAATATTGACTATATGATGATATGAGAATAGTAGATCAAATAGGAGACTTGAACATAAGTGATAATAGGAACATATAAGATGAGCTAGATGGGAAATATACATATGCTTAAATAAAATTATGATATATGGGTTGTATGATAGAAATCTACGGAGTCATATTAGAAAGTTATAGGTACTATACGAATTGAATTAGGTAAATAGATTAGATTAGTATATAAATGAAATAATATAAGGGATATATGTTTATGATTATGACAGAGGTGATATGATCTAGGTGAATATCATAGAATGAGGTATAAACTATATGATATGATATAAGTTATTTTATACATATATGATATAAGCTATTAATCAGGATATATGAGATTATGAGAAGGAGAATATAAATGATGTGAATACGAGTATAGGAAAGATTATATATATATATATATAGGAAGATGAATTATATGAATACACATTTAGATGATGAAATGATGGATTATATGAACATGTAAATATATATATATATGATAAGACATAAAAAAATAAGATATAAGCGATGTGATAAGAAATAATATGAAAAGTGGATATGAGCTACGTGATATGTGAAAGTGATCTACGTATTTATACGTATATGTGATTCAACTTATGTGACATAATCTACGTGCTATGTGAAAGTGAACTACGTGTTTATGTGAAAATGTGAAATGACATAAATGATGATACCCATGTTATGTGTCATGAGAGCTAGGGTATAGTTGGCATGCCAAGAGTCGAGGGTCTACGCGGTCCTTCGGGACATATATGTATTCTTTGGAACATGTGTGAGGTCTTTTGACACACATACCTGATCCTTGGTATATGTATATGATTCTTAAGGAATTTTCTACGTGGTCGTTAGGGACAACCTTATATGGCACTTCGGTGCATTTCTACGCGGCACTACGGTGCAATTCTACGTGGCACTTTGGTGCATTTATACAAGCTGTGGTGACAACATTAGTGTACAACCTCTATAGACTCACATATTTATAGTTCTCATATGTATACATGGGCTAATAAAGAAATAACAACAAATATATTACATGTGACTTGTATGCTTTTGTTCTATGAATGGTATTATATGATTTATATGATGATATGTAGATTGTATGATTAAATGAGTCAAATGTTGGTTAAAATGCTAGGTATAAGAGGATATGTATTAAGTGATATAAACGATAATAATATTGATAATGAAATAAGGCTAATGATGGAAATAATGAGTGATGAGTATATGTGTGTATATGTTCTTATATGTAATGATATATATTGCATATGTGTTATCGAGATTTGTTACATTAATAAGGGTATGAGTGATAGTAGTAATTGTTCATGCATGATTACAAGCTAAAGTTTATATTTTATGTTTATTTTCCTCACTAAGTCATAGACTTAGCGTGTGATTGTTCCACACGTAGGTTACAGAAGTGAGAAGAGTAAAGAGCAAATTGGAGCAAGACAGGCCAGTTACTTCTTACCGAAGATCAGATCAGAAAAGATTGTTTTGAATTAGATGTATTTTGTACATTCAAAATAGTTGGCATGTAATTAATATTTTGAATTGTATATGCTCTGATCGGTTTTGCAAAAACATTTAAGCTCTGAATAGTTCTGGAAATCTTTTGAAGAAGTTACATGTATAAAAATTTTAAATTACTCACTATTTTATACAAGTAAATGTTTTGAAAAGTCAATGTGACACTTCGGACTCGGAACCAGGTCGAATACGGGTTGGGGTGTTACATTTAATGGTATCAGAGGTAAGGTTTAGCCGATTATAAGCTTAAACCAAAGTTAAATGAGATTTAAAATGTGTACATGCCAACACAAAGTCAATAATCTCTGATCTGATAAGTGTAAGGAGTATACTGTCTTGCTAATAGAATAAGAATAATATGATATTGTAGAAATCTGATTGCAATAGTTTCGAAATGAAGTGAGAGGTAAATCTGATTATAATAGCAATTCACCTGCCCTGGCCAGGCAGGATGAAGAGCAGACACATCAGGAAATGCCTCGTAAGATTAAAGGTTGATTTCAGAAAGTTGAAATCATATTAGAATAGTGATAGAAGCTCTTTATTGTTTTGAATCGGAAAAGCAATATGGATTAGTTTTGTTAGTATGTTGATAAGATAGAATATGGTAAACAAGTGTCACCATAAGAACGTTAAAAAGATCAAATGACGTGGTGAGTACTTTATAGAAAAGCTCAAGAATAAGTGCATCAGTGACAAGCGTATAAGATATAGAAAGCCAGAGTTTTTGAGTTGAAACAAAGAATAGTGTTGTACATAAGCAAAGGTGTGGATATGATAAGAGTTTGCAGTTAAGACGGAAAGAGTTAGCGTTGGCTAACCAGAGTACGTGATAAAATGTACTGGAATTATAAGATTATAAGATATTGTCAGGATATGATAACCAAATATGAAATGGATCTGGATACATTTGTATATTTGGATCATATTAATGTGGTATAGTAAAGGAAAAGGAAGTAAGAATTTGTATATTTGAGTAAAGCTGAGGATTGATAAGAAGAGTTTAAGAATGAGTATATCGATGATCAGATTATAAGACAAATGAAGTCAGAATGTTGAGTTTGAGCAACGTAAATTACATGATGTATGAGAATAGAGGTGAAATTGATAAGTTAAATAAACTAATTTTGAGATAATTTCGATTGGAAAAAATATATATGATTGGTTGACTAGGGCTTGTGCCCTAGATTGAACAGAAGTTATTGACTAGTTGTCAGAGTAAAGGTGATAGGGTTATAAGATTGGAGGAAAAGATAAAGTTGAGTTAATTGATTATGATGTGAATCTGGATATAGTTATGTATTATGATCATATAACTATGATGTAGATAAGGAGATAAGTAATTGTATGGAGCTTTAAGGAAGGAAAATACAAGTATAAGAGATGGTAAAGAATGAGGTTTGTATAAGTGAAATTGATTATCAAAGTTATGAAAAGGTGATAAAGATCGGTAATTAGATATGAGTATAGGTGATAAGACAAGAGTATGTGAACATGAAAGGAAATATATGATTTGGGTATAAGGAATAAATAAAGGAATAATGGAATAAAGAAATGAAAGGGATGAGTTAAAGGATCAGATACAATAAAGGTTATATGAAAGAGTAGATGACAATTTTGATATAGAAGTAAGAAAAGTGTGCAAGGTGATGTGAAAAGATTCTTTAAAGTGCATGTTAATTATATTTAAAGAAGATCTAGTGTTGTGTTTTCGGTCAAATGATGTTGGAAAACGAGTTGGTTATTGTTATAAGATATTTAAAAGATGAATTTATGAGGTTAAGTGATGAAAATGGATGTTATTGTCTACGTGATTAGTGACATTTATATGAAATTTCAGAAAGGGTCAAAGGAAAATGCATAATAGAAGGAGATAAAAAAAACAAAAATGGATTAAAGTTACTAGTTACTGTTTATATGATAAGTGACAGTAAATGAATGTATAAAGGAAAAAAGAAGTTGAAGAATTAAAGGAATGAAAGGTTAAGTAAATGAGGCAACATGAAAATATTAGAAGGCATGTTCTTATTGGTATGTGCAATGAAAATTCGAGGAGGAATTTTCTTAAAAAGAGGGGAGATTTGTAACATCCTCAACACTGGGTTAGTGACTAAATTGTAAAATTTTAGAATTTGGGGATAAAAGTAGAATAGTTGAATAGTTCAATGATTTATGTGGTGATATTTTCGAAAAGTTGTTAGTAATTATTAAATGAAATAAAGGGTAAAATGGTCAATTGACAAAGAAGATTTTTTTATTTTCCCTTATAAGATAAGGAAACCACGTGGGAAGAGGAAAAAAGGTTCCAGAGTTCTCTTCTCTTCTTCTTTCTTCATACGTGAAGGCTTGAACCAAATGTGAGTCTTCTATTTAGATAATTTCTTTTTAAATTTAAGGTTTGTTTATGATCATTAGATGATAATTAAGCTTAAAGAAAGCTTAAATCATCTTAAAAGCAAAGGATGGTGGAGTTAGGAGAGATTAAAGATTAAGAGTTTTTAAATGAAATCTTGGAATAGAGTTCATTACTCAAATTGGAAGATAAATTTGACTTGTCATCAACTTAATTAAGAGATGTGAAGTGATATAATTGAATTAAGAACATATTGAAAAATTGGTATGATTATTGATTTCCATATGGAGAAATGAAGTTTGAGATTTAAAGGGTGATAAAGGAGTAGAAATGAGTTTAAGTATGTATATGAGAGTTAAGAATATGGTAGAGGATGTAATATGAAGTGTTTAAGTAGAATATGAGTGATTTTCGGGCTTAAAAATGAATTCTGGGCTATGTGCATCGATGCACATTCAATGTGTACCGATGCATCAAGAGTAAATTTCCAGAAATTGTTCAGTGTGTATCGATGCACAGGAAGTGCATCGATGCACCCATTAAAAATGGAAACATCGAATGCAATTAGTGCATCGATGCATAAGGAGTGCATAGATGCACCCCCTTAAAATGAAAACATCGAATGTGATTTGTGTATCGATGCATGGGTAGTGCATCGATGCACTTCAAGGGAAAAATAGAATTATACCTTTCTTTTGGTCTAAGAAATGATAGATTAGTGTATATCAATTGGATACTAATATGTATCAATGTATGATTATATAGATATCGAGCACGAACAAGTCTCGGAACGATTATCAAGTTATGATTCGATCGAAAGAAAGGAAATCGTAAAACTGGTATTGACTAGTGAGGCCAGGTGAGTGCACATTATTTTATATATTATGTTTAATGGGAAATAAGACTTGTGACAATTCTTTTTTCTATAGTATTGTGCATGAAGTATGAACATGAACATGTGTTTGTTATGAGTGTCTGAGTTATATGTTATAGTATGTGTTAACATGTTATTGTGTATGTATTTCATGGTTGATGTGAATATATGCTATGTTATGATGATAAGAAATTATATGAATATAAAAGAGAAGTTATGTGATAAGATCTTTGAGATATATTAAAATGGAATATAAGACTACGCAAATACATGATATGGGATAAATTAGCTAATAATATGGGAATATGGTAAAAAGCGAGTTTAGAAGAAATGATATGAATGAAGTAATCAAATATAAAGGTTATATAAACAATAAGAAGGTGAGTTGGGCAAGTAAATAGTGGTATGAATATTTATGTGAAATAGTAAAATAGAATTATATCATTGAATGAGAATTGAAACAAGATAGATGATATTGACTATATGATGATATGAGAATAGTAGATCAAATAGGAGACTTGAACATAAGTGATAATAGGAACATATAAGATGAGTTAGACGGGAAAGATACATATGCTTAAATAAAATTATGATATATGGGTTGTATGATAGAAATCTACGGAGTCATATTAGAAAGTTATAGGTACTATACGAATTGAATTAGGTAAATAGATTAGATTAGTATATAAATGAAATAATAGAAGGGATATATGTTTATGATTATGACAGAGGTGATATGATCTAGGTGAATATCGTAGAATGAGGTATAAACTATATGATATGATATAAGTTATTTTATACATATATGATATAAGCTAATAATCAGGACATATGAGATTATGAGAAGGAGAATATAAATTATGTGAATACGAGTATAGGAAAGATGATATATATATATAGGAAGATGAATTATATGAATACACATTTAGATGATGAAATGATGGATTATATGAACATGTGAATATATATATATATGATAAGACATAAAAAATAAGATATAAGTGATGTGATAAGAAATGAGAAATAGTATGAAAAGTAGATATGAGCTACGTGATATGTGAAAGTGATCTACGTGTTTATACGCATATGTGATTCAACTTATGTGACATAATCTACGTGTTATGTGAAAGTGAACTACGTGTTTATGTGAAAATGTGAAATGACATAAATGATGATACCCATGTTATGTGCATGAGAGCTAGGGTATAGTTGGCATGCCAAGAGTCGAGGGTCTACGCGGTGTTTCGGGACATATATGTATTCTTTGGAACATGTGTGAGGTCTTTTGAGACACATACCTGATCCTTGGCATATGTATATGATTCTTAAAGAATTTTCTACGTGGCCGTTAGGGACAACCTTATATGGTACTACGGTGCATTTCTACGCGGCACTACGGTGCAATTCTACGTGGTATTTCGGTGCATTTATACGAGCTATGGTGACAACATTAGTGCACAACCTCTATAGACTCACATATCTATAGTTTTCATATGTATACATGGGCTAATAAAGAAATAACAACAAATATATTACATGTGACTTGTATGCTTTTGTGCTATGAATGGTATTATATGATTTATATGATGATATGTGTATTGTATGATTAAATGAGTCAAATGTTGGTTAAAATGCTAGGTATAAGAGGATATGTATTAAGTGATATAAACGATAATAATATTGATAATGAAATAAGGCTAATGATGGAAATGATGAGTGATGAGTATATGTGTGTGTATATGTTCTTATATGTAATGATATATATTGCATATGTGTTATCGGGATTTGTTACTTGAATAAGGGTATGAGTGATAGTAGTAATTGTTCATGCACGATTACAAGCTATAGTTTATATTTTATGTTTATTTGCCTCACTAAGTCTTAGACTTAGCGTGTGATTGTTTCACACATAGGTTACATAAGTGAGAAGAGTAAAGAGCAAAGTGGAGCAAGACAGGTCAGTTACTTCTTACCGAAGATCAAATCAAAAAAGATGTTTTGAATTAGATGTATTTTGTACATTGAAAATAGTTGGCATGTAATTAATATTTTGAATTGTATATGCTCTTATCAGTTTTGCAAAAACATTTAAGCTCTGAATAGTTCTGGAAATCATTTGAAGAAGTTACATGTATAAAAATTTTTAATTACTCACTATTTTATACAAGTAAATGTTTTGAAAAGTCAATGTGACACTTCAGACTTGGAACCGGGTCGGATACGGGTTAGGGGTGTTACACAGGGATTGGGTAGACTTATTTTAATGAAAATTAAAGCAAATAAAGGGGGTTTTGAAATTGAGAAAAAGAAAAAAGAAAAAGCAATTATAATCAACTAAGAATTTAGAGAAATCAATATCAAGTAAAAATCCAACTAAATGTATAATTTTAGAATTGGTTCAGAGAATTGATCATAGATGCAATGATAAAATCTTCTACTTTTCACTAAATTGGTTATGGTTATTGAGAAGCTCTAACAACCTGTCTCTCCTTAGTTTCTTGATAATCAAGAGAAGCTCTTTGATTATTTCCCTTGTTAATGAACAACCCTAGACAAGCTTTTAAGTTTTAATCCACCAACAACATTAACCACTAGAGGGACCACCAAATTCTAGCCAACGAATACACAAGCTCGATTCATTTAGACTAGGTTATATACCTTCATAACATAATCAAAATCATCTATGTTACTTTACCACTAATATTAGAACGTTTAAACAATTACGGATTTAAAGTTCTAAATGGCAATTTATCAACCTGATAATTGAACAACGGGCCCTTTTCACAATCAATCAAGACAATAATTCTTAATAAAAACAGAAGATATATAAATTGCAAAGAAGTAAAAGAAAAATGAAAATTATTTAGATCTCACAATCCTTGAAGAACCAAAACGTCAATTATCCTCCAGTTGGAACAAAAGTATTTAGCTACTCATAATTGAAAGAACACCAAAAGGAAAACTAAAAGAAAACTTAATGAAAAACTTTATGAAAACTGATGCCCTAGTTCCCCTTTTATAAGGATTTTCCTACTCTAGATAAGGAAGTTTCCCTTAAAGAAAATCCCACAAAAATAGGAGTTTTAAATGCCCTCATCATTTTCTAGAGATAAAAATAACTCAAAAGAGTCTTCTAGCCGTCATTAAACTCTTTTTCCTTTGTAAATCCATAACCCTAATTTAGGGTTATACGGACTGGTAAGGCGCGCCCACACCTTAACTGAAGAATTCTTCTGCGATAGCTCAGGATGAATAAGTCGTGCCCACGCCTTATGCGAAAACCTCTTATGGTCTTGATAACTTCTTGAATTCCGATTTTTCCTCCTTAATTTGGGGATTTTGTGAAGATCATGATAATCATCAGATTTTGAACTTGTTTTATCCAAATCTTTAACCTAATCCACAAAATACGAAATATAATCTAAATCCATGATTTAAGTAATTTTAGTTATTCAAATATGAGGAAAATATCATAGAATATATGTCTAATATGCATCTTATCAAATTACCCCACACTTAAATCAATGCCTGTCCTCAAGCATACAATAGTTCAAATTCATAACTCTTCTCAACATCAATCCTTCTTCTTCCTTTGCTCATCCTTCCACAATCAAAACTGTCATGCCTTAAAGACTCAAATCTAGACACAAGTAAGGAACGAGCAATTCGTAGAAGAAATTCTCCTAAACCAACATACATGAATAATCACTCCATCAATCTTTTCGAAATCAAAATGCAATGGGATCTAATACCCTCACATTGGATTCACTTAATACGCTCGAAGTGTTTAAGGGTGTCAATAAACTCTCAAGCCAAAACATAGAAAGATCTTTACCAGAGGCTTGCTAACCTATCACATCCCCACCACTAATCAATGAATTGAGTGCACAAAAACCTCAGGGTCTTAAACAGGGTGTAATGGGGCTTAGGTGAGGTTTGGTAGGAAATAAATTTGAGTTGTTTTATCGAATGAGTCATACAAACTTATCCACATGGAATTCAATCTCAAATGTTCTCTTCAAGCCACGTAACTTTTTTTTCACAATCTCTCTTTCTTCTTTTCCTTTGCACAATTTTTTTTTGTTTTATTTTTTCAATAAAAGAGATTACAACTCGAATCACTGCATTTCAGCATCTTCCGGTCTTCTCAAGATAATTTTAATTCTCATGTGAAGAAGCTCATACAATCCTCCAATTCAAGGTTCAAAATAGAGGAAATTAACAAAAAGGATTTGATATTTTCTTGTACCATGGTTAATTTCAAACAAAAAGGCTCATGCTCAAAATTGGCTTTTTAAGGATGATAATCAGGGTAGGCTCTTTACGAAAGCTAAAAGTGGTTTCACCTAAATCCCTTATCGTTCTTGATGCATCCAATTCTAAAATATGGTCTTCGACATGTATAGCAAAGCAAGATCTAGAAAAATTAACTATGTATGGCAATCACTCAATCAAGAAATGGAGCATACTGAAAAATGAGTGCTCATTGGCCCAAAAACTCACATAAAGGGTAAACATGAATCAAATCCCACACATTTTTCATTCAATCAGTCATCAAGAGTAATCAACCAGTGTGTAGAAAATAAGAATTCAACTACTCAAGCTAATCCCCCATTTGCTTCAACTTAATTCGATAATTCAAAAAAATCCAAATCATGTAAGGACAAACATCGAAATAATCTGGAATTTCGAAGAGAAAAATCACAAAAATGAACTAAAGAACACTTGTTTTTTTTAAAAAAAATTGAATCAAAATTATGTTCAAAGCAAAACCATGTATGAAATACTCTCCCCCACACTTAATCCATACATTGTCCTCAATGTATCAAAAGTATATGCTCAAAAACCATAAAAGAATAAGAGTAGAAAACTCCCCTGAAAATGTTGAGCATCAACCACGATATCTGTCACGAGTTAGGGTGAAGGCGCTATGCGTCGGCTGGGTTGATTCTCGAATTGAGCGGAGATGTGGGTCGGGTAGAGCGGGAGGTACGGTTTGTGACGCGCATTCTTCTGAAGGAGCACAGAAAACCAAGAAAAGATAAGACACATTTATATTTTAAAAAGTTTCTTTGAATCTTGCTTCCTAAACTAGAAGTGGTGTTGAGTTTAGACGTGGGCACGTCTTATACAAAAACATCTTCTGGATAGTGAGAGACTTTAGGAATAATTCTGCTTTTGTAAGGCGTGCCCACGGGTTACAAAAATTTATCTTCTGACCTAAAGAGGAAAACAAGATTAATTGTACTATGAAAATCAAGGAGACAAATAAAAATAAAATAAAAATAAAAGGAACGAAAATAGAAATTGAAAAAGGAAAAATTGGGTTGCCTCCCAGGAGCGCCTTTCTTTAACGTCTTTGACTAGACGTCGTAGCTTCTTAATCATCCTAAGTTGGGTACTCCAAAATGGTTTGACCAGCAATATGCACCAGAGAACCTTCATAAAAAGGTTTGAAACCATGATCATCGACCTTAAATATTTGACCTGTATCCAAACTTTGTATTTCATCGATATATAAATTTTTCCTCCACCCAATAGCTTCCTTGTACTCTCTAAGCATTCGAATCAACTTTTCTTCTTTTAAATAAGAGAGTTTATTAGGAATGATCACCGGAATAGTTTTCTCTTCTCCTAGATATACATGCTTCTGATGATTTGGCAAAGGTTTTGTTTCCAATTTGGGTGCCTGTACAAGAGAATGAAGAAGCTTGGTGTGAGAAAGAGGTGACTCAATATAAGATACATCATACCTTATGGGTTTGAGTGATTCTAGTTCTTGGATTGTATCGTGCAAATCAATATCCAACACAGACTCTTTCATGATTCCTTGCAATCATTCAGAAGTGAAATTCATGTTAAGTGTATCTTTCAACTTGTCATCATCATTTTGATCAAAAGTTTCCTGTGCTAAAGGATCAATAACATCCATGAAAAAAAAACAGTTGACACATCACTAGGACATCTCATGGCATTAAAATATTAAATTTAATAATTTCACCATCAAATTCCATGGTAAGTGTACCATCATTTACATCAATTTTTGTCCTAGCTGTTTTTAAAAATGGCCTTCCTAACAAAATTGATGTTGATTTAGAAGAATAATCTTCTTGCATTTCAAGCACATAAAAATCTGCAGGAAAAACCAATTCATTAACTTTCACCAAAACATCCTCTAAAACTCCCTCAGGATATACATTAGATCTATCAGCAAGTTGAAGAATCACTCATGTTTTTTTTCAAAGGACCAACATTCAGAGATAAATAAATAGAAAGAGGCATGATATTTATTAAGGTTCCTAGATCCAACATTGCTCTCTCAATCCTAACATTACCGAGTTTACAAGGGATAGTAAACATACCTGGATCTTTGCACTTGGGGGTAGTTTTTTCTGGAGGACAGCTGAAACATTCTCCCCCGTACTTACCTTTTCATTACCCTTGAGCTTTCTCTTGTTGGTGCACAATTCTTTAATAACTTTAGCATATCGAGGTACTTGTTTAATTGCATCAAGTAAAGGAATATTTACCTTGATCTTGTGAAATGTCTCAAGATTTTCTTTCTCTTCTGCTTATTTCTTGGACTTAGCGAATCTAGCGGGAAAAGGTGGTTTTATGACAAATTCCTTCGGTATTTTGCTTTTGAGTCCTTTAGGTTGGTCTTTCTGAGTCTGGGGAGCAACAACTTCCTTTTCATTTTCTTCCTTTAAGGCTTTCCCATGTGTCAATGGACTACGTTCCTTCAACTCCTTCCCACTTCTCAATGTGATTGCACTAACATTTTTCTTTGGATTAATAATGGTTTGTGAAGGTAACTTACCTTGGGATTCTAACTGACTCACGGAGGATGTCAATTGACTCACTTGATTCTCCAAATTTTGTATGCTTGTTCTTGTCTCTTGTTGAAATTGTTGTGTATTAGTTGCAAGTGATTTGACAACTTCTTCTACTGACATACCTGGCTTTGAAGAAGACTGCTCAGGTGGAAAATGCTGGAATTACGATGGTCTTGGTCCATAGCTAAGGTTAGGATGTTCCCTCCATCCTGGATTATAGGTATTTATGTAAGGATCATATTTTCTTTGTAGTGGATCGGGAAACCTTCCAACTGCATTGGCGTACTCATGAGAATCATCTTGAAGTGTAGGGCACATGTCAGTTGGGTGACCAATCGTAGCACATATCCCACAAGCTTTCACTTGCTGCGTTTTTCCTACAACTAGTTGTTGAACAAGGGAGGTGAGATGCGATAATTAATGTTCAATGGAGGACGAACCTACCTCATTCACCTTTCTTGAAGATGTGACTTGCCTAAAGCCAAATTGTTGTGAATTGGCAGCCATGATGGAGATTAATTCCCTAGCATCGTGAGGAGTCTTATTCACTATAACACCTCCACTAGTTGCATCCATCATCTTCCTCTCCATAGGTAGTAGTCCTTCATAGAAATATTGAATGAGAAGTTGTTCAGAAATCCCATGTTGAGGGCAACTTGCACACATTCATTTGAATCTTTCCCAATACTCATAAAGGGTATCATTATCTTTTTGTTTTATTCCATACATCCCTTCAAATGCCAACGACTCTTGAAGCAGGGAAAAATTTATCAAGGAACACCCTCACCATCTCGGCCCAAGTAGTTACAGAACCAGGGGGTAAATAGAAGAGTCAATCTTTAGCTTTATTGGTTAGCGAGAACGGAAAAGCACGTAATTTGATCTGCTCTTCAGTCACTCCTTATGGTCTCATACTTGAACACGCCACATGGAATTCCTTCAAATGCTTATGAGGGTCTTCATTCTCAAGTCCATGGAAAATAGGCAACAAGTGAATCAAACCAGATTTTAGTTCAAAAGCTACCTCCAAATCTAGATAGTCAATGCAGAGCTGTTGTTGATTCACATTTGGTGCAGCCAATTCTCTTAGAGTTATTTCTTCGTTGGCCATTGTTCCTTCTATTTCAGAATCACTGGATGAATCAACCAAGTTGAGTACAAATTCTAATTTAGGGGATGATAAAGAAGAAGCTTATATGTTGCACAAGTTGGTTTCTTTTCTTAACCTACGAACAGTCTTCTCGATCTCAGGATTATATTGAAGTTCACCTGCACGAGAAAAACGGGGCATCAAAATATGTCTAAATGACATCAATCCCCGGCAACGGCGCCAAAAATTTGATGGGTGTTGAATCCAACAAATAATAATACTTGCTTTTAGAAATATAAATTTGTAGTGGCGATAAGCAAGGTCGAATCCATAGGGATTGGGTAGACTTATTTTAATGAAAATTAAAGCAAATAAAGGGGGTTTTGAAATTGAGAAAAATAAAAAGAAAAAGCAATTATAATCAACTAAGAATTTAGAGAAATCAATATCAAGCAAATATCCAACTAAAGGTATAATTTTAGAATTGGTTCAGAGAATTGATCATAGATGCAATGATAAAATCTTCTACTTTTCACTAAATTGGTTATAGTTATTGAGAAGCTCTAACAACCTATCTCTCCTTAGTTTCTTGATAATCAAGAGAAGCTCTTTGATTATTTCCCTTGTTAATGAACAACCCTAGACAAGCTCTTAAGATTTAATCCACCAACAGCATTAACCACTAGAGGGACCACCAATTCTAGCCAACGAATACACAAGCTCGATTCATTTTGACTAGGTTATATACCTTCATAACATAATCAAAATCAACTATGTTACTTTACCACTAATATTAGAACGTTTAAATAATTACTGATTTAAAGTTCTAAATGGCAATTTATCAACCTGATAATTGAACAACGGGCCATTTGTACAATCAATTAAGACAATAATTCTTAATAAAAATAGAAGATATATAAATAGCAAAGAAGTAAAAGAATAATGAAAATTATTTAGATCTCACAATCCTTGAAGAACCAAATCATCAATTATCCTTCAGTTGGAACAAAAGTATTTAGCTACTCATAATTGAAAGAACACCAAAAGAAAAACTAAAAGAAAACTTAATGAAAAACTTCATGAAAAACTGATGCCCTAGTTCCCCTTTTATAAGGATTTTCCTACTCTAGATAAGGAAGTTTCCCTTAAAGAAAATCCCATAAAAATAGGAGTTTTAAATGCCCTCGTCATTTTCTAGAGATAAGAATAATTCAAAAGAGTCTTCTAGCCGTCATTAAACTCTTTTTCCTTTGTAAAATTGTAACCCTAATTTAGGGTTGTACGAACTGGTAAGGCGCCCCCACGCCTTAACTGAAGACTTCTTCTACGATAGTTCAGGATGAATAAGTTGTGCTCACGCCTTATGCGAAAACCTCTTCTGGTCTTGCTAACTTCTTGAATTACGATTTTTCCTCCTTAATTTGGGGATTTTGTAAAGATCATGATAATCATCATATTTTGAACTTGTTTATCCAAATCTTCAACCTAATCCACAAAATACAAAATATAATCTAAATCCATGATTTACGCAATTTTAGTTATTCAAATATGAGGAAAATATCATAGAATATATGTCTAATATGTATCTTATCACACGCGCATGCAACGGCGCGAGGTGGCGCATGGCGGTAGTGACGGGTCGGGGGACTACTGCCGAGTACTCCTACAGCTTCAATTAACCAATTGTAATTCGAGATTAAACCAAATATCAGCCAAAACCATGCCAAAAATATTTGAAATATCACTGGAGCTTACATAAGACGGCGATTAGTGACGGGAAAATTTTTGGTCGACAAACCTGGACGGGTTTTGGTCAGAACAGAACGGGGATCTTCGTGGCAAAGGTGGTGAGACATCACAATGACAACATCGGTCCAAAAATACAAAAAACAGCAGTAAACTTTGGAGGTCTCCGACGAAACTTCAAATTACTATCGTCGGCGAACGACGGGGCCAACCGATGTAGAATGGGTCTGTTTTTTCCTGGGCTGGGACCATAAGTCATTTGGCGATGGTGATGCGACCCATGGTTGCCCATGGTGGTCAAAATCAAAAAGAGATAGAAATGGGGGTTTGGGTTTTTTTCCTAGAACATTCTTGGAGCTTTTCATGACAATCGACGGTGGCTTACGGTGAATTGATAGAGGGCTTTTGGACGCAGCGGTCCAACGCTCCGATTGGAGGTGGCAGTGGCCTACACAGCTGGCTGGAGCAAGGTGAATCGATGGATGGAGGGCGATGAGCTAGGGATTGAGGAAGAATTTGGGGTTTTCCAATTTAGGGATTTTGGGGGTAACCAACTTACCAGGAAAAAAATGAAAAATTCATGGCTAAGTCCCTGAACTTCCTACAAGTTACAAAATCGAGCTACAAACTTTTAAAAATTTACAAATTAGTCCTCAACTTTCTTTTAATTAAATTTTAGGGTGTTACAAGACCCCTTAATATTTAAACCCAACCGAGCTAATATTATTTTTTCTTCAAAGTCATTTTTAGACTTAATATTTCATTCAAATTTCTCAAATATTAATTAGATAAAGACGATACAATCAAAATTAAATTAAAGAAAAAATGTTTGTCCCATAAAAAGATGACAAGCAAGAGACAGAGTAAATCGTTTTTAAAGAAGCAAAAACAATAAACACCTTTGTTCAAGGTACCTATACTTTGGTGTTGATACCTTAATTTATTAAATTATTTATTTTTACTTTTTATTTATTTATTTATTATTCTACGAAAAATTTGTTGTCATAGCCCTTTGCATCAGTCAATATTTTTAAGTAAACCACCAATTATTTTCAAGTTTATAATAATTATTGGGTTTACATTGTGTAAGCTTTTGTTCATTTATCTAATCATTGATTTTTATTTATTGATCGACTAATTTAGATAAGTTATTATAAAGATTTATCATATATGCAATCTTTTTAATCTATTTTTTTTCATTCACAACAATTGAATTCACACCCTCTAACATTATTTAAAATCTTTAACGTCTTATCTCACTAGACCAATTAATAATTAGTTTTTCCTCTCATAATTTTAATAATATAAATTTTGCAAATTAAACTTGTTAAAATAGTTTAATTAATTAGGGTTCATCGCAAAAACTATTAGTGTGAATGCTTAAACATATTAAGCAATTATCCACTGAAATAAATTTAGTATTTAATCTTATGATTTGTAAGAAATGTTCAATCTACATTCTATTCAAACTTAATAAAAATACGAAAATCGATTATATATATATATATATATATATATTGAGACCATTAAAATTTGAATTATTCAAAACATAAATTAACTTTTTATTTTTGTTATATGATATTAAACAACTCTAATTCCAGTTCTAGTATCTAGACATGTGTAATATAAATGAGGGATAACACAACATTTTTTTTCTTACACTTTAATACATTTTCTCAACTTAAATTATTAAACTTTTTTGTCACAATATTCTCTAAACTTTGTAACTTTTCTTATATTTAGTTATTTTAATGATCTGAAATTTTAAAATTGTGTCATGTGACATATCATCAAAATGGTAAAAGAATTCAAGTTTAGAGATTATTGTAAATAAAAAAATATAAGGACCAAGTTAACAAAAGTTTGGAAGTTCAGAAAAAATTTGAATCGATTTATGTGATCAAAACCAAACAAAAAATTTAGTTTAGTGATGATTTTGGGAGAAAAGAAAATAGTTGGGTGACCAAAATAGATTCGTGAAAATAGTTTAGTGGCTAAATATGTAATATATCCTTACTACTTCTAATGGAGTTAACGGTTTGGGGCAAACGGGGTAATTACTTAAACTTCATGGGCAAAACATCTCGAAAATACTTTAGGGGTAACTCGGTACAAATGGCAAAATTTAGGGGCAATGACACATTTAAGCCAAATAAATTATGAAAAAAAATATAATTAATTTTTTATTTTAAATAATTTACCTTTAAATTTTTAACTAAATTATAATGATACGTTGATACTTTTAATGATATGCATCGTTAATGATGCTTATCGGAACTCGTCGAACTTGACAAAATTATCCAATAATATATCATATAATAATTTTAGAATTTGACATATAATTAAATCTTTTCGCTTCATCCCATACCAACTTTGATGTTATTTCATTGTGCTCGGGTATAGGAGTGTAAAAAGCTAACCCGACCTATAAAATTGATTGAAACCGACTCGAGTTAAAACTGTTTTTGACCTGCGTTGTGGTTATCCGAATCAGACTCGAGTCGGAACTGGTGTTGACCTGAACCCGAATTGGACCTAGAAATTGTGGATCTGAACCCGACCTGTATCCGACCTGAGAACAACCTGAACCCGAATTGAACCGAAAATATGATACCCGAACCCAAACTGCATCCGACTGATATGAACCCGAACCCGATATTGACCTGGTAAATAACTGGTATTACCCGACCTATTTTCAACCTGACTTGTTATGAACGTGACTTGTAATTGAGTCAACTTATAAATGATCCGATATGTTAAAGTGATATGATATTATCCTGACTTATAAGTAAAGTTACAATTAATATAATTATGTTATTTTAAATTTATAATAAACTTATGATAATTAAATTAATATGATTATTTTTTAAAATTTAGTTTTTATATTAATTATAAGGGTAAAGTATAGTAATGGTCACTGAACATTTCTGAAGCTTGCATTTAGGTCCCCCAACTTTTAAAACTTGCAATACAATCCCCCAACATTTATTCCGTTTGCAATATGGTCCCCTAACTTAAACCACCGTTAGAAATTAGGGTAAATTATATAAAAGGTAATTGAACTTTTTAGACACTTGAATTTAGGTCCCCCAACTTTTAAAACTTGCAAAACAGTCCTCAATTTCATTCTAAACCCCAATTTCCAAAGTAATTCATTTTCATTCTAAACCCTAAATTCCAAAATAATTCAATTAAATTCAATTATGTCATATTTATTATTATTTAATTTCATCTTATTTCATGTGATACGTATTTTTTATATAAATATAATAGTATAATTCTTATCTGTTGAAGAAATTTTTTAATTAAAAAAAGTAGTTAGGATATAGAAGAGGTTGAAAATAATTCGAATTTTAAATTTATAAAATGTTATTTTAACGTATAAATAAAAGTGTAAACTACTAGGTTGACAACTTAACTATCTAGCCCTTTTTACTTTTGTCATCGATCTTTTAAATTTATCAATCATACAACATAATTATTTAACTGTTTCAACTAAGCCACTAGTCGTTACCAATTGATACAAATGATGAAGTGGCAGTTAAAAGGAATTGACATTATTATACATTCAGTCTTTATTATTTATATAATCAATTTGGTCCTAAATTAAATAGAATTTAATAAATTAATCATTTAATTAGGATCTGACATGTGTTAGCACATGATCATGACATGTGTCATTGGTGACACATGTCACCACCTAATTATTTATATATGCTATCAATTTGGTCCTAAATTAAATAAAATTTAATAAATTAATCATTTAACCATGATCTAACATGTGTTAACACATGATCATGATATATGTTATTGGTGACACATGTCACCACCTAATTAGAAGAAAATTAAGTTACAAAGAAGTAAAATTTGGGTCTTGGGCAAACTCAAACCTGAGTCACGCAAATGAAAGATACAGGGTGGAGCCACTAAGCTAACACAATCGTTTGTGTTAAGAGATATACAATAATACATATACTAATAGTATGACCAATGCCAGAAAAAAAAAGAATATAATGGAAAATGGAAATAATGAGATTTGAACTTCGGCAAAAAAATTGAAAGCAATAAATGATGGGAAAATATTATATTTGATAAATTGTTTGATAGATTTAATATATTTTTTAAATATTAGTTGATACAATATTTTAAAAGAATAAATTTAATATTTATATATTTTTAAACTAAATTTAATAATTATATTTTTCATATTTATAATTCATGATTTATATATATAATCTTAAGTTGAGTATTTCTAATATAATTAATAATTTTAATTTCTTATTAAAAATAAAATATTTAAAAAATATAAATGATTCATACATTAATATATGAATATATTTTTTTATTTATACATCTAAATATAAATATACATTTATATAAATATATTTTTATTCTTATATTGAAATATTTTGATTAAAATATAAACATATTTTAAATACTAGTTTATACAAGAAAAATAAAATATATCAAAAATATAAATGATTCATACATTTAAATATAAATTGAATCATTTCTATTTTCTATACATCTATATTTAATAAGAAAATAAAATTATTGGGAGACTGTTTTGCAAGTTTTAAAAGTTGGGGACCTAAATTCAAGTGCCTGAAAAGTTCAATGACCGTTTATATAATTTATTCTAATTTTCTAACAGTGATTTAAGTTGGGGGACCATATTGCAAACGGAATAAATGTTGGGGGACTGTATTGCAAGTTTTAAAAGTTGGGGGACCTAAATGCAAGCTTCAGAAATGTTCAGTGACCATTACTATACTTTACCCTAATTATAATTTGTATATTATAAATTTGGTTTTTATGTTAATTACAATTCATAATATTCTTTATATTTCTTATATTATAAATTTTATTTATAATCACTAAATTAAATTTAAATATTATCTTTTTGAACTTGATTTTATTAAATTATATTAATTGAGTTAAAATATTCATAAATCTAATTTACTTTTAATGTGAAAATTGATTAATAATTTAAGTAAACTTAACTTGAAATTTTAAAATCAAAATATATTAGTTGAAATGATAGACTTATTAAAGATTAAAAACTTGAATAACATTACAAATACTAAAACAAAAATTTATAAATGAAAGTAATTTTATTACACTTGAAAACACTAAAATTACAATAAAATCAACTAAACAAAATAAATTTATGTTGAAATAAATGCTCTCAGATCTTATAGCTAATATTTACAAAGCTAAAAAGCCTAACTTTACTACCATAAATATCATCTTCGAGCTTTTATACCTAAATGGTGCCATGTTTAATTATGGGCAACTTTCTAGCTTTAAAAGTCAAAATGCCACCAACATAATTCCACATGAGTAACTATTTAGATAAGAATTTATAAGGTTCAAAAATTGATTTAAGTCATACCAACAACAATAATTTACAAGGCATCAGTGTGTAATAGACAGCAGCAACCGGCAAACATCAATATACCAATTCAGCAAGCATCATTGCATCAGTTCAGCAAGCATCATTGCATCAATTCAGCAAGCATCCTGCATTAAGAAAGCATACAATCAGTGGTAAAGCCAAAGGGAATTCGATGGCCAACAGTGCCAAACATTTCCGACTTTACCAAACTCTTACAATTCAAACATAAAGCCTACATTGAGATTCAACACATAAGAACCACATAGGATATTGAGAAGCAACTAGAAACATACTCGAGATTAAGGACTAAAAGAGCTCACATCTAAGCCAAAACAACCCCACAAGCTGAGTTTCTTTAGTCGGCTGTGTTTGATGATAAGCTTATGGTACATAAGGTGCAGTTTATTGTTCAATACATTTGGAACTTCACTGTCAGAATTTTGATTAGAATAACTATCACTAATGCTAGACCTGAAATGAAGCAACAAGCATGGAGAATATTTAGCCAAAGAATAACTAATAAAAAGTAATCCCTTCAAACCAGCACATATAAACGGAAAAACTAATTAAAGCTGGAGCAAAATATACCAACTTAGATCAAGCAATTCTAATCTAGAATAGCTTGAAGCAATAGCAGCAACAGATGCATCGGTGATGTCTGAGCCACGAACAAGTGAAAGCATTCGCAAACCCCTGAACAATAGACAACCTTTATTAAACTAGTGATTATTTACTCTCTAAATGCAGAGATCCCTGAAACAAAACATGGCATTGCTAGAAAACTGAACGGAGCAAGTCCATTAATCACTACAATTTCTGAAAAAAGCAAAGCAATGCCTATAGATTCATAAATTATACATAATTAAAATGAATGCATAGACCAATAGGTTTAACAAACCTCAAATTAGTAGCTGTGTATTTCTAAATAATTCTCTTATGGAGAACTAATATGATTATATAAACGTAGGCTACACAAACTCAGGCCTGCAAGAATACCTCATCTTATGGACGATGCAATCCCAAACAGAAACAACAGGAGAACAGAGAATCGCGGTTTGCACACTGATAGAACCAATAAGCTTATCCCTGTCGAAGACCGTTGATAACACTATTTCAGTTCAAACAACTCACATGGCCCTCACCACTGTAGTGAAAGAGGAACAACATTTTCGTCATCAGAATATGAAGCTAAACTTCATTGCAAAATTACATTAACCATCATGCATGGATATAGAGGCACATAATGATATAATACAAATAAAATATAGTAAGACAAACATTAATTGCATTGTTCGCTAATAAAAGCTCAACCAGGAAACTTCTTGGAAAGAACAAAGAGATTTAACTATCTGATTGCTCAACCTAATTAAAACAATCCAGCATCCATAACCTAATTAAACAAAGGACATTTACATGAACCAGTCCAAGTTAGCATGGAAAACTAAGGTCACCTTCAATTAATACTATCATATGAAAGTGAGATGAAGAAAATTTCAGAAAATTAACGATCCCATGGCTTAAAAGCTTTGCAACTATGCCAAATGCATTAAAAGAAACAAGAACAAATAATCAAGGTCTCCTTCAATAAATACTATCATATGCAAGTGAGATGAAGAAAATTTCAAAAAACTAACGATCCCATTGCTTAAAATCTTAGCAAAAATGCCAAATGCATTAAGAGAAACAAGAACAAATAATCCTAAAACTATCTGATTGTTTAAGCTTTGAACAATCTAAGACGACAACAGAAAATTTCAAAAAGCTTAGTCCACAGCAGGTCGTTGAAGTTTGTTGGAATATGGTAGTCTGGTAGTTATTAGTGAGCTGTAAATAAACAGTCAGCTCGATACGCTTGGCACACACTGAAGGCTTTGTATTTCTTACGTAATCTGGTTCAATAACAAATTAGTTTTTCTCAGAGATATTTCCCAGCGTTTTCTCTATGCTCTAAGGTATTTTCCCACTGTTTCTTGGACATTCTTGCAAATTCACGAGAGTTTTCTGACACTGACGAGGAAAAGAGTTTATATGATTAGTAGAGTTTCTTCCATTTTACCATGTTATATTCATTCGCAATTTTCATTTTCCAATCCTATTTCCCTCAATTTCTTGCAAACCAAACAGAAGCAAAAACTGGATCTATCCTATTTGTTTGTATTAAAACCTAAATTTAGTTTAAATTTGCATAGTACCGTCATTGAAATCACGCGATCCACTTCAACAAGATGCAACAAAAAAATACAACAATTATAAAAACTACTTTGGAACAAAAAATCGCTACCAGATCCAAATATCTATTACTAAGAATCAAACAAATCAAAATCAAGGGAAGAAACTTCACTGCCAAAAGAATCAAAGAGAGAAGATTTACATGAAGAATCTAACATTATCCAGAAAGCTAAAAAGATAAACGGATCTCCACCGCTCCTTTAAAAATAGCCAAAACAGGGAACAATAAAGAGATTATTAGTAACGAAAGAGAACAAACGTTGTTTGGAAGCAGATAAAATCGGAGAGAGAGTGTGAGAATAGGGCGAGAGGGGGTTTAAAATAACCGGGCTGACTCAGTGAGTGGCAAGCGAACAGTGAAGGGTAATCGTTGTCTTCAAATCCTCCAGAACCGAATTCAACTGAGCCTGCAACTCAGATCCCTTACTGACTCGTGTTCGGCAACTTTTGGATGCTGAGCGGGGAAGAAGAGGGAAAACGAGGGAAACATAATGTTGGATGCTGAGCGGGGAAGAGTAGAGACCGAAAATAAAGGAGGGAGGGTTTGGCGGGAAGAGGCGGGAGAAAATGGTATTTATAATTAATATTAAAATAATTATATATTATAATTAATATTAATATTAACTTATATTAATATAATATAGTTTATAGTTTATAATTTGTAATTAATATTAATATAAAATATAGTCTATAAAATTAATATTAATATAAACTATATGTTATAAATTATATAGTATAGTTTATAAACTATATAATATATTAATATAAATTATAGTTAAGATAATTAACATTAATATAAACTATAGTTTATAAATTATATACAATAGGTTATAAAGTATAAACTATATAGTACACTAATATAAACTATTGTTTATAAACTATAGGTTACATTTATAGTTTATATAACATATAAATAGATTGTGTATATACATATATTATAGGTTATATATATATATATAGTTTATATATACTATACATAGTTTATACATACATATACTATAAGTTACATATATAGTTTACATGTATACATATACTATAGGTTACATATATTAACTATTGTTTATGCATAGTGTTTAGGGTTTATTGTTTGGGGTTTAAAGTTTAAGATTTAGGGTTTAGGGTTTAAGGTTTAAGGTTTAAAGTTTAAGGTTTGACGTTTAGGTAGGATTTAAGGTTTTTATAAAATATATACTTTATTACTTTATATAGTTTATGCATAGTGTTTCTATAAACTATATATATATTCTATAGATTACTTATATTAGTTATACATACATATATATACTATATTAATATAAATTATAATTTATAAACTATATATTTTATATAGTTTATACATATATAGTTTATATATATATATATATATATAAATTATATTTTATAAACTATATATTTTTTATAGTTTATACATATATAGTTTATATACATAGTTTATATATATAGTTCATATAAACATAATTTATATTTATAGCTTATAATAATTATATATTTTATAATATAAATATAGTTTATATATATAGTTTATATATAAACTTATATTATATATATATTATAATTTTGTTTTCAATTTTTTAAATGAATGCAATTTTTTAAATATAGTGTATATAGTTCACTAATAAACTATATATATAGTTCATATGTAAATATCAACTATAGTTTATATGTAAACTATAGTTAGTATATAAACTATATACTTTATATGTAAACTATAGTTCATATATAAATGTCAACTATATATAATATATATATATAGTTCATATGTAAACTATAGTTCATATATATAGTATATATAGTTTACATATAGTTTAAATACTACTATCTATAAACTATATAATTTATATATAATTCCATAAATTAACCCTAAATCATAAACCCCAAACCTTAAATCATATATACTATATATATAGTTTATATTAATAAACTATATAATTTATACAATGTATATTATTTATAATTATACATAATATATAAATATAAATTGTATAGTTTATATATATTTCATATATAATTTATATATAAATTATATAATTTATATTAATAAACTATGTAGTTTCTATATAGTTCAATGGTTCATATATAAACTATATAGTATTATAGTTTATACATAATATATAGTTTATATATAGTAGTATATAATAATATAAATATAAACTATATAGTTCATTTATATAATACATATACTTTATATATAAACTATATAGTTTATTATATATATATATTATAGTTGTTTCAATTTTTTTCTCACATTTTGCAATCATTTTGATTTGATCCCTTTGTGTTGTTTAATTTATTTAAATTTTAATTTATAATTTCATATTTGTTCAATTTAGTCCTTAAAATTATATTTGCATATGAAATTGACCCATACTTATTACTTATTTATATTTTTAATTGGCCCATAACTTTTTAAATGGGTATAATTTAGTACTTTTTATATTAATTTCAACCTCACAATTTAAAATTATTTCGATTTGATCTCTCATCAATGTGTGTTGTTTAATTTAATTAAATTTTAATTTGTAATTTCATATTTGTTCAATTTAATTCTTAAATTTATATTTTTTCATAAAATTGAACCATGATTATTTATATTCTTAGTAATTTACTCTAAATCATATACAATTACAAATTGCAATTCAACGTTCGCGAAAGATGAAAATAATTAATCCAAAAATAAAAATTAACCCGATTTGAACTCAATCCGTATCTGATAGAGATCCAACCTGAATTTTATCTGCCAATGATGTGACCCGATCTGAAAAAGATCCGCCTGAAGTCAATCCGAACCTGAATTAACCTGCTTTTTAACTGCTCCTGATCTGAATTGTTTTTACCTGAACTGACATCTATCCGTACTGAAAGTAACCCGACCTGAACCCGAACTGTGTCTGGTGTCAAATCAACCTGAAAATGACCCGACCTGATCCAAGTCAAAACATCAAATTTACCTGATTTGACATGTATCCGATTTTACCCGACCTAACAGGATCCGACTGAAACTTGAATGATTACCCGAATTTACATCCTACTCGGGTATGTACTCCTGTTTAGATAGAAAAGAAAATCAGCGTGCGTGAATTTCAATCGTGGTTTTTAAGTCAATGACATGTGAAAATATAATTATTAGAGTTTGAATTCGATCTTATTTTAATTGATTGGAGAATATAGGAAATTTAGTATGATTGAAAGTAAAAAATATATTTTATTTTGTATTGACTGAGAGTAGAAAATATAGTTTGAGTAAATTTATTATTATGTATGTTTCTTTTGTAATAAAGTAAATATACATGTAAATAGATAATAATAATTATGGTTAAATATTAAATTGTTCATTAGAATTTATCTTGTATTTTTCTATCTTCGACATTTATGAAAATTTTTCTCCACTGTTTATAATTTTGTCCAAAAAGTTTTCTACATGATATTTTAATGTTTATTTTATTGTGTGGTCATTATATTTTGTTGCTCGAAGCGTAAGCAATGAAAGGGGCTTAAGGGCATTAGTCAATCATCAAATATGTGAGTATGTTGTTTCTTTCGTTTTTCTTATTAATTATAGGTTCTTAACCTTGAGGTCGTGGGATCGAGTCCTACGGAGGGCATTTCATAATTTGGAGGTCTCTTACGGAAGCTGCTCTCAACCTGGTATTGGAGTAGCCTACTATCTTACCTCCCATACCCTATATATATATGGGAAAAAGGGAAAGCCAGTTGTCTGACTGTTTAGCAGTTGGAGCAGACACGATAATGCGACGTGCAGTCATTGAAATAAAGCCTTCATCAACTGCCTTGTCGATGAAACACAACAAAGAATTGTAATATCCATCTAGATTCAACAGACCAACCTGCCAAAATAATATTCATAATTACTTTTTAAATAAGCCTAATAATTCTGAATACCATTAAACACAATGATTGGAATTAACAAATTTCTTACAGGTTTATGATGGATTCCAACCTGAGCCCAAGTTATAACTTCCAGCCGTTCCTCAAGGGTGCCATAGCCACCTGAAATTTAAACAAAAACATCGACATATTCACACTTGTAAGAACAAACTACTGTTTGATCATTGCATAAGAGAGTGATCGACGTAATGAAACTCGTACCAGGGAGTGTAATAGAAAAGGTGAAAACTGAATTGTAGAATAGGCAAGATGATTTTGTTTATTGAGCTTCATGCACTTATATACAGCAATGCACGTTTTACATTCTTGATAACTGCAGCATAACAGACTCAACAGTCTGGCTTAGCTGTTAACAACCCAACTAACTCAGCCAATAACACACACGTGTCACTCATTATAACAGCTTAACATTCCCCCTACTTTTTCAAGCTTTCTTGTTTGAATTTGTTAACTGGTGCAACGCATATTCTGCTGCGAAATTCTTCAAAAGCAGTTCTAGTCAGTGACTTGGTGAAGCCATCAGCAACTTGATATGCAGCCGGAACATAGTTAATTTGAATATGCTTAGCAGCTACCTTCTCCCTAACAAAATGAACGTCCAAGTCTATATGTTTCGATTGAGCGTGGTAAACTGAGTTGGCACTCATTGCCACTGCACCAGTGTTATCGCACCAAACTACTGGTTCTTGTGATTGCTGCAACCCCAGATCCATGAGCAAGGCATTCACCCAAGTTACTTCAGCAGCAGTGTCAGCAACACATTTGTACTCAGCCTCCATTGTCGACCTGGAGACTGATTTCTGCTTCTTAGACCTCCACGCAACAAGGCATCGGCCAACAAATACTCCATAGCCTGAAATAGACCTTCTATCGTCAATACTAGCTCCCCAATCCGCATCGGCAAACGCTGAGATAGTGAGCCCTGTATCAGTCGATTGAAACAGCAGTCCATAGTCCACAGTTCCAGCCAAATACCTCAATATTCTCTTAACTGCCATCATATGCGTTTCTCGTGGAGCATGCATATACTGCGCCACCTTTCCAACACTGTAAGCCAAGTCTGGTCGAGTGTGACACACGCATAGCAGTGACCCAACGATGCTCCTATATTCACTAGGATTTTCCAATAATTTACCCTCGTCCCCCGAAAGCTTAGAGGACACTACCATTGGCGTTGTACACGCAGCAGCTTCTTTCATACCAAATTTTTCCATTAGCTCTAGCACAAACTTCCTCTGACTCAACATAACTGAGCCACGTGCTCTATGCACTTCGATCCCCGAGAAGAAGCTAAGGCAGCCAAGGTCCTTTAATGAAAACTTGTTACTGAGCATCTGAATCACCTCTCGTATTGCACCCGACGACCGCCCAGTGATGACAATGTCATCAACGTATACCAAAAGGAATAACTCTCCATCATCCCTTTTATTGATGAACAATGAAGGATCAGATCGGGAGGTTGCAAAACCAATCTGAATCAGACTATCTCGAAGTTTGGTGTGCCAATTTCGTGGGGCTTGCCTAAGGCCATAGAGGGCCTTTTTAAGCTTACAAACAAGTGGTGTTCCATCCACATCATGTTGCTCGAAACCTGGTGGTTGCTGCATGAAGACATTTTCCTCCAAGTCCCCATTGAGAAAAGCATTATTGATGTCTACATGCCTTAACTCCCAACCATTAGCCACAGCTAAAGTCAGCACTACATTAAAGGAGGAGAACCTTACCACAGGGCTGAAGGTGTCAGTAAAATCATGTCCTGGCACCTGTGAGAAGCCTTTTGCAACCAATCGCGCTTTATGTCGTTGCACAGACCCATCAGGGTTGCGTTTGATTTTAAACAAACACTTGCAGCCGACTGGAGCACGCCCTGTTGGTAATTTAACCAGCTCCCACGTATTGTTCTTCTGAAGCGCATCATACTCAGCTTGCACTGCTTCTTGCCAACTAGCAGACTGTAGCGCTTCCTGCACCGTAGAGGGAACTTCATTCTCAAAATAACTAGTGAAGGACTTAGGTTTATATACACCACACTTGCTACGTGTTAACATGGGATGAAGGTTTCGTTGAGGTGCATTATCCTGCACCTGACTACACACTGCTGTGTCTAATCCTCCACTTGTTTCAGCACGATAACCTGCACTAATCGTGTCAGAAGGTATAGATGATGCATCAATCGACTCAGAAGGTATAGTTGAACTTGCATCCTCGTTTATAGTAGTATCCATGGTTGTTACTGGCATGACTTCTTCAGTCGCATGCAACGTATTTTCATGCTGAGCAGGAACACCCAGTTGTGGTTGATCTGTAGCTCCATGTTCATAGTCAACTGCCTCATCTAGAGTAGTACCGCATGACCAATTTCTTACATTAGTAACAATAGGAATGTCCAATGATTGCATTCCTGAACAATGATTTTTTGAACAAGTTACTGCTTTTGAACCAGGCACTGTTTTATCTTTAAAGGGAAAGATCATCTTGTTAAACATGACATGACGTGATATATACACCCTACCATTATTAGAGAGACACTGGTATCCTTTGTGCTGAGGACTGAAGCCAAGGTAAGTGCACTGCTGTGATCGAAAGTCTAACTTGTGACTTTGAAATAGCCTCAGGTGTGGGAAACATTGGCATCCGAACACTTTTAACGAATCATACTCTGGTTTTTTTTAAACAGCCTTTCAAATGGTGATATCCCACCAAGGACAGCTGTAGGCAGTCTATTTATAAGGTGAACCACAGTTACTATGGCATATGACCAATACCGAAGGGGCAGAGACGCTTGAGCAAGGAGAATGAGCCCGAGTTCTACAATATGCCGATGTTTGCATTCCACAACGCCATTCTGCTCGGATGTGTGTGGGCAGGATAATCGATGAATGATCCCTGACTTTGCTACAAGCACCGAGAGTGGACGAAACTCACCACCCCAGTCCGATTGAATTGCCTTGATTTTCAGTCCAAACTGATTTTCTATAAGTTTATGAAACAGCTGAAAAGCTGTACATGCTTGTTCTTTGCTTTTAAGGAGATAAACCCACGTGAAATGTGTGCACGCATCAACAAACGAGATGTAATAATTAAAACCATTCGAAGCAATGTGGGGAGGTCCCCACAAATCAGAAAATACAAGATCAAATGGCACATTATACTGACTCTTCGAAGAAGAAAATGGCAGTTTATGGCTTTTCCCCATGAAATATGCCACACACGTTTTATTGACATTCAAATCAAGATCTACATCGGTCTCTTTAGCTATTTTATTCATGGCATAGCTGGCTGGATGCCCTAATCGACGATGCCATAGCTCTGACTGTGTTATGCTGACAGACGCAAGATGAGCAGCAGGATTATGGCTCTCTACACGCTTACAGCCAACCGAAAAGATGTAAAACCCTTCCTTCTCTTCACCTTGCAGGAGAATTTCTTTTGTAGTCTCATCACGAACATAACAACTTTTAGCATGAAACTCAAGGAAAACAACATTGTCCCTAGTAAGCTTCGAGACCGAAAGAAGATTCTTGGTTATCTGAGGCACGTGTAACAATTCATTTAACAACAAGGTTCTTGAAGAAGAAGAAGAAACAACAGAAGTATTACCAATGCTATGTATATCAAGTGAGTGTCTATTACCCACAGTAAGCTTACCTGGACCTCTAAATTCAACCGAGTTTGAGACATTTGTAGCATCAGGCGTAATATGATGTGTTGCACCCAAGTCGACAACCCAGTGATCAGCAGCTTTGGACACCACATTCGCCTGCACTTGACCAGTCCCTTGACAATACCCTTTACAACATTCACAGCTCATATTGGTGGCTTCTGACACCGAATAGTGTACATTAGCGGGCTAACCTTTTTGAGACCTTGGGTCTGAGGTTATACACATGTATTCCTTATCGAACCGATGCCAACATCGGTCAACTAAGTGACCGAGTTTCCCACATAGTTGACATTGGATCTTGGCTCGTCCCCGACCTCTACTCCCAGGTCTGTGCGTTGAGGACGGCCGAGTAACGTTGATCTCACGTTGATCACCTTTAACAGTATTATAACCTTCCTGATGCTGAGTTAAATTGGCACTCATGGGGAGCAAATCTGATTGCTAATCAAAGCCAGCTAAATGTGCTTCAGCATCTAAAAGAACTGTGTACAGACTGTCCAACGAGAGAGTCTCCTTCATCGTGGTAATGACAGCCATAAATGGTTGATAGTCCTTGGGCAGACCTTTCAGAATGCTGGCAACATGACCAACATGAGGGACTGCACTGCCACACGATGCAAGCGCATCGCAAATCTCTTTAACCTTGGTAAGGTAAGTACGCATGCTGTCGTTACCTTTCTTGAGTGACTGCAGTTTACAATGCAGGCTCATCGCCGCCGTTGTAGACCTATTGGCAAAGAGCTGTTGAACCGTATACCACACTGCAGCAGCCAAATCAGCCCCTACAAACTGAGGAAGAAGATGGGAGCTGATGGTGGAGAGAAGCCACGACGCAAGAGCGCTATCTTGCGCCACGAAATCCTCAAAGGCCTCATTAATGCTTGTTTCACCATTGTTATCAATGACTGTCTCAGGTGGCGGCCTCAAAGCACCGGTCAGCAATCGTTCTAAACGATGGCTACGGACTGTCAACAGAATTTGCTGTTTCCATAGCAAAAAATTGGTTTCGTTGAGAACGACGTTGATCTTCTTATGCGAGAAGCCTCTGGACGACTCCATTCACAGGCAAGAGCATGCAGCAGCGGAGGTTTAACAGAAGACCCCAAGATTTCCGACGAAAGATACCATAATAGAAAAGGTGAAAACAGAATTGTAGAATAGGCAAGATGATTTTCTTTATTGAGCTTCATGCACTTATATACAGCAATGCACGTTTTACATTCTTGATAACTGCAGCATAACAGACTCAACAGTCTGGCTTAGTTGTTAACAACCCAACTAACTCAGCCAATAACACACACACACGTGTCACTCATTATAACAGCTTAACAGAGTGCAATGAAGGCATCGGCCTGTCGAGCCATTTCGGCTTTCCATTGATGCATATCAGATACAGCTCTTACATCTCCAACGCTCAAACCAGTAATCTGTGAGCCATTAATTTCATCATTATTGATAAGCAATGTCATTTTCAGCAACGTTACCGTAAATAAATAATTTACCTCTCTAGGAACCAAGGCCCGTGGAATGACACTGCAATATCCAAACCATAAATCAAAATCTTTCTAAACGAGTGTGTATCACAAAGAAGGAACCTTTGACACGTGAAATTTTTAAAAACCAAACAGAGGGGACAAATCAATTATTTTGTCTTTGGACCAGCCATTGATCCCATGATGTCCGCCTTTGTTGAAAATCTCAGAATTTGCATGGTTCAAGAGGAAGAAACAGTAACAAGAACAGGCCCTAGAACATGGCGCCCACCATCACGAACTGCCTGAGAGATAAGATCCGTCAATCCCACGCTTCCACCTCCATAGACCAAATCAATCCTTCTCTCCACCTTTATAAAAAACACAACACCATGTTTTATATATAAAAATACATTGGAAACTAAACCCCATTAACATGCACGTGCTACAAAGAAAATAAACATTGTGTATGGCAGAATTAACAATTGTGATATAAGTACTTTCAAGGAATCCCACAAATAAAAATCATGGAGGTTTTCTTGTACAAGTGCCAAAGGGAAGAACACGCTCAAGGAAGACATGATATCAAGGGGAGCACGTTTGTTTCCCTTGTGAATAGCAACAGATTATAATTTATGATGATTATATATTATTATTATTATTCATATTATTGTAATTATTTTTTACTTCCAAAGGGTTCTTAAAAACAAACGAAATGAAACAAACGTTCATGCAAGAAGGCTGCTCAACTGACAGGCGGGTTACAGCTAGCAAAGCTTCTTTCTCTATCTCTCTCTCTCGCACATGCCAAACTTAAACCCTAAACTTTCTCTCATTATACAGCTAATTCCCTTCTACAATCATAAGCGCACGTCGAAGGCTTGATCAGGATGGACCTAAGAAGACGGCTATGCAGTCGACTCTTAAGAATTTTAAATTATTATATATTTTAGATTTTTTATTTATAATTTTTATTGATAATTTATTTTCATCTATTAAAATTTATAAATTTACCATCTTCAAAAATTTAAAAATTCGTATTATCCTGTGTCAGTCATGGGCTTGATTTTGATCGAAAACAAATTCATTAAAAAAAACCATGTTTAATATTTTTAACCATGAAGTTTGAAGAAGGAAATTATTGAGAAATTAAAATCGAAATTTGGGATGGAAAATGCTGGAATATAGTTCCACAAACAAGTATAAAAAGAAGTATGAAAAAAGAATTGTTTTAATTTTCCAAGTAGAATTCTTCCTCAAAAGAAAGCTCTTGAAAAATTACAGATGATACTAAAAGAAAAAAGATAGGAAAAGAGAAGAAAGTTTTAAAATGGAAAACTGGGATCTGATTGTTTGAATTAATTCACAGCTAGCTTTCTTCCCTGAACTCCTCCCACAAAACACACAAATCCTTGTAAACCTACTCTTTATCTCTTCCATTTCCCACTCTTTTCTTTGTTTTTCTCAGTTTTTTTTCCTAACAATAATTATGTCCTTGAAGAAGGTTGAGAAATGAGAAGAAGGTTGAATTAATTGTCTTTGCTTTTCAACTTGTTTAAATACACAGCGGAAGGCAACACTCTCAAGTTTTATATATATCAAATAATGTTTTATTTTCATTTTTTATAAATCGGAAAGTAGAAAATATTGTATTTTATTTATTTAGCGACATAGACCATTGTTAGTGATTAATTAATGTAAGTTTGTATACTTTGATTTAATATAATATAAATTTTAATATTTTAATTTGATATGATTTATGTCAATATTTTATCTAAATAATTAGGTACTTTTACTTAGTTGAATTAAAACCGACAAATTCAATGTAATACAAAGTTTGAAAATTTATGGGATAGTTTCAAAATTTGTCCACTGAATTTTAGAGGTTGAGTTTCGAAACTGCCAAATTCACTATAATGCAAGTTTTAAAAATTCTATGTCTAATTTCTGCACATGGTTATCTTAAGTCTCGAGGTATCCATAAGTATTTTATACATCTGAATTTACACGTCAAATTACACACAATATGCATCAAAACTTTAAGGGGCTTTTGGACTAAGGAAAAGATTATTATTAGAGGAATAATCTTTACCGGAATCATATATCTATATTTACATTCCCTTCAAGGGTAATGAAATATTACTTATAGTATCTATTTTGATTTGGATTCTTGGAAATCTCATTCCCACCTTAGGTGTTTATCAATTCCCATCGAGTTCGACAAAATTACACCTAAGCAAATTAATTGTTTCAAAACTATCATCTCCTTTAGTCCTTTAAATCGTATGATAATCTTTAATTTTATAATTTACTTTTTCATTCAGTCGTTGATTTAGATTAGATATTATATAGTTTTGGATATTATAAAGTAAAAAATATTATTATTTTGGTATAAATTTATTTTATTTTATTATAATTTTTTATTATGATTCTAATTTTTTAATATTTATTGTAAAATAATATGATGCATATAATAAAAGGTTTTTTTATGTTATATTTTATGTTTTCTATTAATGTTACAAACCAAATAAGATAATATAACATTCTCAATAATATGTTAAATAATACAATGAAATAATTTCATTATCAATAATAATGTTATATTTCGTGAATCAAATGAGACCTAAAAAGCAAGCCACATACATTCACTAGTTGGGTGACTAATAGTGTTGGTTACCCATATTATGGCGTGCATGATATTTTTCTATGATCCACAACAACAAAGTTGATTTGCAGATTCCAGTGGAGTTGGTCGAACTCTACAAAACCCCAATCTATAGTATTGGGCTGCTCAGGGAATCGTAGAAGAGCCTCTTTTTGTCCACTTCTTGTAAATTTATTTATAATGGGATCCAAAATATATTTACATATCTGAATTTGGGGAGGAAAATAATGGTAATATAAATTTAAATTTATTACACTTGTATTTATAAAACTTTAATTTTGATTCATATTTTATATTTATATATTGTACATATAAAAATTATAATTATCGAACATAAATTATTATTATTTTATATATACTATTCTTGTAAATTATAATCACATTTTATATTTTTAATGTGTGTAATTGAATAAAAAAATATAAATTTTACATGTATAATCATATTAAATTGAAATTGAAATATAATTCTAGAATTAGCTTTCAATGGACGCTAGAGGTCGGTTGTTAAGGGTGGAATGGCCGAAATCCAAGGAGATGCCAACTCTGCAAGGATAGGATTCCACAAGATCTTTAATTAAAGAGGATACACTTAAAAAATTTTAAAGGAACGAGAATAAATTATTAATTAAAAATATATAAAAATATTTAAAATATATATTAATTTTAAATCTTTAGAGACAACTATTCCATCCGTCACTTTTCAATCCATCCCTAAACATGTGAAGTGTGACCGAACTTGGATATTCCTTAATAAAAGTCATTTAATTCAAATCCTCCATTATCTACGCTCACACATGCCTAAATAGCCGCAGAAATGACATCCCAACAACATGCAATACAGAAACCACCTCCCTCCACTGAATCCTCTCCTTTTGGTTTACACAATGGCAAGTTAAAGCAGTTTTATCACAACAAATAGAGTGGGAAATGACTCTTCATCGCACTACACATTTATTTTATTAGGTAAAATTATTAAATGATCACTAAATTATGTTAAATAATCATTCGATTATATTAATAATTTTTTGACTATTGAATTTTTAAAAGTTAGAAAGTGAATATCAATTTCTTTTTAAAATTAATTGCATTATATGTCTTTAAAGTATAACCCTCATTTTAAATTGATAGGAATTGTTCAAAGAAAAAAAAATGAAAGAGATATTTATTAATTTGGATGTGTTATTCAATGTAACTATTTTTGGAGGAAATGTTAAATCTTTTGGAAAATATAATAAAATTAGAAGCTTAGCAGTTAGCACCTACGATTTATTATTCATAACTATTATGATTAATTCAATATGTTATATTGTTCAATATAGTTACAAGATTAAATAGAATTTACGTTTTAAGATTATTATAAGTTTCATAAAAGCTTTAAAGAAGATAAAAGATTTATAAATTTTATTTTCTTTCATTAGAACTCGAACTCATATCTTTAAGTTTCTAAAGCAATCAATTTTGGTGAAGGAAAGAAATAGTTTCAGTACAATTTAACAACCACCCATATTAGAAGATAAATACAAATAGTAATAATAAAAAAATTAAGGCTTAAATGTTAAGTTAAAATTTAAATAAAAAATTAAAGTATAATTTATATAATTTTAAAATTGTGAAAAATAACAAAAAGAAATTTTTATAAAAGAGATTGTTTGAAATTAAATTTAAGACTTATTGTCAATCATAACTAATATGATATCTTTTGCCATTACTCCATATGTTTGGTTTATAGATCCAAGAATTATTTAAACCAAAACATTGGAGATAATATTTGTTTTGCCTAATTTCAAATTAAAGCCTAAACCTTTAATTTACATAAAAATCAAACTTTTAGTAGAATCTACGTTTCCTTCAAAATAAACTTTTATTTAAATATAATTCAGAAGAAAGTAATTTAAAATTTGAGTAGAATAAAAAAATATTTAAAACAATGTTGCACATTTTTTTCTAAAAAAGTATTTTAGTCTAAAATAATAAAATTCATATTTTTATATGGACATATAATTTTATCATTTTGAGAAATTAACATAAATATAAACTTATCAAGTGATATAGTAATAAAAGGAAATATCGACCTTTTTAGAAATCTTGAGTTCGAGTAACAACATTTGTACAGTGTATATGCTTAAACTATTCAAAAAAAAAAGAAATTAACTCAAACAAAATAAAAATAAGGGTGTTAAGGTGATTCTAGAAGAATTATCAACACTGGAATGAGTACTCAACAAATATTGACACTATACCTTTGCAAAAATAATGTGTGGAGTGGGATGAATTTTGTTTGATTAAATTATTAGTTAAGGAAGATGAGATATGGAGGGTATACATTTACTAAAGTCACTTTCTAACATGCCATTATTATTATTAGGTAGAGACGTGGAAAGGACCATCACCACATTTACATATGACAGAGACCAAACCCATCCCCTCATACCCAATAATTCAAAGCTCTTGCTCTAGAGACGTATTTTTTAAAGAGTAAGTGATTTTAGTGATAAAAGAATTATTGTTATTCTTTAAAGTTTCGGGTTCGAACACTATGATTGTAAAGAGTGTAAACGTTCAGTGAAAAATAGTCGATAATTTATCAACTAACAAATACTATCTTATTTATCCATGTTAATTAAAAAAAGTTTATTTGAAAGAATTCATTAGCGTGAAGTTTATAAAATATAATTAAATAAAAATTAATCAATCATCATAATTCAATCTTATTTACCCCCATGTTAATTACAAAAGTGTATTTGTAAGAACTCATTAGTGTGAAGTTTATAAAATATAATTAAATAAACATTAATCAATCATCATAATTAAAGTTGAAAATATTTAAATTCACTAAATAATCTTAATAATAAAAGGAAAATATTTAATTTTTTAAGAAAATTAATTTCTTTAAAAAGAACGAAAAAGAAATGAAATGAAGTGTAAACAACAAGAAAAGAAAACTCATTAATTGCTAATCTACTATTCACTTAAAAATATTTTTATTGATCGCACAATCTTTTTCAGAAATTAAAAATCTCTACAACTTGTTTACATATTTAATTGCAAATTTTGCTATTTTTTGTCCCATATCTTATTATTTCTCATTTATTATATAGCAAAATGTACAATTTACTCCAGCTCTATATGTATAAAAGAAGAAAAATAAAATATTAACCGAAACCGATATACTTAACGGCGTTTCTTTCTTCACCATCTTCTTCCAAAGCCATCCTCATCTTCACACGCTAACACTGCATCTAGTCACGAACTGGTACTTAATAGCGTTTTCTCCGACCATAACGCCGGTGCTTCTGCTCCCGAAGGTGATATAAGCCGGACACCTAACGTAGAGATGATATCTGCCGGAGACGAAAGCTCCAACTTTCCATCTCACCCGTCCATCAATCTTGATCATCAAGAAAATCGACCCCGCAGCTTGTTGGGATGCCAAACTGGCGGAGAATTCCGGGGAAATGGGCACCGAGTTGCCGTTGATGAAGGGGGACCAGACGTTCATCTCATTGTGACCTTGGTACGTGGTTGGGAGGGATGTTCGAAGTGTGATTTGCTGGTTATTGTAAGTGGCGTAAACGTCGAGGCGGTCGTAGTAAATGCCGATTCTGTCGTTGGGGTTTCGAGAAGATAGAGTGACCTGAAAATTGGAGGTGAGGAGGTTGGGGGTGGAGGCGTTGAATGCGTAAACGGTCGTGTCTTGGAGGATGAACCTGGGCTTGCTGGGACGAAGGATTGCCCAAATGAGCAGAATTGTTATGAGGACTAACAGGAGGAAGATTAGGATGCCGGCGATGATTCGTCGGAAGATTTTCCGGCGGTGTTCTCCATGACCGCGGCATTCTTTCACCGACATCGTTGATGGAAAAGAGTGGAGATGAAAGTTTGGATGAGTTTGAAAGGGAAGAAGGAAAATGAAGTGAACGGAAAAATAAAGAAAGCTGATATATTTATGTTTGTGAAATGGAAGGAACTAGTTGGGAACATGGGACGTGTAAAAGAAGTGAGGGGTTATTTATTTAGTTTTTAAACAAAAGAAAGGGGTTTTTTTTTTAAATTTTTAGTGGGAGGAAGATGAATTAATAATTGAATTTAAATTTATTATCGCACTTGGAAGACCGTTAAGTGTTATTTTTATTAAATATATGATATTTGATAAAATAGATCAATTTAATTTTGGTTGGTATTAATTCGAGTTTGAGTAATTGTATATGTAGAAAATTTATGCTGTAGATTCACCTACCAAAGTCAAGTGTGCAACACGGGTCGATTTAGACCAGTTAAAATGAAGTTTTAGAACCGGAAGAATAAAAAAAATAACACCACTATTAAATATGTGAAAAAAATAATACCACAAGAAAAAATTAAGCAAATGCATATCAATAAATGATTGCATATTAATTCGATTACATTATTGTTACAATAATATTTAAGAAGTTACATATTTGAGTGTAGTTATGCATAATTGTCTTTCTTAAAAGATAAAGTAATTAATTTATTAAAAGTAAAAGTGAAAAATAAAATTTAAAATATAATGATATATATATAATTTTTAATTTTAAAAGTTTATGATATATTTTCTTTAAAATTATTATTATTTAATTATATTCATATTATTTAGTTGGTTTATATTAAACTTAAGCGTATTAAGTTTATCTTTATTTATTTATTTATACATGTATTGCATTTTATCTATGTATTTATTTATTTATTTATTTATACATGCATTGCATTTTATCTATGTATTTATTTATTTATTTATACATGCATTGCATTTTATCTATGTATTTATTTATTTATTTATATATGCATTGCATTTTATCTTTATTTTTAATTTTCTGACTGGCGGATGTATTCCATGGAAACTGCTCTCAACCTGGAGTTGAGGGCAACCTACTACCCTACCTCTCCCTTGCCCCATTGCATATGAGAATATGATTTTGTTGTTGTTGTTAAGCATATTAGTGTATGTACATAGACAGAGGTATGTATAGTCTTAGGGGCCATTGTCCCCTCCACCAACTTTTTTATTATAAAATATATAGATATATATTTAAGTTTTGATTTATTTTAATTTTACCTCTCTCATCTTTTATTGTTAATTATATTTTATCTTCTTGAATTAAAATTTTGACTTGTATACATGTATATAATGTAAAAGTGAAAAAAGACAAATAACGTAGAAACCCGAAACAATAATAGAGTCACAGAGAGAGAAATCAGTAAAACCTTAATTAAAAAAAATAAATATTAGTTAATGAATATTTTAATTAATTAAAGTAAACTTAACCGAGAAGTATCAATCAATTAGGATTCCATATGACCGAAATAAAATAGATTGATTTTTTTTATTGAGAAAAATAAGCGTTGTGAACGAAAAGTAAAATATCATCAGCTGGAGTGACACCTTTTCATTAGAATCCAAAATCAAATTATCATGAGAGGGAAGCTTCCAGCTCCTCCACCGCCTTTCTTTTGAGGTTCAAGAATATGCACTCAACCCTTTGTCGCCTTATTTAGTTCATTCAAGTTATTTTAATTAATTATACAAATTAAATGATCTCATTAATTAAAAGAATGATTGTTATTTTTAATAATTTTAGGTTCAATTACGTCGTTTGCGAGATTGTGTGAACATTTATTGTCAAACGGTTAAATTTTTTTCGAATAAATATTATCATATAATCATTTCAAATTAATAAAAATTTAATTAATTCGTATGATTGATTTGACTACATATATTTAAAACTTAATTCAATGAATTATTTAACTATCAAAATTTATTTTTTATACACCACAAATTTAATTAACAAATTTCAATTTCTGTCATTTATAGCTTTTTCGTCTTTTATTTTAATTACGAGAATCGAAAGCCTAACGTGATGGTTGGGGCGGTCGGATCAAGGACTCAATAAATTGAAAGTGCATTGCGTTTCTAATAGTTAAACATTTGAAATAAAACTGAAGTCAATAAAAAAAAGTGATCTTTTTTTGTGTGAATAAAGCATATTTATAAAAAGAGAAAAAGAAAATTCAAACTTGTTGCCTTTTTTATCTTTTATTTTCTATTAATATTAAAGGTTTAAAAGTGCATTACCTTTATGAAAATCCATTTTTGTGAATAAATAGGGATAAAACAAATATTATATTATACCTTTTTTTTGGAACGAATAATAGTGTTAAGATGTTCATTTTGTAACCAAATATTTGAAAAAAGTTTATTTATATGTAGTTTTGAGCTCATATGTGATAGTGCTTGTGGTAATTGTTTAGCAAATTTGAAGTATTTATTCAAATATTAAAATTTATTTTTATACATAGCTGAATTAAAAATGTCACCTTAGCATTCTTAATATTTTAAAAAAAATGTGCCACTTTACAAATTTTCTTTCTACTATTTAAAATTTACACGATGAAAAATATTTTTTACTTAAAGTATTTACATTTTTCATTTAGATGTCTAAAGTATTTTTTTTAAAACATGTATCTAAAATATATCATATTTTTCATATAAGTATCTAAAATAATTTTTAATCAATATTACATTTCAACTTTTAGATTTTTAGATAAAAAAAGATAATATATTTTAAGTATCTATTTTGAAAAAAAAGTATTTTAAATAAATATATGAAATATAAATATGTTAACACCTACTTTAACTAAAAATATTTTAGATAGTTAAATAAAAAAATATTATACTTTGAGTGCCTGACTTTTTAAAATAAATCATTTTGTCGTAGCACCTACACTACTTAATATTAACAAATCATATTTGATGTTAATATGATTTTAGTATGATTAACATCTCTAACACGAAAGAGATAGTTAGAAGGAAAGTTTTTCCTTGGAGAAAAATGACTTCATGGATGACACACTACCACGAATCTTAAATTATAAAGTAGCTAATATTTATTCTAATTTTAGATATAGGACAAAGAAAAAAAAGCCCAAGACTTTCATGTCCTTCATAATGTATTTGGGAGAAAGAGTTCAAAATCTATTTCTCAAGCTAAATTATTGTTGTTATCATCACATGCCATTTCACCCACCAAGCTAACCTAATTGAATTAATGTACAACATCAAAGTGAACAAGTTGTGTTTCTTTCAATGAAAGTCAATAAAAAAGATTTAATGTCTCTTGAAAAAAAAGTTCACATTTGAGCCTACCATGTGAAGAAATCCATATTTATATATAGTGAACCCTTTTTACCTATTATAACAAGTCTTCCTGTAAGAAAATTTAGCTTCAATTCGGTACTGAATAATATAAAATTATATTAAATTCAAGTTCACAAAATTTTTTATTAAAAGTGAAATACAGTAAATTTAAAATTTAACATCGGTAAATTCTCATCTATTCTTAAATTAAGGAATTCTTTGAGCACAAAATGGGAACTCCACTTTCTTTAGAGCACTATCAGATTAAAGATTATTGACAATTGCACACCAAGAACTCAACCAACACTAAAAATGTAGGAAAAAGGGAAAGTGACTTCTTAGGCGGAATATTTTTAGGGGTAAACTACATGACTGATCAATTTCGTTTAAGCTTTGTACACTTTTATTCACTGAATTCAAAAAAATATAATATTTGGTCATTTTCATTTAATTAAGATTTAGTCACTTATGTTTTTATTTAATTAATATGTGGCCACTGAGGGTTAGTTGTCGTTAGACCTTAAACAGATTGCTGACGTGACACATTAAATTTATAAAGTTTAAAAGGGTAAAATACACAAATGACCACTAATATTTGAGAAAGTTTTTGTTTCCCTATTGAAGTTTTAAAAGTAACAAATTGATTACTAAAACATCAAATAGGTCATTGACCAATGATTTTATATCTAATTTATTCCAAAAGCTTTCTAGTTTTTTGTTTATCGTTTGAAATATTCGATTGCTTCATGTCCAAAAAAGTTAATTTCTATTTTTTTTTAAAAATTTTAAAAGTATATATAAAAAATGGAAAAAATTAAAAAATTAAAAAGTTTTTTGGGGTAAACTAGATATAAAATCATTGTTCAAGGACCTATTTATTGTTTTAATGGCCAATTTGTTACTTTTGAAACTTTAGTGAGAAAACAAAAACTTACTCAAATATTAGGGACCATTTGTGTAGTTTACCCTTTTAATTTTATAAATTCATTGCACCACATCAGTAATCCACTAAAGGTCCAATGATAGTTAACCCTTAATGACCACATCTTAATTAAATAAAAACGAAAGTGATCAAATTTTATGTTTTTTGAATTGAGTGAGGAAAAGTGTACAAAACATAAATGAAAGTGATCAATCATGTAGTTTACTTTTTTTATTTAACTGGGGTGATTAGAAGGTAATATATGTTCGAAAGACTCTCAATCATTTAACAATGAACATTCAAACATTCTTGCAGACATTGTGTTTGACCTTGAGACCTCTAGGAACAAATATAATATTTTTAACCCCTAAAGTCGCTTGATTTGTTCTTCTTAAGCGGAATTTTAACTCATGCTTTCCTAAAAACATTAAATTTATATATCCAACCAATAAAACCTTATCTTATACATTTTTATATATACAATTTTTGTAATTTCTTTTTCTTTTTTGTGAATCCAAATTTATGGGAAAAGTCTAAGGAACATCAATCTAATATAAGACTTAAAAAAGGCGAAAATGGCGCAACCGAAAATTTGATAAAATGCACAAAACTTTAAGCTAGATGCAACTTAAAATGTTACATTTTTCCTAATATTTTCAATTGAACTTAAAATGTTACCTTTTTTATCAGTTAACAACAGAAAATGTTAGGAAAAAGATAACATTTTAGGTTGCACATAATCTAAAATGATATATTTTTTTATTATATTTTTATTATATTTTTTATTACGTCCATTTCCATTATTTTTCATTAAACCTTAAATTAGGTTATCGTAACTAATAACTACCAACATTCAATGGCACTTGAAACGGGTAGAAAAGCATATGAAATCGTGTTGGTAACAGCAAAAGTTGTACTACACAAATGAAAATTGAGTGGTTGAAGCAAAGGGGATATCCCTTTGGCATGTTGGTGGTGGGTTCTATGTACCTTTGTTTACATTGGGGTGTTTTTTTTTTTTTTTTGGGGGGGGGGGTTATAGGATCCCTAAAAGTCAGCTTTTGGGCACTGACATTTAAGCTGATTCCCATCCCATACGTTGTTTGTAAAAAGTCCCTACCACAAATCTTCTTTGAAACTCTAAATCTCCCAAGTCGTACTTTTTTTCCTCATCAAGCATTGTTGTTCCTCTTTACATTTTTATTATAATAATAAAATGACTAAATATGTATAAAAATATTCTATATCTTTTTAACCAAAATCTTAATTAGTGAACACAAATTTTATTTAGTTCATATTTATGTGCTGAATTAAATTTAAATTGATAATTAAATTAGATTTTATTATAATTTAAGTGGTTAGAGATTATTTTGTCTATAAAGTTTATTTTACCTATAAATATAGAGTATATCTTAACCTTTAGAATTATGAAAGAGGATTATTTTGGATTTATGTAATGTAATCATTTTTTGATCTTCGTAAATATCATGGTCTATATATAGATGAGTTTCGTAAGGATTTAAATAGTGTGTTTTGTAATACACATGGCTTTTTGGATATATATGTCTAGTTTCGAGATACATAAAATTCTATATATTTATGCTCCTTATGAATTTTATGTTTAATAATGGATTATTGCTCTCCTTATCCGTAGAGATAGACATGGTAAAATTCTACTAAATCTTGTATCGTTGCGCGTGTCTTATTCCATTTTGATATTGCATTATTTATTTATTACTTATAAATTCCTAAAAGTAAGGATGTCGGTTTATATTATGGGTTAGAATATTTGCAAATATCCTATCCATTTGTATGCTTTTGGATAATTTACGGATTTAATTTTTAAAATTATTATTCATTGTGAATTCAAAGTAGACATGAATAGACACTCTCAAATATCTATTATTTGAATTTGCATTACTTGCATACAGATTGTAGATTTAGGTATTTGAGTCTCAATCTGAATCATAAGTGGAGAAAACATTTACTCGTAAGGGGATTCAAATCTTGATCATTCAAGTTTTAGTAGATATAGGTCAAAATTTGTGAAGATATTTACCTTATGATTTCAAATTTTGAATTCAAAATTTTTGTTGATATGAATATTTTTTTTGAAAAGAAATAAGGCTATAGCCAATACATTAAAAGTTCATAAAACGAACATAAGGGGGTCCAAAGGAATCGCGATGCACAAAATCAAACAAGCCGGGGGGGGGGGACGCCTCATAGATTATCAAGACCGGAGAATTCTCAATTTTGGCAAGAAAATCAGCAACCATATTAGACTCGCGAGGCACGTGCGTGAAGCGAATACGCCAACCTTCATCGCAAAGAAGGGATATGGAACGCACTAGAGGGAAGAGGCTATTCTGGGATGGAGGGTTCAAGAGCTTAACCGCTTCCATATTATCAGATTGAACAAAGATGTGGCTGAATTTATGATGTTTTGCAATCTTTAGCCCTTCCAATATACCCCAAAGTTCTGTTTGTAATACCATTGTGATTCCAATGTTTTTGGAGAAAGAAAGAAGGTGTGAGCCTGAGTGGTAACGGAACACTCAGCCAATCGAACCAACTCCAGTGATGGGAGATACGGAAACATCGGAGTTAAGACAAATCCAACGGACGGTTGGTGAGACCATTGAACATTTTCAGCAACTGTCGAATAGGGCAGGGAATGTTGGGCTAGTGCGATATTGCAGAGTCTTGCCCACTGCACACTAATGTGGAGAAGAGTAGGGATATCCATGATATTTTCCGGTGAAGATGTAAGTGTTACGACGCTTCCACGTTTGCCAAATGATTGAAACAAAAAATTGCTGCCACGGGCCTTCGTTTAAAGAACAAATGCGAGTACAAGATATACCATTTAAAATCCATTCCTGCAGAGAAGAAATAAAGAAGTTGAAGTGTAAAAGATTCTTTGGAAGTGAATTCCATAACTTGGGCATGTTAGAACAGTTACGTAATATATGTAGAAGAGTTTCATCCGGACCACCACAAAGAGGGCACGATGCATTTGGGGCAAGAGATCTTATTTGACAATTATGATTCGTCGATAGCTTGTCTTGAAGAGCCAGCCAAAGAAAACCACGTATCCGCTCAGGGATTGATAATTCCCAAACTAAATTCCAGGAGTAATTAGCAAGCTGCCAATGGTTGTGAGAGATTTGGAAGTAAGCACCTTTAACCGAGAACTCTCGTTTTTTATAATTTCCATTCCAGAAGCAGATATCCGGACCAAGAGAAGCCTCAGGAGGAGAGATGGCTTGGATGTACGGTAATATTGAGTGATCAAATTGATTTCCAAGAATATTCCAGTTCCATTCTCCAGTGTCAAGGACGAACTGGTGAAGGAGAGCAGCATCATTCACGGGGGTGGACGGGGAGCGCCATTGGAGGAGAGGACCCAGTTTTGGGATCCAATTATCAACCTAGAACTTAATAGTATTACCATCACCGACCGACCAAGCCACATTTCGTAAATAGAGTTGCCAGAACGAAACTAGAGAACTCCAGAAGGAGGAACTGTTAGATCAAGAAATAGAATGAGGACAAGGATCTATAACCTTGTATCTTTCCCTTGAAATTCTGATCCAAAGTGAGTTTTGGTGAATGAATTAAAGCATGACAAATTTTAGAAAAAAGCAATGTTTTGATCCCTTACATGTCTTAATCACAAGCCTCCACAAACACGTGGTTGACATAAAACAATCTAGCTAACCAAAGAAAAGATGAAGAATTACTACTCCCACCCCAAATAAACCGCCTCACAATTCGTTCAATCTCATCACAAATAGTAGCAGTGGGCATACAAGATTGCATGGTGTAGGATGAGATGCTGAGTAGAACCGACTTCGCAAGGGTTAATCGACCGGTGAAGGAGAGACTCCGAGTAGCTTAACCTGTGAGACGGTTATGGACTTTGTCTAGGATATAACGGAAACTATCCATTGTAGCACCAGTGTGACGGACCGGAGTACCCAAATATTTTCCAAGATCCGTAACCACTTGGAAGCCAAGATGGTTGCTTATCACCTGTTGTAACGCTATGTCAGTGTTGGGGGAGAAGAAAAGCTTGGTCTTCTGCTTATTAACAATGTGCCCAGAGTGAACACTAAAGGAATTTAACAAATTGGATGTTGAATAATTAGGTAAAGAAAACAAAAAGAATACAAAAATTTTAACGAGGTTCAGCAATGTGCTTACGTTCTCGGTGCCTTAGGCGACGCTAGAATTTTTATTCAATTCAATGTCTCATAGGTTTAGATTACATCTCCTTTTATAATAAATAAACATTGTTACATATTTGCAAAAATAACTCTGTACCATACTGCAGGGTAAGGGGGCGCCCCAACCCACATAATCGTAACCCCCACTACGAGACTTTCCTTACAAAGAAAAGATATCCTGCCATACCTAACAAATCTCCACCTTGGAAAATATCTTGCCTCTTAGGAAACATTCAATGTGGGTTGGGTTACTTACTTCTTTAACAACTCGAAACATTCAACTAGTCCAAGCAATGCATGAACTTGTCTATCGTAACTGGCTTGGTGAACATATCAACAACATTCTCATCAGTATGTATCTTCTGAAACAAAATCTCTCCAGATGCAACCAACTCTTTGATCTTGTGAAACCTTACATCAATATGATTGGTTTTAGCACAATATACCTGATTCTTAGCCAAGTGAATAGTACTTTGATTGTCACAAAGCAACTGAACTCCACCTTACTGAACACCCAACTCCTTCACTAAATCAGTAAGCCATAAAGCTTTTTTTGTTGCTTCAGCCGCTGCCATATATTCAGCTACAGTTGTAGATAATGCCACAACAGATTGAACAGTAGACTTCCAAGAAATAGGCCCTCCACCAAGAGTAAAGACATACCCTGTCGTAGATATTCTATTATCCAAGTCACCCGCATAGTCTGAATCCACATATTCTAAAACCAAAAGATTATCCCGCTGGCTACCAAAAACAATTCCATGTCCCACAGTACCCTTTAAGTACCTAAAGATCCACTTGACTGCTTCCCAATGTTGCTTACCAGGTTTAGACATGTACTTACAAACTTGACTAATAACATGAGCTAAATCAGGACGAGTACATACCATTGCATACATCAAGTAGCCAACAACATTAGAATACATAACCTTTGCCATATCTTTAGCTTCCTTATCTGTCTTAGGGCACTGTTCTGATGAGAGCTTAAAGTGATTCGCCAATGGAGTGCTCACTGGTTTTGCGCTGCTCATCGCAAACCTTTCTAGCATTTTCTCAACATAACCACTTTGAGATAGCCACAATTTCCTTGAGTCTTTGTCCCTGCAAATTTCCATTCCATAAATTTTCTTTGCAGCACCTAAATCTTTCATATCAAATTCCTGACTCAATAAAGTTTTCAAACCGATAACATCATCCATGTTCTTCGCAGCAATTAACATATCATCAACATACAATAACAGAAAAATAAAAGAACTATCATCAAGGCTCTTAACATAGACACAAAAATCATACTCACATCGCTTGTAGCCAATCTTAATCATATAGGAGTCAAACCGTTTGTACCATTGTCTCAGAGACTATTTCAACCCGTACAAAGATTTCTTCAATCTGCAAACTAAATGCTCGTTTCTAGGTTGAGTGAAACCTTCAGGCTGTTGTATGTAGATATGCTCCTCTAAATCACCATGTAAAAAGCAGTTTTAACATCCATATGCTCTAAATGCAAATCCCAACTAGCCACAAATGCAAGTACTGCTCGAATTGAAGTGTGCCTGACCACAGGAGAAAAAATTTCATCATAATCAACTCATTTTTGCTGTGAAAAACCCTTTACTACCAAACGAGCCTTGAACTTCTCCCCATCTTTTTCTGTTACTTTTGGTTTCTTCTTATACACTCATTTGTAACCAATAGGCTTCTTACCCTCAGGAAGGCGAACTAACTCCCATGTGCCATTGTGATTCAAAGACTCTATCTCCTAAACCATGGCAGCCATTTACTTTTTATTTTCCTGACTAGTAACAACATCATAAAAAGTAATCGGATCATCACTACTAACAGTAAGTGCAAAAAAGACAAAGTCTTCAAAACCCAATATGTTCGGAGGCTTTATATTCGTCCGTCTCACCCTGTCTCTGGCGAGACTATAATCCTACAAATAATCCGTAACGGAACCACTAGAAGTCGGTTAGAAGTTTCTATTTTCTCAACTGAAAACTGCTCGAAATCCACCACTGTCGTGTCTTTCTTCTGCTGTAATATGGAATGTTCATCAAAAGCAACATCTCTATTGATTACAATTTTTTCGCAACTGGATCCCAGAGCTTGAATCCTTTGACACCTGTCTTGTAACCCAAAAAAATGCACTCCTTCGATTTTGCATCAAGTTTGGATCTCTCATCAGCAGGTACATGCACATAAGCAGGACAACCAAAAATCCGTAAGTGATCAAAAGTAACATAATGACCAGTCCATACCTCTTCTGCAACTTTCCCAACCAATGTTTCCCTTGGCGATCTATTGATAAGATAACACGCCATGTTAACAGCCTCAGCCCAGAAGTGTTTGGGAAGCCCCACATTCAACCACAAACATCTTGTAATACCCTAATTTTGTCCGGGCAATTTAATTCATTTAAAGATGCTTGAGAATTAATTTAGAGGTAATCGTGCTCAAATGAGAATTTAATTCAAATGATGAATGGAAGCTTGCATTTTGGGGACAACATGAAAATCAAGAAACTTTTGTGCTTAATTGGATTGATATCGTATATGTTTCATTTTGGAGATCGAGATACAAATTGAAATTCAACCCCAAATTAAGTGTTTAAAGTCCACTTATAAGTCCAAAATAGATTACAAATATTTATGGACCAATTACAACCCAAATTAATTACAAGCTCAAGACAAACCCAAGACCCGAGCACCCCACGTGAAGGCCTTGTTCTGCTCCATAACACCCGGTCACCAGCAGCCTCACGTGAGGCTCCTTTGCCCATACGAGCACCAAGCCCGAGCTCCAGCATTCCTCCACTCCCAACAGCAGCTGGTGCCTCCCGAGGCCTTGTCCCATGTTCCCATGTCACCTGTGCCCATACTGCTGAAGCTCCACTGCCCATGCCAACACCAAACCTGAGCAGAACAGCTCTGTTCCCCATCACCCACCAATGGCAACAGCTCGTGCATGCCCTGCAAACAGCAAATCCAAGGTGATGAAGCAGCGCATTAATATAGAAAACAACATAACAGGGGGGTCACGGGCAGCAGTGAACAAGGAGAAATCAACCACGAGACAGAACGAAAAATAGCAATCAATATAGAATCACGGGGATATCAATTAATGGGGGGGCAGATTAAAGGCAACGAGGATTCACGGACAGAGGAGGACCCATCAAGAACAGAACCGAAAATTCACCAACAAAAGAGGGAGGTTCGGCTTTTCTACAGAGGATGGGGGGAACAACGAAAAAAAAGGAGATTTTGGAGACCTCATTTATTTGGAGTCGAAAGCAATGTAATAGGGGGGACTTCATCGACGAATGAAAAAAAAATGTAAGCAGAGAAGTTTTTCCTGGTGGTATTCGATAAGGACGGTAATGCAAAGGAGTTTTTTTTTTCATTTCTTACAAAATTTACAGTAAAGCAATATTTCGTTGTGTGCATGCTTCCATCTTTTCAAAACTAAAATGCAAACAAAGTGAGAGAATGATTCGTTTACCCAGCTCTGTTTCGAGTCTCCGTCGGGGTAGTCCGCATCGCCGGTAATAGGTCGGTTCTTCTCTTCGTTTGGAACCTTGCGTGTTGCGTATTTGGTTTAGCTGTCATCGATTGGGTTTCAAAATAAAAAAAATTAGAATAGAAGAGAAAGAGTTAGTTTGTTACCCTTTTTGTTGATCCCGTCTTCGCCGAGCGTTGAAGGCCGTGGTGGTCTCGCGGTTTAGCAGTGAGATTGGGTTTGGTTTTAGCCCTTTGGTTTAGTTTCCGTTGAGAGAGGTTTGGGGGTTTATGTTTGGTTATGAGCGAGGTTAATGCTAGTGTGTGGCTCCTCACCGGAGTCGTAGAACGACGGTAGCCATGGAGGCTTTGGTGTTTAGGCTCTTCGTCGGTGGCTAGGGGAGAAGACGAGAGGAGAATCATCGGTTAAAGGGGGGCTTGCGGCTGAAGTTGGTATAAGTGAACTAGGGTTTTAATTTTAGTTTAAATAGGGTTATTAGCAAAGCATAAAACGACGTCGTTTGGTAGATTCAGGGTACCCGTTTCGCGTGGGGATTTTTCATGATCTGAGCCATTTCAGTTTTCAGCTGCATGCATTTTAGTCCAAAATTGATATATACGAAATTATGATTCAATCATTAGGTCTTGCATGTATTTCATATCGGTCCAAATTATTTGTTTCCTTGTTTCCAATTTTGCATCTATATTTTATGTGTCTTTAATTTCAGTCATGTGGCAATGTATGTGATTTCCTTTCTTTTTAGATTTGACTGTTCATTTTCGTATGTTACATTTTAGTCCCTAGGTCGTAGTTTGCATGTTTTTAATTGTGTTTCTGTATTTTTCGCGCATTTCATTTCGGTCCCAGGTGTTATGTTATTTAAATTTTGTTATTTTAGACTTTTGACTTTCATTGTTTTGCATGCTACGTTTTAGTCACTAAATCACATTTTCCAAGTTTATAATTTGATCTTCATGTGTGTAAGTGTTTTTTTAGTTATTTGTTTATGTTTTTTTCTCTTTTGTTTGTTTTCGCATTTGGCACGTAACTTTGGTTAATTGGCATTTTAGTCTTTAAATCTAATCTGTGGTGCTTTTAATTTGATATTTGTATTTCATGTGCATTTAATTTTGGTCATAAATGTCGGTTATTTTGTTTTGTGATTTAGACATTAGGGCTCCAAGTTTTACATGTTACGTTTTAGTTCATGTTTAAGTTTCTTATGTGTATGCATGTATGATTAGTTATGGTTCAGTGTAGGCTTGTCCTAGGTTTGAATGATGATGATATGTGTGCATATGTTACTACGTGGTTCATAAGCATGGATTTAGATGTAATGTATCCTTTTATTTAATTAGTTTTTGCATGACATCCTTTTTGCATAATTTGCATGATAGCCTCATGAGCATAACTCGAAATTATCACATAATTTGATTAAGGGTAATATCCTTTTAATTTAAAATTATTTTAAGTGGGTTGTCTTAACTGATTAGATATCCGCTTTCGACGATTTTAAATTAAAAGTGTATCCCAACAGTGTCACTAAAAGAATTGATTAATCACTTTAAAATTTGGGAATGAAAGAAAAAGAAATATTCGGCTATTTAAATTATTTGAGAAAAGATTGTTAGAACTCACCTAAAGATCTGGTCTCGATATTTTTAAATAATCGAATATCCTTTATCTTTCTAATGACTCGGTAATTTTAAATTCGTGGCTTTTGAATGTTACACATTTGCATTTTTGTTGTTTAAAGGGATCATTAATCAAATTAAACTCGAATTTGTGAAATTCGTCGCAAAGACATTAATTAATCGACTAGGTACCGATTTAGGGCGTTGTGGGGGTGCTAATCCTTCCCCACACGTAACCGACTCCCGAACTTGGATTTTGGTGACGTAGACCGTAAATTTGTCGTTTTAATTAAAATTAATTTTTATTAAAAATGACAACGTTGTTGGGTGCCCAATCACACCCTAATCAAAGATTGGTGGCGACTCCTCGAACCTTATGTTTTTATCGTAAAGGAATTTCCAAATTTTCGAAACGAGAGGTTTTTTTAAAAAATCACATTGTTTTTAATTAAAAGTTCAATTGAAAAGAGAATAATTAAAAATGACGCGGTTTTTCAAAATCTCGCCCCACGGTTTAAAAATCGTTTCGACAGCTTGGCGACTCTGCTGGGGACTTTTTAGAGAGTCAGGCCTATAGTCGATTAATTAATTGTCTTTGCAAACGAAAGTTGTAAGTTCACTTTAATTTGATTTTTGATCTCAGATTTGTTTTAAATTGTTGTTTGCATTTTAATGTGCGTTTTAATTAACAAATAAATAGTTGTACTAACGTGTGATTTACATGTTTCAGTTTTTTGACCTTCACTTTAGTTTGTTGTGTTTCTTGGATCGAGGGAAAGGATTATAGGTTTCTCCTTTACTGTCGCAACAACCATTTTGATATTTAGAGCCTTCTAACTGTGCTCTGTCCCGTTAGGTAGGGGTGAACGCTACGCTTACGTGAGAAAAATTACTTTTCTCCGCATGGGCTTTAGCAAGTAACCTCTGGGGTACATGCCTTATGTTTACGAGTGAAACATTGAGTTTCCTCGCATGGACATAGGGAAATGTATCCTCTCGAAATTGAACTTGATCCGTTTTAAGCCTATAATGGGCGAGGATCGAGGGTCTGGCAAGCCCAAGGGGGCACCAGCAAAGGACAATTCGAGGACCCTTTTAGAAATACTGAAACTCTGCCCATCTTATGTTGAATTTCTGTCTGCAGACACGAAGGGGAAACTCATTCTAACCTTTTCCTCGAATTTATTTTTGCAATAAGTATGAGAACTAGAAAAGCATGCGGTTAGGTTTTATATTTTCGCACAAAACATGTGAATTAGATACCATGCGGTTAGGATCTTTTATGAATGACAAAACATGTGGGTAGATATCATGTCGGGTAGGATCTACTAAAGCATGATTGGGTAGCCAGCATGTGAGGGTAGGTTTTATGTGATGTTTACGGTATCCACTATCTTGTTGTTTATCTTATGTGTACTAACCCGTTTTCGTTCTATGTCTATTTTATTGTGATTTTATTGCATTTGCATCCTCATGTCATCGAGGGGTGTTAATTCACAAGTGATTGACTAACAAGAAGGCTGACCATATTGAGGCAAGAAATTCTCCACTATGTAGTCAAAACCAGGAGATCCAGAGATGTTCAAACGATCCATGAAGGACGGCCGATGAATGAAGAGATTTGAACCTGATTGAAGAAACTGTAAAGGCCAAGATGTTGACTCAAGGGATAGATACAGTCATACCAAGGACGAGAAGACCCTTCATAACGACATGAAGACCACTTCACATTGGAGGTGAGAATGGAGATTTCAAGATTCAATTTAAAGACATTCGACGTCATCAAAGGTGATGAAATACGCCAACAACTTTGGAGGTGCGATACCAGATCCCATGAAGAGTACGACTCAAGGAAATGAAGAGATGAAAAATCGCAGTTGTATTTTGACTACATGGTGTACTTACGAAATTCTTGTTGTCTAAGTGAACGGTTGTTCTTAAGTGGTCACTTTTGGGATTAACACCTCGTGCATTTGCATTTGCATTTTGCATTTTCGCATCGCATGTATTAATTTAAGCATTTTTACATGCATCAATCATGAAAATATGAGAGTAACTCGTGAATGATGATGTGGCAGAAGCTCTGAAAGCAAATTGAAGTTACCCCGAGACGTGTTTCTAGAAAGATAGAGAGCAATGAATGAGATATTAGCACGAGTTAGTAGGATCGAGAGAATTCAAGAACGGCTCGTAAAGACCCAACAAGAAATGATTGATGAAGTAAAGAAGTTCCAAGTTGAATCTAGGGAACAAATGTCCAAGTTGATGAGCATGATGATTACAGTGATATATGGGGATAAATCATCAGATGACCCTGTTACACAAGAAAAGATGAAGACTTCGGGTGAGAATCTGAAGGTTGGCGCTGCAGCCAATGTGATGATAGCAAATGATCAAGAACCTGTTAGGGGATGTGGTAATTCAAGTCAACTCCAAAAATCAAGTAAGATTCCAGAAGATGCTACGGAGATCATACTGGGAAAAGGAGAAGTTAAGGGTGAAACTTCTAATACGAAAGTGGAGCCGGACTCAAAGAAGAGAGGCATAGAGGATGTTCAAATGCCAGTGAAGAAGGCCAAAAAGAATAGAAAGAAGAAGAAGGGGATGTCTCTGATTTCGATTCTGATCTCATATTCAGACTTGTTACCCTTTCTTTTTGAAAGTGGGCTCCTAAAGCCTTTTCCTTCGAGGTATGATACTTATTTGCGTCCAGACTGGCAAGGTGTCAAAAGATCATGCGGTTATCATTCTCAAGAGTTTAGTCACTCTACAGAAGATTGTACGATCCTGAGATATAAAGTTCAAAACTTCATCACGGAAGGGTTGTTATGCTTTGAAAATGGAAAACCTAAGCTCCCCGGAAGCTCAAAACTTGTCGATGAAGGGAGATATGCAAATCAATGTCTCTCCCAAGATGTTGGTCAAACGTTAAACCTTCAAAGTGAACGTTCCAGTGGTCAGTCACAGGGTCTTCAATATGATCATAATAACGGCAAGGAGAAAGTAGGGTCAAAAGAGCTTTCATATAGCCAGATATATCCCAAGTTGCTCCAAGCCCAGCTGATTGCTCCACGTCTGGCCAAGCCTTTGTTGCCCCCTTATCCGAGTTGGTATAATGAGAAAGTTTCCTGTGAATATCATGCGGGAGCCCGAGGACACTCCGTCGATAATTGTAGCAACTTCAAACGACAAGTCCGAGATCTTTTGGCTCAAGGAGTTATAGAGGTGGATGCTAAACGGCTGAAAGTCAATCCCCAGAATAGAGTTGACGGGGTCAAAACAAGTGAAGTACATACGGAAGAAAGTGTTGAAAAAGAGAAGAGCAAAGTCAAGGAAATCGAGGTATGTGAAGCAGAGATAAATTACCCAACTCTCGAGACCTCTCTGACACTAAAAAAGAAGATAGAAGTGGGAAGTGACAAGATAAAAGTCAAAAGAGAGGTAGTCCGAGACTGGCCGCAGAAGATGTCTTGGGAAAATACGACCCTCAAGGTTTTTCAAGTGCCCATTTCTGACTTGCTATCCCCTTTAATCAAGAATCAATACCTCACTCCAAGGCCATTAAGAATGAAGACTAGCCCATCCGCTTATGGCTATGACCCGAATAGTGCTTGCGATTTTCATCTAGGGGCATTGGGCCATCACACTGATAAGTGTATACCATTGATGGAAGAGATAGAAAGGCTCGTTGACAAAGGAGTCCTGACAAGAGAAGTGATCGAGAAATGGGGAGTAAGTGAGGGTAAAAACCCTAATCCAACGGGGCACCCGCTATTCTAGGGAAAGTAGGGCCTTTTGGTTGAACAAGTGAAGGTTGTGCTCCACCACAATCGCATTTTTCATTTGCGGCATCTTGTTTGAACATGTTTTTTTGTACTTTCTCATCTTTCTATTTGTAAGGATATTTTAAATGAATTCATGTTACTTTAAGGATGGTGAGCATTGAATCGAATTTTCAACTTGAAATTCTTTGAATATCAATTGAATTAAAAGCTCTTTAATGATTAGAGTTATAAATCTTTGACAAAATGACAAGATTGAAACCCGATAAAACAAGGACCTTGACCTTACCCCCAGAAGATACAATCGAACACCATACCCTTTTCTTGCAGGAACCGATATAGCCTTCTCCTATCATAAGGGAATGAACCATAGGCTTGGTATTCAGGTATGCATAGGAGCGGACAACATGGGGCATCTTTTGCGTATGACATTACAAAATTGACTAGACCATTTTTGTTGACGACGTTCGATGATGATTATGATCTTTACGGATGAAATAGTCGAGTAGGTGAATCTAGTTTAGGTCAGTTGCTTGGAAATTGAACTCTAACGATGAGATTTTCTGACATTCAACAACACCTAGACTATGACAGGTTCTTCTTGACAAGCTTAAGAAATTGAATCCACATACTCATCAAAATATATAATATACATGTATACAATAAAGCTGAGCTATTCCACTAAGGCAATTGGTTATAGAGGAAACTCGAAAACCCTGGCTTTATGAATAGATTATACTCAAACCATGACCTTGATCGGGTACCTGGCAATTCGGTGTATGCTCCACTGTGATTGTCAAGTCAAAGACTTTGTGATGAGATGAACCCTTCAGCTAGCCTGATAAAGGCAAATTACAATAAAGTTGATTTCAGCTAGCCCGATAATGGCAAATTAAATCAAGTTTATCTAAATAAGGAGTTGCGATAAAAATGGACTAAGGGAGTTAAGGAACACCTGTCATAGTCAATTTCACACGAGCACTCAGAAATTTCATTTTTAGATCGATATTTCTGCACTACCTTGGTTAGAGGAGTCTACGAAGCTTGAACAAATGGAAGATTTCAGAGAACTGAAATGGAAGTGTTCTGGAAAGTCTAGTAATGGAGTATACTATTTGCGTCATTTTGTCCGCATCCTATTAAAATACCAAGCCAAGAAAGAAGGGCATGTTGTGATGGTCACAACGATCAAGAAAGAGATGGTATTTAGGTGGTCGAAGCCTTAGAAAATAGGAAGCCAACCTAAAACCAACCCCTCAATTTTGACACTTGTCAAAGATTTATAACCCTGAAAACATTAAAGAGCTATTGATTCTTTTGATATTCTGTGAATTCATGTTTATGATTTGATTTGATTGTGAGTCTGAATTAAGGGACAATGTTTTATAAGGTTCTTTCATTCTTTACTCCCTAAAATAAGAGAAAGAGAAAAACATTTTCAAACAGGACAGTTCAAATGTGGAAGGTCCTTGAAGTTAATGAGGCTCATTGTGCCTCTTTTTGAGAAGAAGAATAAGCAATGTCGGAGCATGAAGCAATCCGCAATCTTGAAGCAGATGGTCCAAGATATCAAAGTGGATGGATAGAACTTGTAATGTTTCCTTGTGACGTTGTCAGTAGCCCATCAAGAAGAAGATGATCTCATCATTCAGGAGATGCACGTGTCCCAGCTCGTAACAAAATGCAAGGCATTATGTTAGAAAGGTTGATCATTCCTTAAGCATCGATGGAGGCGCGAAGAGAAGCCCTCAAGACATTTGGCCGTACTGTTGTGTGGCGGCACTAGAATTTGAGCATTCAAAGTTAAGAGATTTTGGTGCGAAGGGAGCCATGAATACCCACATTGGGGCATGACTGAACCCCCATCATTTTGAAATAACAAGATCCAGACGAAGAAGGCATTGAGAATGAGCCTTACAATTTGAGGTGTTGGGGTATTTTGGAAGACCCGTACCTTTATAAGATAATGTTGGGGCACAATTGAACCCCCATCATTTTGAAATGACAAGATTCAGACAAAGAAGGCATCAAGAATGAGCCTTACAATTTGAGGTGATGGGGCATTTGGAAGGCCCGTACCAGTATGAGATAATGTTGGGGCGCGACTGAACCCACCTCATGATGAAATTACAAGATTCAGACCAAGAAGGCATTGAGAATGAGCCTTATAATTTGAGATATTGAGGCATTTTGAAGGCCCGTACCAGAATAAAATAATGTTGCGACATTAGTGAAGGCCTGTTTTAGCCAGAGGTATTGATGTGGGACATTTTTGAAAGCCAATGAAGGCCTGTGGAGAAATCATTGAAATGAACAAATATTTCCAATGGGATAGAAATGTATGAATGCTGAAAATAGTGAAACAGTGACACTGGGGTTTACAGTATATGATCATTTTGTCCATCATCAGTTGCATCATTCTGGTGATTTCACATGCATTAATGTTGGCAAGCCAAAACATCTCACCTTAATTTCTATTGAGTTTTGGTATCCTTGTAATACCATACAAAAACACTGAACACTATGCAAAGAGCTTCTCTGGTGGAAAGATATGAGCAGAAACCGCATGAAAAGATGAATATGTTTTCAAATGATTTACGAACCGGTAAAAATGATGTTGAATCAATGTTGTGATCATGTGTTGTTTCCATTACCCAAGATGAAGGTTGTCTTACGCATCTCCAAGGTTAAAATGAGAAATGACGTGGTGACTTGAAGAATTGGGGTAGATCCTCCTTGGGATGTGCTGCAAGAGTCAAATCAGAATAGATGCTGCTATCCCATTGATCTTTGTGGAGTCCGGCATAGTCATGCATAGTCTCAAAAAAAAAATAGGGCAACACAATCATGCTTCTGGCCATAGCAAGAAGTTGAGAGAGAAAACACTTTCTTTGAAATGAAGAAAGAAGACAAAGACGACAAGAATATAGAATAAGATTAAATTGATCTTCAATGATGCAAGTTGGGAACTATGAGTTGCTACACGAGTATAGAAAACAGACCCTGGAAAGAATGATCAAGTAGAAGAAGACTGAGTTCGCCAATTTGAAGGCAAACAAAGATTGATTCAACATTTATGCATTCATGAGAACATCATCTGCATAAAAGAAAATGCATGACACAGATACATTTAATTGCATTAATGATTTATGCATAAACACATGATTTTGACAGGTCTTCCATTGAAGAGAGAAGATGCAGAATGTTGAAATCCCGATGATTGAAAGGGAGATTTCAAACCTCAAATGCAAAGAGTTGCATTTAAAAAGGCATACCCTGAAGAACAGAGAGGTCTAATCCACAGAAGAAGCATTGCTTTGAAGTGAAGACCATCAGATGTAGAAGAAAAACGAAGATTTTCGTGTATGAAGAAAGACTTGCACACATGAGATTGGAGAAAAACCATCCTAAGCCTTCACCGGAGAATAGTGAAGCAAACCATCTGAAGCCTTCACCGGAGAATAGTGAAGCAATCAATCTGAAGCCTTCACCGGAGAATAGTGAAGCAAACCATCATAAGTCTTCACCAGAAAGTAGTGAAGCAAACCATCTTAAGTCTTCACCAAAAAGTAGTGAAGCAGATCCATTTTAAGCCTTCTCAGAAGAGTGATGGAACAAACCATCCGATCATCAGATGTAGGAGAAAAAGAAAAAGTTTTCGAGTACAAAGAAGCTGATCAAGTGATTAAAAGGAAACGCGCGCGAGGAGTCATTAACCGATTCAAGGTTCGACCTTTGAAGCAAATCAAACTCAAGCCTTCACAATAAAGTGGTGAAGCAAATGAAGATTATTTGAGTTCTATACTCCCTAGAGAAAGAGGGAGCGAACCCATTTGAAGATGTCCGAGTTCCATACTCCCTAGAGAAAGAAGGGGCGAACCCGTTTGAAGATGTTCGAGTTCCATACTCCTTAAAGAAAGAAGGAGCGAACCCGTTTGAAGAGATATCCGAGTTCCATACTCCTTAATGAAAGAAGGAGCGAACCCGTTTGAAGATGTTCGAGTTCTATACTCTTTAAAGAGAGAAGGAGCGAACCCGTAAGAAGAAGATTTTTGAGTTCTATACTCCCTGAAGAAAGAGGGAGCGAACCCAGTTGAAGATGTTCGAGTTCCATACTCCCTAGAGAAAGAGGGAGCGAACCCGTGAAGAGATGTTCGAGTTCTATACTCCCTAAAGAAAGAGGGAGCGAACCCATTTGTTGAAGATTGTTCGAGTCTTATACTCTCTGAAGAAATAGGGGGCAGACGCAATCGTTGAAGATTGTTCGAGTCTTATACTCTCTGAAGAAATAGGGGGCAGACGCAATCGTTGAAGATTGTTCGAGTCTTATACTCTCTGAAGAAATAGGGGGCAGACGCAATCGTTGAAGATTGTTCGAGTCTTATACTCTCTGAAGAAATAGGGGGCAGACGCAATCGTTGAAGATTGTTCGAGTCTTATACTCTCTGAAGAAATAGGGGGCAGACGCAATCGTTGAAGATTGTTCGAGTCTTATACTCTCTGAAGAAATAGGGGGCAGACGCGATTGATGAAGATTGTGGGTCTTATACTCTCTAAAGAAATAGGGGGCAGACGCAATCGTTGAAGATTGTTCGAGTCTTATACTCTCTGAAGAAATAGGGGGCAGACGCGATTGATGAAGATTGTGGGTCTTATACTCTCTGAAGATATAGGGGGCAGACGCGATTGTTGAAGATTGTTCGAGTCTTATACTCTCTGAAGAAATAGGGGGCAGACACGATTGATGAAGATTGTGGATCTTATACTCTCTGAAGAATAAGGGGGAAGACGCGATTGTTAAAGATTATTCGAGTTCCATACTCCTTGGAAGCAATAGGGAGCGAACCTATTTTTAGAAAATTCTTTTCAAGACTCACCCTGAAATAGCAGTGAAGCAAACCATCCATAAAACCTTCAGCCTTTTTCAGAATAGTGTTAGAGCAAGCCATCAGGTCATCGGATGTGAGGGGAAATCGAAGATTCTCGAATATGAAGAAGCGAAACAATCCATTAAAAGGGTTCGTGCAAGTGAGATGAAGGCGAAAGTCAAGAGGAAGACTGAATAAGGGAAAATGACGCCGCAATCAGACAAAATTAGGTTATTATTTGTCTTTGCTACGTTCTTCTGTTCACAACAACGAGCAAAGAGGGGCAGCTGTAATACCCTAATTTTGTCCGGGCAATTTAATTCATTTAAAGATGCTTGAGAATTAATTTAGAGGTAATCGTGCTCAAATGAGAATTTAATTCAAATGATGAATGGAAGCTTGCATTTTGGGGACAACATGAAAATCAAGAAACTTTTGTGCTTAATTGGATTGATATCGTATATGTTTCATTTTGGAGATCGAGATACAAATTGAAATTCAACCCCAAATTAAGTGTTTAAAGTCCACTTATAAGTCCAAAATAGATTACAAATATTTATGGACCAATTACAACCCAAATTAATTACAAGCTCAAGACAAACCCAAGACCCGAGCACCCCACGTGAAGGCCTTGTTCTGCTCCATAACACCCGGTCACCAGCAGCCTCACGTGAGGCTCCTTTGCCCATACGAGCACCAAGCCCGAGCTCCAGCATTCCTCCACTCCCAACAGCAGCTGGTGCCTCCCGAGGCCTTGTCCCATGTTCCCATGTCACCTGTGCCCATACTGCTGAAGCTCCACTGCCCATGCCAACACCAAACCTGAGCAGAACAGCTCGGTTCCCCATCACCCACCAATGGCAACAGCTCGTGCATGCCCTGCAAACAGCAAATCCAAGGTGATGAAGCAGCGCATTAATATAGAAAACAACATAACAGGGGGGTCACGGGCAGCAGTAAACAAGGAGAAATCAACCACGAGACAGAACGAAAAATAGCAATCAATATAGAATCACGGGGATATCAATTAATGGGGGGGCAGATTAAAGGCAACGAGGATTCACGGACAGAGGAGGACCCATCAAGAACAGAACCGAAAATTCACCAACAAAAGAGGGAGGTTCGGCTTTTCTACAGAGGAGGGGGGAACAACGAAAAAAAAGGAGATTTTGGAGACCTCATTTATTTGGAGTCGAAAGCAATGTAATAGGGGGGACTTCATCGACGAATGAAAAAAAAAAATGTAAGCAGAGAAGTTTTTCCTGGTGGTATTCGATAAGGACGGTAATGCAAAGGAGTTTTTTTTTTTCATTTCTTACAAAATTTACAGTAAAGCAATATTTCGTTGTGTGCATGCTTCCATCTTTTCAAAACTAAAATGCAAACAAAGTGAGAGAATGATTCGTTTACCCAGCTCTGTTTCGAGTCTCCGTCGGGTAGTCCGCATCGCCGGTAATAGGTCGGTTCTTCTCTTCGTTTGGAACCTTGCGTGTTGCGTATTTGGTTTAGCTGTCATCGATTGGGTTTCAAAATAAAAAAAATTAGAATAGAAGAGAAAGAGTTAGTTTGTTACCCTTTTGTTGATCCCGTCTTCGCCGAGCGTTGAAGGCCGTGGTGGTCTCGCGGTTTAGCAGTGAGATTGGGTTTGGTTTTAGCCCTTTGGTTTAGTTTCCGTTGAGAGAGGTTTGGGGGTTTATGTTTGGTTATGAGCGAGGTTAATGCTAGTGTGTGGCTCCTCACCGGAGTCGTAGAACGACGGTAGCCATGGAGGCTTTGGTGTTTAGGCTCTTCGTCGGTGGCTAGGGGAGAAGACGAGAGGAGAATCATCGGTTAAAGGGGGCTTGCGGCTGAAGTTGGTATAAGTGAACTAGGGTTTTAATTTTAGTTTAAATAGGGTTATTAGCAAAGCATAAAACGACGTCGTTTGGTAGATTCAGGGTACCCGTTTCGCGTGGGGATTTTTCATGATCTGAGCCATTTCAGTTTTCAGCTGCATGCATTTTAGTCCAAAATTGATATATACGAAATTATGATTCAATCATTAGGTCTTGCATGTATTTCATATCGGTCCAAATTATTTGTTTCCTTGTTTCCAATTTTGCATCTATATTTTATGTGTCTTTAATTTCAGTCATGTGGCAATGTATGTGATTTCCTTTCTTTTTAGATTTGACTGTTCATTTTCGTATGTTACATTTTAGTCCCTAGGTCGTAGTTTGCATGTTTTTAATTGTGTTTCTGTATTTTTCGCGCATTTCATTTCGGTCCCAGGTGTTATGTTATTTAAATTTTGTTATTTTAGACTTTTGACTTTCATTGTTTTGCATGCTACGTTTTAGTCACTAAATCACATTTTCCAAGTTTATAATTTGATCTTCATGTGTGTAAGTGTTTTTTAGTTATTTGTTTATGTTTTTTCTCTTTTGTTTGTTTTCGCATTTGGCACGTAACTTTGGTTAATTGGCATTTTAGTCTTTAAATCTAATCTGTGGTGCTTTTAATTTGATATTTGTATTTCATGTGCATTTAATTTTGGTCATAAATGTCGGTTATTTTGTTTTTGTGATTTAGACATTAGGGCTCCAAGTTTTTACATGTTACGTTTTAGTTCATGTTTAAGTTTCTTATGTGTATGCATGTATGATTAGTTATGGTTCAGTGTAGGCTTGTCCTAGGTTTGAATGATGATGATATGTGTGCATATGTTACTACGTGGTTCATAAGCATGGATTTAGATGTAATGTATCCTTTTATTTAATTAGTTTTTGCATGACATCCTTTTTGCATAATTTGCATGATAGCCTCATGAGCATAACTCGAAATTATCACATAATTTGATTAAGGGTAATATCCTTTTAATTTAAAATTATTTTAAGTGGGTTGTCTTAACTGATTAGATATCCGCTTTCGACGATTTTAAATTAAAAGTGTATCCCAACAGTGTCACTAAAAGAATTGATTAATCACTTTAAAATTTGGGAATGAAAGAAAAAGAAATATTCGGCTATTTAAATTATTTGAGAAAAGATTGTTAGAACTCACCTAAAGATCTGGTCTCGATATTTTTAAAAAATCGAATATCCTTTATCTTTCTAATGACTCGGTAATTTTAAATTCGTGGCTTTTGAATGTTACACATTTGCATTTTTGTTGTTTAAAGGGATCATTAATCAAATTAAACTCGAATTTGTGAAATTCGTCGCAAAGACATTAATTAATCGACTAGGTACCGATTTAGGGCGTTGTGGGGGTGCTAATCCTTCCCCACACGTAACCGACTCCCGAACTTGGATTTTGGTGACGTAGACCGTAAATTTGTCGTTTTAATTAAAATTAATTTTTATTAAAAATGACAACGTTGTTGGGTGCCCAATCACACCCTAATCAAAGATTGGTGGCGACTCCTCGAACCTTATGTTTTTATCGTAAAGGAATTTCCAAATTTTCGAAACGAGAGGTTTTTTTAAAAAATCACATTGTTTTTAATTAAAAGTTCAATTGAAAAGAGAATAATTAAAAATGACGCGGTTTTTCAAAATCTCGCCCCACGGTTTAAAAATCGTTTCGACACATCTGACTCTTTCATTCAACGACATGTTCATTCGTTCCGCAACACCATTTTGTTGTGGTGTCTTGCGCACTGTAAAATGCCTCTTAATCCCATGCTTCTTACAGAAGTTTAGAAACTCTGAATCTGTGTACTCCGTACCATTTTCAGACAACAAACACTTGATTTTTCATCCTGTTTGGTTTTCTACCTCAGCTTTCCACAACTTGAACTTCTCAAAAACATCAAACTTGTGTTTCAAAAAATACACCCAAACTTTTTGTGAAAAATCGTCAATAAAAGTAACATAATACCTAGATTCACCCAAAGACGATGTCGTGGAAGGCCCCCATACATCTGAATGCACATAATCAATAATCCCTTCAGTTGTGTGCTTCTCAGTCTTAAAACGAACTTTAGTCTGTTTACCAAGAAGACAATACTTGAAAAAATCGAGCTTACAGCTTTTAACACCATGCAACAGTTTTTTTTTATATAATTCAGCCATACCACATTCACTAAGATGAGCAAGACGCATATGTCGCAGTTTGGTAGTATCATCACATGATTCAATATAATGAACTCCACCTACAACGGTACTCCCTAACAATATGTAAATATTCCCTGCAGTCATATTCCTTTCATCACATTCAAAGCTCCTTTAACAATCCAAATGGTTTCCCTATCCTCATCAGCCTTAGGGATAAAACCATTCTTGTGCAAAGTGCCCAGAGAAATCAAATTCTTCTTCAAATCTGGGATATGCCGAACACCATACAACGTCCGAACATAACCATCATACATCTTAGTTCTGACATCACCAATACCAACAATATTGCAACATAGATCATCACCCAAATAGACAGAACCAGAATTAACCGACCTGTATGTCGAAAACCATTCCCTATTTGGTGTAATGTGATAAGAACATACAGAATCAAGAATCCAAGCATCCGTCAATTGAGTCGTTGAAATAGAGAGCATATCACCCTCTCTGTAATCAAAATTTTCATCCTCGACCACATTCACAGACTTGGATGAGTCATCACGCTTCTCATCAGTCTGCTTTTTCAACTTCGGATAGTCTCGCTTCATATGTCCCGCCTCCTTGCATTTGTAATAGTGAATTTTCTTCTTATCCCTATATTTGGATATGAAATTCCGCTTCCCAGACCCTGCCTTCTCTGGCTTCCGTCCACGGTCTCGATTACCCTTGATATATAAGTTATCAGCTTGAGAGCTTTCCCCTGCATTTTGCTTCCGCTGGTTGTGAGCCAACAAGGTTGTAGTAATCTCCTCAACTTTGATAGTCTATTTCCCATATGTAAGAGTAGTCACCATGTGTTCGTAAGAGGGAGGTTACGAAAACAACAAAATCATCTCTTTGTCTTCATCCTCAATTTTCACATCAACCCGAGCCAAATCAGAAACGATTTGATTGAAGACATTCACATGTTGCGCCAAATCATGATCATCCTGTATATTCAGCCCATACAGCCGCTGCTTTAGATACAATTTAGTCGTTAAGGATTTGGACATAAACTGACTTTCCAACTTCTTCCAAATTTCATCTGGAGACGAAAAATGCATGACGTGATACATGACCTCGTCTGCCAAACATAATCGTATGGTTCCTACCGCTCGTTGCTACAATTCTTCCCAATCTTCCTCCTCCATCGACGCCGACTTTGTAGGTTGCAAAGCCTTCAGGATCCCTTGCTGCGCCAACATATCCTTCACCCTTGTTTTCCATAATCCGAAGTTACCCTGACCATCGAATTTCGTAACTTCGAATTTGGCTCTTGACATCTGATACCAATTGTTGAATAATCATGTAAAAAAATAGAAAGAACACAAGAATTTTAACGAGGTTCAGCAATATGCTTACGTCCTCGGTGCCTTAGGCGGCACTAGAATTTTTATTCAATTCAATGTCTCATAGGTTTAGGTTATATCTCCTTTTATAATAAATAAACCCTGGTACATATTTACAAAAATAACCATGTACCATATCGCGGGGCCGCAGCCCCCGCACCCTCAACCCACATAATCGTAACCCCCACTACGAGACTTTCCTTACAAAGAAAAGATATCCTGCCATACCTAACATTGGCAATATTGATAGCTTGGTCTAGATCCGCTCTGGCATAAAAAATTAAGTCGTTAGCCAAAAAGAGGTGTGAGAGGGGTGTACCATTACGAGACAACTTAAAAGCTTTCCAATAGTTGGAACTAATCGATTCAACAATACCTTGGCTAAGGCGTTCCATGGTTAAGTTTAATTTAGATTCAAAATCGAATAATAAAATTTAAATAATTTATAAATAAAAATATATTTAAATTTTCAGACAACTTTATATATTTAAATTTTGATGATTTAAAAATATAGATAATCGACTCACTCTCGTTCATCTACTCATTTTTTTAAAAAATTTAAGAACTGAATTAATATTTAATTAGTTTATGATATTAATTCAGTCAAATATGTAATATACATATATAGGAATGATTATAAGTTAGTACATATTGAAAAGACTCTCAGCCATTCGATAATAAACGTTCAAACATTCTTTTATATATAAATATAAAGTTTCATGTGTAGGAAATTCAGAGCGTGTGATAAACGTTAAATTTGGGCCGTTAGCTGGCCCCCGGAACTCTCGACTGATAGGGAATTCACTTGGCAGAAAACTCCAAACTGGAAAAGTGGGGGAAAAGACGCAAAGTGAGTGTAAATGATTTTTCCGGGAATCTTATCAATCCACATATATAAAATTATATATACATATATTTTATTCTATATAAACTATTGGTAAAGTAATTGTTTTTTCCACCTAAACTCTAAATCACATAGATTAATTATGTATAAAGGCATGAGTGAGAATGAAGGAAAGAAACAGGTAGTGTAAAAAGATGTTCACATTGATTTGAAGCAATATTTTGACTATTTTGATAGATCCTATAATATTGAATAGAGCAATATGGGAGAGTAATAAATTTTTTCGATTCATTTAGTCAATTTTATTTTAACAAAATTGACTTAACCAATTATAATCTACAAAATTTGAATAGACTACAGCTTGTATTTTTTTTTAAAAAAAAATCTTAAATCTAATCTTAATTCTGCTCGGAGGGAAGGTAAATGGGGACCCTAGGGAAGAAATAAAATGATCCTAGTGAATCTAGAACACATAATCTAAGGAAATATTTCAGAATACATATGAATTGCTTGACCACTAAATATACTAATTCATTGAAGTCTATATTTTAAACTTACATGACTGAATCAACTTTAACAGACCATACTAGCCTAATTCAGATATATTGTTTTTATATAAATATATTATAAGTATATTTAAAATATTGTATATATGTCAATTTTTTAGTTGGGTTAATTTTGAAATTCAAAAATAGACAACTGACGAAAAAACCAACAAAATTGACCCTAATGATAAAACAATTCAAATCCGAATGAATTAATGGAGGGTGCTACTTTCTCAATCTAAACAGAAAAATAATCTCCCCTAATGAGAAATAACTTGACAATGAAAACAATCCGCTTGAGATAACGCTATCATAGCAAGAAAAAGGAGACAATCTGCTTGAGAAATAACTTTCTTCTACATTTGCAGAACTCCAATTGCCAATCTTAAACAACCATAAGAATATACAATCAACTCTGCTGAAATGGAAGACTAGCAAGAGCAACTGACAGATTCAAAATTTTCGGTAAATTTGGAACTGATATTCGTCAATAACCTGTTGGACCTCAAGAGTGAAGTCAATGAGACCTTCAGGAATGGAATTACACTATAGTTGTGAGCAATTTCGGCATGTTGGCTAACGACATCAACCATGTACTCCGTTACGGTTCTAAATATGGCAGCAACCTCTTTTCCAATAATAATAATGCTAGGACGAGTTTTCCTTACCAAGCAAGTAGTATCAAACCCAAAACTTGTGTGGGAACCTCTTTGCATTTAATAGTTTTTGGGCATCCAATCTCTCAAGAAGCATTGAAACAACAATTTCAGGTCACGCCAAGCGGGAGATATCTAACACCCAATATCCTATCGGAATGACCCGAACCAAATATCAAGTATCACATTAGTCACTGAAGTGATTCGATACGAATCGTTATAAATATTTGTTTTCAGCCAAGCATGCTTGCAACCAATAGGCATACAACACACAACATACAATAGAAAGTTACACCGTCATAATATATCGATTGCAAGATCATTCATGCAAAATTTCATAAAGGTCAAATTAAAAGCGTTGGCATAAAGGTGTCTTTTCACATCAACATGCGAAACAAACTCAAACTCAAAATTGTATATTATAGCATGCAAAGTTTCAAGTGATTTGGACGTCAATAATACTTTCAATTATAATTCATTTTTAAAAATAATCATTAAATTAACCCTAAATTAATAAGTATCATGTTGAATTAAGAATTTAAAATGATTGTACAAAACATAACAAACGGACATATCATAATTATTAAATATGTTCTCTTCAAATAATGTCCAGGTCAAGCCATCCAAAATCGAAATTTCACAGTGTCAATATTAAAGTTGAGAGAACTTCACATTAATTTGTCGACTACAAGCCAATGACTTGGACTTGGTGTTGAAAAATCAAAGACACGAGAAAAGAATTCCAAATTTTATGTGACGAAGGTGTGTACATGTGTTTGAATATAATACACATGAAAGAAAGAAGTTAATAAATTAATGTCACGATAATATTCGGGTCCCTCCCTCTCTTCATATTCTGTGCATTCATCCACGAGCATGGAACCAACTAGGAATGGCAACGGGGCGGGTTCGGGGCGGGTTTTGCTCCTCCGTCCCCGCCCCGTTTCCCGTCGGGTTTTTTATCGGGACGTCCCGTCGGGGATTTTTTTTATCCCGTCCCCGAACCCGACCCAATCTTGAGAACCCAAACCCGAATCCGACCCAATCTCGAGAAAAATTGTTTTCATAAAATATTATATATATAATTAATATAAAATTATAAAATATATATATATATATATATAATCGGGGCGGGGATACCTTGCCACGAACCCGAACCCGAAAAAATCTCCGAAATTTACCCTGATACCCGACCCGATATTATTCAAACCCGACCTGACCCGAACTTAGCCGGGTTTCGGGTTTCCCTGTCGGGTTCAGGTTTGACTGCCATTCCTAGACCCAACACCAATATTTTTTTTTATTACAATAACTTTATATACTGTTCTATACTTATGAGTTTTGTATCTTAATATAGTTAGAAAACATTGTAAATTATTTGTATCAATACACATCCAATTATATTTTAAAAGTTTTTTAAATATTGCTTTATATACTAGTTATACGATGTATAAGGGCTTATAAATAGCCTTTAGAATTGTAGAATCAGATAATGGCTTTTTAAAAGAAGAAAAATAATATTGAATCATTAACCTATTAATAATATGGTGGTTAACTAGTAGTATAATACAAAAGAAGAATAAAATCATAACATTTTACTATTTACCATATTGCTACAAAACAAATAATAGTAAAAATAAATTATTCTTTTACTTTGACTCAATTATCAGGATAAAATTAGGTTGATGTTATACTTTAATCGGATTTAGATAAATTAAATTTGTATTTCTTTCGATTCAAGTTAAATTAGTTACGAGTCAATATCAATCCAGCCAGAATTCAAGTTAATTTTAGTTTAGTTCAATTTGTTTCGGGTTTTATATTGAGTTTGAATCATCATGTTCATGTCCATATTGAATCTTAAGTTAGATAAGTCTGTTTAAATAATTGGGTTTATATAAGTTTGTCATATCCAGCGAGAAGGAATTGTACAAATTCCTTAAATATTGTATTATCATTAGTAACTCATTTTGACCTTGTGTTATAATAAATAAATGTAAAAATTATCTTCTTTAATGATGACTTAGAAAAAGAGGTATACATAAAATAACATGAAGGATTCTTCACTATTGATGATGGACATTTGAGGTGTATTTTCCGAAAAATCATCGGTGATCGGTATATTTACCGATCTAACACCGGTCATATTATATTTCTCGATCTAACACCCGTAGCAGTAAAGCGCACCCCCTGAACCGCACTATATGTTGATTTGGCGCTACTTGGGGTATAGCGCGCCCCCTGATCCGCGCTATACGCTGACATGGGTTACACGTGTGTATAGCGCGCCCCTTGATCCGCGCTATTCGCCACGTAGGGGGTATAGCGCGGATCAGGGGGCGCGCTATACGCCACGTAGGGGTGAATTATATTTAAAGTGGTCCCTGGTCCGCGCTATATCTTTTATCTGAATAATTACATATAGCGCGGTGCAGGTACCGCGCCTTATATGGTTATAAATACACTCATCCGCCGGTTAAATTACTCACATCTCCTCGCATCTCTCCTCTCAGCTTATAAATTAATACAACAATTCCGTCAACGAGTAATAATTCTGGCAATCTTCTCATATTTGATTTAGAAGTTCGTGCGATTTTTCGTTATAAGGTAATTTTGTTATAATTTTTTAATTATACTTATTGTTTATTATCATTATTTGAAAAAAATATTATACTAATTATTTTCAATTAATTTTTATGTTTGTAAAATTGAAAAGCGGGAGCATACGTCGAAATAGTTTTGTGGTGCAGATAATAATATAAAATTATATATTATTTAAATTATTTACGTTGATGTGTAAAAAATTTATTGTGTTATATTTTCGTTCATATATAATTTATTTAATCAGGTTTGTTTCAGTTATTTTTTTGCAGATATAATATTGCCGCACTTTTAAACTCAAAGAATGATGCGACTTTCAGCTATTGTTTATTATAATGGTGAAATTCGAGAAGATGAAACCGACGTTGTTTTCGTATCAAATGAGCGTGTTAAAATATCATTCAAGAGAAACATAACTCTTGAGGAACTGATAACGAAGATTTCGAGGAAGATTCATGTTGGAAGTAGTAGAAGAATGTCGTCGTTGCAGTACAGATTTGCAACATCATTGTTGCCATTAACTTATACAACGTTCGAACTTTTGAGCAATGATGATGTTCAAATGATGGTTGAAGCCCAAAGTAATTATTCAGACGCTGCTATTGAGATGTATGCACATTTTGTTCAAGTGCGTACTGTTCGGGGTCAATCATTAAGCTCCCACTATGGGCTGACTGAACAAGTTGATCAAGTTGACAACCCGACTACAGTAATGTGTAATGATTTTAATGCCATAATGGGGAGACATTCATATGCAACTCCTTACGATATGTACCGAGGTGGGTCCACGAACAATCCGTATGGCAACACCGCATCCAGTTCAAGGGGAAGACATTCATCTGCAAATTTCTTTGACCTTAATATGGAGATGTCATCGACACAACAATCTGTGCAGTTTCCATTTGACACGATGGCTTCAAGCTCCAGGGGGAGGCATTCGACTGCGAGCTTTTTCGATCTCAATGTCGATATGGCTTCTAGTTCAATGGGAAGACATGCAAGTAGTAGGTTCTTCGACCTAAATGTGGAGCGCATGGAGGAACCATCATCTCCACCAGAAGAACCGCTTCGTGAGCCTGGTGCGGATGGTGCTGAGACCGGACTACTCATTCACCCAGAATCACCGCAATTCAACTCCGATGATGATGATGTAGATGAAGTTCCAGGAAATATAACACAAACTGACCCTCCTACACACATGTATGAAGCTGATTATGGTGCAATGTATTAGCCAGAATTTGCGGATATGCCTCATCTCGGTGACTATGGATATTACTCATCAATAAATAATGGTGAGTTATCTTTAGGCATGGAGTTTTCAAGCAAAGAAGAAGCGATGATGGCTATCAAAAATTACAATATCCATAATTCTGTTCAGTCCAGAGTCAACCGATCGACGACCGAAAAATATGTATGCTACTGTGCCCTACGCAAAAACGGATGCAATTGGATGGTTCGCGTATCGAAAATGAAGAGGAAAAACAACATATGGGAACTAACAGTATACAACGGTCCTCACACATGTTGTGCTGGAGGGGTCGACCAAGATCATCCCAACTTGGACTCTGAAATGATATGCCAAGCCATCATGCCCATGGTAAAAACAAGCTCTCATATAGCTGTTGCAGTGTTGATTTCAACTATACAATCGCAGTATGGGTACACTGTCTCCTATAAAAAGTTGGTTGGCAAAACAAAATGCCATTGTCAAACTTCATGGCGAATGGGATGCATCTTACAACGAACTTCCAGGTTGGTTTAGGCTGGTGCGGACGTTGAATCTTGGGAAAATTGTGGGCTTCGAAACCTCCTATGCATACCATAATGATCAAGTTCTTCGCGATCAAAGCCAATTCTACCAGGTTTTTTGGAGTTACCCACAGTGCGTTAATACTGCAAGCCTGTGGTCCAGATCGACGAGACTTTTTTGTATGGAACATACAAGCAAGTTTTATTATTGGCAGTTATCCAAGATGGCAATCGCAACATTCTTCCAGTTGCTTTTGCTCTTGTTGAAGGAGAAGATATAGATTCTTGGGCTTTTTTTCCTCTGAAATTTACGTGTACATGTTATCACGAGGGAAAACATTTGTGTCATTTCAGATCGCGGAGCTGGGATCAAAGCAGCAATGGAGTCTTTGGGTCCAATGTGGCAACCACCATTTGTCCAACATAGGTATTGTGTCTGACACATTACTGCGAACTATCATGGAATGTACAAGAAGAATTATGAGCGTCAATTAATTGTGCGTATGGGTAAGTGAAAGCAAGTTAGTAAGTTATACATTTTTTTATCATTTTAATTTTGCAAAGAAAGTAAGTTAGTAAGTTATACATTTTTTGATCAGGTTACGAACTACTTCCTTAAACGTTTGAATCAATGCTTCAAGATTTACAGGCGAAGAACGAGGAAGGATACGATTACATCAGCCTCATCGATAAAGAAATGTGGACGAACGCATATGATGGTGAATATCGATATGGACACATGACGACCAACTTGGCTGAGGCAATCAATTCAACCTTAAAGGGTGCACGTCACTTACTTGTAGCGGCTTTGGTAAAAACTACATATTTTCGTTTGGGGCGCTTTTTGCGAAGCTCGGGGGACAAGCTCAAACCTGGATGCAAGGCGGTCATGTCTATCACCCTAGATTAGTTGCAGATCTACAGAAAAAAGTTGATGCATCAAATGGAATGTCTGTAACAAGCTTCTCTAGAAGGCATGAAATGTTTCGTGTCACAGAGTTGCCGCGATCTCTTCAAGGGATTGATGTTGTGTCGTTAAGAGTAAATCTAAGGGACAGAACGTGAGACTGCGGGTTTTTTTCAAGCTCTGAAGTATCTATGCTCTCATGTGATAGCAACTTGCTCGCATACACGTCAAGACTATAACCATTTTGTGGATCCCGTATACCTACTATCTGAAGTTTTTAAGGTATACGAATTTGAGTTTCCCCCCATAGGTAATGACAAAGACCCTAATGAGGTTCAAGATTGGCTTCCGATTGTACCAAATCCGAGTTTATTGAGGGAGCGTGGTCATCCAAAATCCAATCGAATTCATTGCGATATGAATATTCGAGAAAGATCTAGACAAGACAGAAGATGTGAGCATTGTACAAACCCATGACACATTAGAACAATATGTCCACTTTTGAATCTATCAAGTAACAATTGATGAGGAAATGATGTATTTGTTTATCAAATAATAATTCTTGTATTTTAATTTGCATTTACTTCAAGTTAATGTCATTCGATAATCGCTGATGAAGATTAAAAAAACGAACACAATCATTAAATTTTATCAAACTAATAACAATTTGGTATTTAAATACAACAAACTTACAATAAGAATTAAATGGTAAATGATAACCAAATTACAATAACTGATATTAAATGGTAATAAACAAAATTAACTGAAATATATTAAAAAAAAGTCCAACAAATTTAACAAAATAAAGTAAGTATTAAATGAGAAATAATAAAAAATTACAATTAAACAAAATAAAGTAAATACAAATATAATAAAAAAATCTATCAATGCCTGCGTCGCGAATGTGTTCCGCAGGGCGGTGGCTGTCGGTCTCGAGGAGGATTTCTTCGTATCACTGGTTCTGACTCCTCGCTGTCATCGTCGTCGTCGTCGTCCTGAGCAGGTATATTAGGTTGATGAGGAGCTGATGACGATGAAGCACCTCCATAGAATAAGGACCCTGGAGGTGTATGACTGACTATTCCACCGGCCTGCGAAAACTGGGAAAACCCAAACATCGCTGATTATGAAAACTGTACAGGGAGGTGTCTGTGCTGCGGCCATGGATGATGAGGCTGAACCTGCCAAATATCCAACATATGAACCCCAAGTCAGATATGCAAACATAGACCCATAATAGCCTCCAGAAGGGGTGAATATGGCGGTGGCGGGGTCATAAAACCAGTTGAAGGCGGAGGCGGCTGTATCTGGTAATGGAAAGGCGATGGCGGCATCATATATAGCTGCGACATCATAAATGACTGCGGTGGCTGCTGTGAAGGTCCTGCTGGTACAGCTGAGGATGAACTGGAAGCACCTGCTCTCCGTCCACGAGTCGGGGGACGATGGTGCTATGTCGGTGAACGTCTCTGTCGACGTCGTGGAAAGGTCTACCCTCGTGCATCATCGGGAAGTAGAAACGGTTTCTCGTTACTGTTGAACCACTCATAATAATCCTCAGCATATATCAAGAAGTCAGTAAAAATGAGCTCTCTACGTGAAAGGCGCCGATGTCGATCCTCCCACAACATGACCCACTCATGATGCCTCACCAGCCAATATGTATCTGTCTTGCCGCGTCTATCTAAGCTATGCAACTCGCCCATATTGCGAGGTGCTTCCGGAATTGGTTGAAAACAACCAAATTGTCGGAGCACGCGATCAGTGGAGTGCCACTCGACGGTCGCATAACAGATCAGAGGGACCATCGCCATCCAAACATCTGATGGACCCCTCAACTCATGTGGGATCAACGCCCTCACAGCATCAGTAGAATATGGCACCCATTCAAACTAAAACAAATAATATATAATTTTTATCAAAATAATAATCTAATTATATAACTATAATCTAAAATCGATTTTTAAACATTAAAATTCATACTTGTGTGCCAGCCTTCTGATCGATTAACACCCTAATTTTTTTCTAAATCATTAGGTAGCTCCATATGATTTTTCCTATCAGTAGACCACCTATTCAAGGAAAAAAATTTATTATACGCTGTATAAAATTATTAATATACAAAATCAGTTTTATAATTACCATAGAAGTAGTGGAAATACAAATGGGTTCTTCACAACAGGACATAAAAAGGGCAATCGATACCATGCCCAAGACTGCAGCAGTAGGAGACATCTGCCGATAGCATTACGCCTGTAGTCAGTGGCTCCACACATCTCTCTGTACAACAAAGCCAAAACTGTCGAGCCCCAACTGAATGATCCGGCGAGACGAAAGTCGCTAAGATGTCGCAACCACATGCAGTGAACTAGGTTGCGTGATTTGTCCGGCATCAGCAACCCTCTTATCAACTGCAATATGCATGCCCGTGCATACATCTTAACCTCATCCTTAAAGGCGTCTGCGCTCAACTCCCGAAAATTGGCATCTAACCAATTTAACGGTATCCTACCTCCGATAAAACTTTCCGGGACACGTCCTAGATTATCCCGACACAAAGTAGTCCAAGATCCGGAAACTATCCCTGATATCACATCTCCATCCACCGGAAGCCCCAGGTGCATAGCAACATCCTCAAGCGTGATCGTGCACTCTCCGTATGGAAGATGGAATGTGTGGTCTCCGGCCTCCACAGCTCTACTAAGGCAGAAATAAGGTCTGGTTCTATCTTACAGGGACCCTGATATCTACCTATGTAACCAAATCCAGCCTCTACTAAATACGAAAAGACACGACTAGGTATCACTAACTTAAGATTCATAATAAAAGGATCTAATACACGGTCCTTCTCCTAAAAATAAATAATTATAAAAATTAATTCTTAATCTAATAATCATACATTAAATAAATCAACTAATTATTACTAATAATTTAAATTAAATTAAAACGTTAAAATGTTATTGTATCAGCAAAGTGTCGAGATATATGATTTCCATCCAAGCGAAGTAGGCTGCCTTCCATTATGTATCTGCAAAAGAATTATATTAGTAAAATATTAAATAAAGTAAAATACTTAAATAAATTAAATACATAATATTAAAAATATTATAAAATATACCTTAAACAGAGAGAGTATTTAAGAGAATTTGAGAGAATTTGGTATGATGAAAGTGATTGAGGATGTGGGTATTTATAGGGAGGATTGGGGTGTGAACGGGTGGGTAATTAAAGGTATAACGCGCCCTCTATCCGCGCTATACCCCACGTGTCAGATAACCAGGTATAGCGCGGCCCCTGATCCGCGCTATACCCCTACATGGTGCATAGCACGGATCAAAGGCTGCGCTATACCCACGTGTAACCCATGTCAGCGTATAGCGCGGGGCAGGGGGCGCGCTATACCCCACGTGGCGCCAAATCAGCATATAGCGCGGGGCAAGGGTCGCGCTTTACTACTACGGGTGTTAGATCGGGAAATATAATCTAACCGGTGTTAGAGATCGGTAAATATACCGATCACCGGTGATTTTTTGGGAAAAACGCCGACATTTGACATGCAAGCTAAAGAAGTCCATATATTGATTGAAATAAGCTTCTCAATAATAACATTCATAACTCCATGAGTCTATCTCTTCATTTGATTTTGTTTTCCATATATAGATCAACGCATATATTAGAAGGTGTGATAGTAAAATTTGTTTCATTATTTTAGATATGGATGACATTTTACTTGCAATAAAGGAGATAATATATTACATGAGGTAAAATAACTTTTTCTAACACTTGATATAAAATATAGATTGATACATCTTATGTCATTGGCATTAAGATTCGTCAAGATAAACATCGCTATATTTTACGTGTATCTCAAGAAACCTATATAAACAAAAAAAAATTAGAATGAAAGATTGTTCTTGTGTTGCTTCTATCATTAAGGACGATATCTTCAATTTGAATTGATACCTGAAGAATGATGTTGAGAGTAAAAAATAAAAACAGTTAATATGCTTCTACTATTAAAAGCCTGATATATGCTCATGTCTGCACAAGATTTTACTTTACATTTACAGTTTGAATGTTGAAAAGTTGTTGGAGCAATTTATATAATATTGGTCACTAATTAAAGAGCTATAAAGAAAGTTTTGAGATATCTTAAAGGGACAGAAAATAAAATGCTTACTTATAAATGATTATACCGTTTGGAGGTGATTCTAACTTTTTTGTTGCATTAATTCATTTAAAACAAAATCATATTATATATTTATGTTTGTTGGCGTAACTATATCTTGAACGAGTGTCAAATAGACCTTAACTTCTACTTCCACTATGGTGGTTGATTTCGTTTCATGTTTTGAGACTATCTCATATAGAGTATGGTCGAAGTGTTTCATTTATTGGCTTAGTCTTGTGGATTCAATTTCTAAATCATTAGTAATATATCTGTGACAGTTTAGTTTATTGTCTTTATGACAAAGAACAATAAAAGTGCAAGTTGTAAAGTAAACATACCAAAATTAAATAGCTAGATATAACATAATATATTATAGAAAAAAAAAGTGATTATTGAACACATTAACATTGAAAATATGTTAGTTGATCATTTTACTAAAGGTATAGCATCTAAGGGTGTTCATATGGGTAGCAAAGATTTTGAGTATCAAAAATTCGATATGTGAGTCGGTCCATAATAATCAGGTATCCGCAAGTCGAGTATTCATTAATCTGAATAACAGGATACCTGATTCATTAATCTGAATAATCAGGTATACGCTTGTCTTGTATGTGTCAACGGAAACCGACAATGGCTTCGGCACACCAATTGCATAGGATACTAGCACGATACAGCGGCTAGCAAGCGCGGAGGCCATAAAAAGGATTTACAGGAGTTTTGGAGGACTTCATACAAAGAAGAATATCAATGAGATTTTCATCGGATGAAGCACTGATCAAATTTCCATGTTTGTTCGGTGGAAGATCCAATCTTGTGCCTTCAAATCCTTTCTTGTTGCTATATCCGGAGTCTCCCATGGTTTTCCTCGAACTCTTAACTTTGATATTTGTTGTATCCGTAAACTCCACCCCATTTATCTTTTCAATCTTTTCTAAGGTTGTTTTTATCCGTCTTTGTCATTTTATCAGTAGATCTCGGTTTCTTGTTCTTTTTTATTTGATTATTGTTTACTCATTTTATATATTTTTAGTTATGTTTTTTTTCTTCTGTTTGATTGATCATCCTGTTTGTAAACGAATAAGCATAATATATATAATGAGTAAACAATAATCAAACAAAAAAGAATAAGCAAATCGAGATCTACAGATAAAATGACAAAGACGGATAAGAACAACGTTAGAAAATATTGAAAGGATAAACGGGGGTGGAGACCACGGAGACAGCAAATATCAAAGTTAAGAGTTCGAGTAAAACCATGGGAGACTCCGGAGATATCAACAAGAAAGGATTTGATCTTCCACCGAACAAGCATGGAAATTTGATTAGTGCTTCATCCGATAAAAATCTCAACGATATTCTTCTTCGTATCAAGTCCTCCAACACTGGGCTTGCTCGCCACTGTATCGTGCAAGTATCCTATGCAATCAGTGTGCCGGAGCCATTGTCGGTTTTCGTTGACACATACAAGCCAGGCAAGATCCCAGACAACGATATCTTGTAGTTGATCAAGGAGAACTTCGATTTCAAGCCAGGAATGATCTCTACCAACCTCGATTTGAAGAGATGAGGCAAGTTTAGGTACCAAAAGACCGCTGCTTACGATCATTTTGGACGTGATGACCCAGATTTCACTTGGGATATTGTCAAGCCTCTTAAACTAAAAGCCTAACTCGGTTTGGTTACATAAAAATTTCAACAAATGATTTTTATAGTAGCCATGATTCTGGTACACAACATAAGAATAAAGAAACATGTGATTTTTTACATAAATTGTCTATTATTATTATATTCAAAATTTGTTCCTAATGAAGAACACCATTTGTGCTACTATGCTTTGTTCAATGACAGTCATTCATAAGTCTAAATTGTCTCAAATACAACAAAAGAACATAATTCTATCATGAATGTAACCACAAACGATCGTGCAACCGCTCATCAAAAGGTCGCTTTGGGAACTGGTTGCTCAACTTGCAAAATGCAGGAAGGATCTGGCTACAAACACCGCACCTGAAACAAGCAAAGTTTTCAAAAAGACCATGGGTAATCAACTAAGTTAAATGAATTTAAACATTAAACAACGAGCATATTTTATTTTCTCGATTTCTAGCCCAGTTCTATAACAACCCATTTCCAAAATTTGCCTCCTCTCCCAAATCCTTGTTCTACTCTTCCACAGAAACATTTAGATGAACACCTTGTCTGCATAATGCTCTGATTAAACCCTACATGAAGATGTTACTTGCCATGAGGCTCCATAATTGATAACAGTCTGCAGGCACATAAAAAAAAGTAACAAAGTCGATTAACATACTTTAATATTTTACAAAATAAACCCATTAAGATGAAAAAGATTTACATGAGTTTTGGAGGACTTGATACGAAGAAGAATACCGCTGAGATTTTCATCGGATGAAGGACTAATCAAATTTCCATGCTTGTTCGGTGGAAGATCCAATCCTATGCCTTCAAATCCTTTCTTTTTGCTATCTCTGGAGTCTCCAATGGTTTTCCTCGAACTCTTAACTTTGATAGTTGTTATCCCTGTGAACTCCAATTGTACTACAGCAAAAAGTGTTTTTAGCGGTGTTTTCAGAGCGCCGCTAAAATATTTCCCAGCGCAAGTAAAAGCACCGCAACAGTTAACGACGTTTGTGAAATGAAAATGACACAAAAGGTTAAGTTCTATAGCGACATTTTTCTTATAAACGCCGCTATTAATTATATATATAGTGAGATTTTTATTTACAAATGCCGCAAATGTGTACACCATTAGTGGCGTTTCTTCATAAAATGCCGCAAAAGAATCTGACTTACGGTTGCTTTTATTTACAAACGCCACTATGATTAACTGATTTCGCATATATCATTTTCTACTCTATTTTACCCAAATTTATTATCATGTAACATTATCTAATAACAATAAATCTATAATTTAATTATGACACAAATAATGTAGAAAACATTTAGCAGCATCCAAGAAAAAATAAATAGTAAACATAGTTGCACACTTGCACTTAATAGTGTCCAACGCAAACCAAAGAATAAAACATAGGTTCCACTTCCTATTGTTCAAGCCAAACAAAATATTAAACAAAACTGACAGTTATCAAGAGAAATTTGGAGTTGTATATCTCAAGGACAACTCTCCTCCATATGCCTAAGCAACAAACCTCTAATTTCAGGAGAAATTAATAAGAAACAACCCGTCTGTTCTTATCCATTAGTACTTCAAGGGCAAAAAAGTATAATTTGATTGCTTTTGGCACCTCCTCTGATAACTCATCAAGTTCTTTTATTGCTTTAGGAATGCCATATGGTTCAAGAGTCAACACTTACATACGCGATATAAATTCATGCTTACAAACTAATGCTATTCTAGCACTGTAACACTTACATACACAATATAAAATGAAGCACTGCAGCAATATATTCATAAAAATGAATTTCCATTAAATACACTCAATATGAATTCCTACATAGTTTCCTAAACATGCAGCACATTCAAAACATTTCAATCACTAATTAGTTTTATATTCAAAACACTCAATATGTTGATATGAATATTCAAGGAATCTAAGTAAGCTGCTAATATGAATATTAGCTTAAAAATGCATTCATACTAGGAACTGAGAGAAATAGTACTACAAAAGTAAAATGGATTCGTTAAATACCATGTAATAGATCAAGTTCAAAGCTGGATGGTCCAAAACATCAAGTGACACGGCCTCATCAAAGGCAGATAAAACCACCTGCATGTAGAGAAAGTAGTTTAAAGAAAGCAAATAAAGCACAAGAAAAATGTTTTGCAACGAAATCAAGAAATCAGCAACTTAATGTTAATGTTTCTAAAGGTTGATGGAAAGAGTTTTATTGTCCAACAGTTATCAAGCTAAAAGGGTAAAGATCGGCATCTGATGTAACTTGATCTATGAGAACCAGGATTTTCTCATTCCATTCAGCTTGACCAATTTCTATTTCTCTATGACAAAGGATAGAATGCACTCCGGGGCAAGTGAATCTACCTGGATTGCAGTCTCCCATGTTCCAAAATGCAGGAGCTACCAAATGACAATGCAAGCTTTGGGCGACGGTCAGATTACTCCTCCCGCAGCATGCAACCAAAATTTCCTTTGCATATGGAAAATCTAGAGACAGTTCTGGCTTATGGAAAAAGGACAAACGCTCAAAAGAAAATGTACAACCTTCGTTTGCCGGATTGTTATAGAAAAAAAGTAGGGTGTGGCGAAGAAGAAAGACATACTTGGTGGTTGGTCGGAAAAGTGCGACGACGACAATGCTGGTGGTGGATGTGCTAGGTTAGGGATTGGAAATCTGTTTGAAACAAAAAGAGAGCTAAATGATTGAGATTTGGGTATTTTATTAAAATTTACGATGTTTATTTTAAATATGCCACTAAAGTATCAAACTATTGTGGCGTTTTCAAAAAAATGCCACCTTTTATTAGTCTATCACGACATTTGTAAAAAAACGCCACCAATATATGACTTTTAGCGGCGTTTCTCTAAAAACGCTACCTTTTAACTGTATATCACGGCGTTTATACAAAAACGCGACTAAAACATCACTATATATCAAATTTGGTGTAGATGATGATTTGGAGTGTTCGATAGTGGTATAATCATATTTCAGATGTTGACATTCAATTCAAGCAATGACAGAGGTACTTATGTTCGATCTTTTCATTACGTTTATGCTCATTTTTACTTACATTTCAATCTTTTGTAATACAATATTTGTTGTGGTTCAACACGAAGATTTCTTTGTATTGATTCTAAGTTTGTTCTAAGTAAAGCTATCCACCAATACATCCAAAAACCATGGTAGATGGAACCATAAAAACTTGGAAAAGAAAAGGAAAACAAAATTCATCCATCAATTTATTAATTGGACAAAGCATATCTTAGGGTGAAGAAAGGTGATTCCACCAATATTGCCAGTACCAGGAATAAGGTCAATATCAAGCTTTGGACAATCAGTCTTCAAATCATAATCCCATCCCAATATACCTGTTCTATACGAAACCCTCAATTTCATCTCCACAACAAAGCTCATTTCCCCCTTCTCCTCATCTTCCTTCATACCTTCCAACACCCAATCATCAACGTATGGCTGTTCTTCCCCACACTGAGCACTGTTGAACAGCAATTTCAACAGGCTCTGCTTCTTTGGCCCCAGGTGAATTGCATCCACAACAGCACACGAAATCGGGTTACTGTGATTGTAATACAACGAGCTGTTGAAGCTGTGTATGGACATCTCCAACACGCTGTTTCGGTTTGCGAACAACACTGTCATGTCCCATCTTGTATGAGTCAAGAAGCATTATACATTGAGGCCTGACATTGAGATGGAATGAATTTTGAGTGTCAACGGCTGCTGGTGCGGTTTTGGAGCGTATTTTGATGCCATGGTGATTCCGATTATCAAGATGATCATCCCAGTGACTGTGCCAAGTATTGTAAGAGCCAACTGTAGGTTGCTTGAATATGACTTTGGTTCCCCATTGGCCATAATTTTTCCTGCAGGATACATCAATAAAACACTAATTAAACCCCGTCTCTAGAAACTTAAAAAGGAGATCAAAATCCAAGAAATGTTGCAGTAAATACCCTTGGCAGTTGACAATGGCGAAACTAGTGAACGCCCTTGGTTTCACCAGGAAAAATTTGAACAGTTAAGTTGGACCTTCGTTTGTACTATGATATGATCCTACGAGGGATTGTTCCTTCTTTTCTTTTAGAAGTTAGAAGAGGAAATGGTTTAAGTTTTGATGATATTCAGCGATTTAGAAATGGAAAAGGATGGTGAAGCATTAACGGTTTTAGCGTCTCTCTAGATTCAAAGTGAGCAGTTTTTAAGAAACGGCGCAAATTTTGGCAAAAGACATCTACAACTATAAATGGTTTTTTTTTTTAAAAAAAAAAATCTTAATTCTTAACATTTTATTTTAGATTTAAATATTTTTTTATGTTAATGGTTAACTGGTTAAGGATTAATGTCTGTTTATTGATTGAACATATTTATATAGATTAAAATATTGACGTGATATATTCATACATGATTTAGTGACCATGTAATATAGTTTTATGCGAATTGTAATCTACAATTTCAATCATTAAATTAATGTGGAATTTGTTGAAACGATTTTTTTTTTAAAGTGATATTTTAAAACCACACATTTTTTATTTATTCTTGTGATTAATTTTAATTAAAAAGTAATGTGATTTTAGAAAACCTCTCATTTCGAAAATTTAGAAATTTCTTCACGATAAAAACACAAGTTCGAAGAGTCGCCACCAATATTTGATTAGGGTGTGATTGGGCACCCAAAAATGTTTTTGTTATTTTAAATAAAAATTAATTTTAATTAAAACAACAAATGAAGGTCTGCGCTACCAGAAAATGAGTTCGGGAGTCGATTAGGCGTGGGGAAGGATTAACACCCCACAGCGCCTTAAATCGGTACCTAATCGATTAATTAACGTCTTTGCAATGAAATTTACAAATTCAATTTTAATTTGATTTATGATCCCAACAAAACAATAACATATGAATATTAGAATATTCTAAAGCACAAAAATATATTAAATTAAAATTACCCAGCCTTTTAGAAAGATATAAAATATTTGATTATTTAAAAATATCGAGACCAGATATTAAATGAGATATAACAACCTTTTTTCGACAAATTTAACTAGTCGAACATTTCTTTTTCTTCCATTCCCAAATTTTAACGTGATGAATCAATTTTTAGGTGTCACCCTTAAAACAATTATGTAATAATGCTGAGTTATGCACGCGAGACTATCATGCAAATTATACAAAATGATGTCATGCAAAAATTAATTAAGCAAACATTATGATTAAAAATATATGTGACATTTTAATACAAAAATTCCATACATATATTTTAATTAAAAAATTATAAACCATGCATATTAACCTATAATGTATAAATGTGACTCAAATATAAAAATAAAAACATAACCTGCTAAACTATAAATTTTAAAAAAAATATATATATATATACATGTTAAAATAATGACTAAATTTAAATACACATTAAATTAAATATGCAAATCGAAAATTAAACCAGGGACTTAAATAAAACAACATGCATAAACAAGGGACCTACACCTAGATAACCCAACCAAATTACAACTAAAATTAAAACAGAGAAAATAGTTAAATCAGGACAAACACAAAAGATTAAATTCAAAAGCATTCCTAAATGTGACTGAAGTATAAAACAAGCTTAAATATTGGGGACTGAAAATCTAATTTAACCTTCATCTTCAATGACTAAAAATTAATTTACCAAGAACAATATATATATATATATATATATATATATATAACCTAAATAAACTAAACACTATGACAAAAACATTGCAATTTTTGTAGCTAGGAGGCATCCACGGCACTTCAACCGTAATCGAAGTTGTTTGGTTGTTATTTAGAACAACATCTATAAACTTAGGAATTGCATCAGAAGCACCAATTTCAACACACACTTTGGCAAATTCTAATCTAGATTTCATGCCAGTGATAGAATCCATTGAGAGTGGGTAACCTATGGCACTTGAAATATAGCTAAGGCCGTCACAAGAGAATAGTTCTAAAGGAACGTTAAACAAGTGTACCCAGATAGGAATTCTAGATAAGTCTAAATGCAGTTTTTCCATGTTTGGAACCCATTTCCTTAGGATTAAAGGTTTATTAAAGATATGCCATGGGCCATTCTCCAATACCCAGTTCCGTGCTTGTTCCGAACTAAACGAAAATAGGTCAAGGTTATTACCTGCATAGCTGACCTACAATTTTGCTCCTTGTAAGGGTTTTCTCCTCAGAGAATTTGTTGCAGAGAAGCAAGTTTGGGAGCAACTTCTAAGAATTGCCCAACAAGCGAGAGTCTCCATTCAACAATTCCACCTTCGAACACTTTAAGCGGAGGATGAACATTTGGAATTCCATCTCGAGAAATTGGGGGAAAATGTTGTAATTGGTTTCCAGTAGAGCATGAGAACAACTTGCGCCAGTCCATTAATAAACTGTGAGAAATTTGAACAGGCTCGAGAATTTGGGGGAAAATATTGTAACTGGTTTCTAGTAGGGCACGAGAACAACTTGCGCCAGTCCATTAATAAACCGTGAGAAATTTGAACAGGTTGAAGAAGAGTGAAAGCAGAAAGATCTTTGAAGGGACGATTGGTTTGCCGGAAGCAAAGCAGCTAATTTCTCATAATCCTTTAGCCCCGCTAATGAGCGTCGAGAAACTCATTCTTGCTTTGGGTTCACAGCAGTACTAGCACATTTTCCTTAAAAACTTTAAAATTGTAAAAAGATGATGTCACTTCAACCTCTCTAGTTCCTGAAGCTGTTTGTCTTGAAGGAAATCAAATTTTAAAGGTTGATGGTTCAAAACCTTATTCGTACCAATCATTAGAGGATAATGATACAGGAAATCAAAATCAGTTTAGAGGTGCAACACTCAGGAGATGACCCTGATGATTCGGGTGATCCCATAAAACCAGACTCATCTACTGCCACTATCATCGCTCAAGAAATTGCTTCTGATCTTAATGTTGTAGAAAATCTGAAACTTCCAGAGCATTCACGCAGCTCTGCTGATTGTATTTTTGCTCCTACAATTATCAATAAAAAAGTTAGAGGAAGGCATGCTAAGGTTCAAAATGCATTAACAGGGTCAAGCAAAAAATTTGAACTTCTAAGCACGATTGATGATGCACAATCTACTGCAGAGAATCAAGGTAAAAAAGTTAGAGCAACAGCTTCTGGTGTTGAATAATTAATAAAATAACTCAGAACTAAAAAGAAGACACATCTTGACAAATCTAAGGGCTCATCAGGAGGAAGCAATGGAGGGGATTCAGGCTCCTCATCCCAAGGAAAATGATCATTTTCTTCTGGAATGTAAGAGGATTTAATAATCCTCTTAAACAAGGCCAAGTTCTTCGAAGGGCAACCCAGAATAATGTAGATATTCTTTGCTTGATGGAAACTCGAGTGAAAGTAGAAAAATCTGCTAATATTTTAGCAACTTCTTTTGAGAATTGGAATGTTCTCACCAACTATGACTTTGCAGTAAATGGCAGAATATGATTTTTGTGGAGGAATAGACTGGATTTCTCCTTATGTAATGCAACAGATCAAAGTATCACTGTTAAAGGTCTGTTTAAAAATGCTCCTTTCATCATCATCACAATCTATGGTAGTAATAACGGTATTACTAGAAGGCAGCTTTGGCAAGAACTCCGACATCTCGATTCAAATTTTTAGTGACATCCCTTGGCTCTTGGGAGGGGATTTTAATGTCACCTTGAACAATTATGAAAGCGCTGAATTTATTAATATTGTTAGTCAATCATGGAGTATGGCAGCACAAGGCAATCCTATGAAGTCTTTATTCTTAAAGGCAGCACAAGGCAATCCTATGAAGTCTTTATTCTTAAAGCTTAATCGTCTCAAAGTCAATCTTAAACAACTCAATAAAGATTAGTTTAGTGACATCACGGCTTGAGTTAGACAAAAAAAGAGAAGAACTCGAAAGGTAGCAAATTCTTACTTTAAGAGGTGTTGATTCCATAGAAAAAGAACTTCAGTTGCAGAGAGAGCTCAACTCTTTACAAGAAGTTGAGTCCATGTTTTTAAACCAAAAGGCTAAATTACATTGGCTTAAGGAGGGTGACAAATGCACAAAGTTCTTTCACTCAATCATTGCTACAAAGAACAAGAGACAAACTATAAGGGCCCTTGTCAACAGTCGGGGGAAAAAACTATAATCATTTGATGAAATGTCCTCGGAAATAATAGAGTATTTCAAAAATCTTTTAGGCTCCAAGGATCCTAATGTTAAAGAATGTCCTGCTACACTTCTTAAAGATCTGATGCAACCTATTTCTTCCTTTGGAGATTCTGAAAACCTTATCAAGGAAGTTACTAGTGATGAGATCAAAGATGTTATTTTCAATCAAGGCAACGACAAGGCCCCCGACCCCGACAGTTTTACTTCTCTCTTTTTCAAGAAAGCTTGGTCAGTGGTGGGCAATGATGTTATTAAGGCTATTAAGTAATTCTTCCAAGAATCTTATATCTATCCAGCCTTTAATGCAACAATTATTGCTTTGATTCCAAAAAAGCCGAATCCTAGCAAAGTATCTGACTCCTTCGGGAGGAAGATCATTTCGCCGAGGTGTGCACTTAAAATTGATCTTTAAAAGGCTTTCGACTCCATCAATTGGGACTTCATTCATGCTATTCTTAAAGCTTTGGATTTACCTTCTTTAGTCATTGAATGGATTGTATCTTGCTATAAGGACGCTAGATACTCCATTGCTCTCAATGGAAGCTTGGTTGGATATTTCAAGGGAGCTAAGGGAATCAAACAAGGAGACCCTCTATCTCCTATGTTGTTCGTTCTGGTAATGAACATCCTTTCTAATATTCTCGATAATGCTGCTATTAGAGGGATTTTTGCCTTTCATCCTAAATGCAAAAAAATTAGACTTACTCGCTTGTCATTTGCTGATGATTTATTAATTTTTTGCAAATGAAACCTTGAGTCTGTTATGGGTGTTATTACTGCATTGGACTATTTCTATGAGTATTCAGGTTTGAAGCTTAATGCAAGCAAATGTGAGATTTTCACTGCTGGTATCTCCGCTAATAATCTTGATTCTATCATCAATTATTATGGTTTTAAACATGGTACACTGTCTGTTCGCTACCTGGGGGTTCCACTTGTCATAAGAAAACTAATTGAAAAAGATTGTCGAGCACTTCTTGACAATATCAATAGCAGACTCCATCAATGGTATATTAAGAAGATGAGCTATGCAGGTAGAATTGAGCTTATTAAAACCGTTCTCTATAGTGTTGCAAATTTTTTGTGCAGGCAGATTGTCTTACCTCGATCCATTATCAAGAATATGGAACAATTATGTTCTAGATTTTTCTAGAAAGGTTCGGACATTCCTACAACTGGTGCAAGGGTGAGTTGGGGGAAAATCTGTAAGCCTAAATCCGAAGCAGGCCTCGGACTAAAGGACATAAAGATATGGAATAAGGCATGCCTAATTCATCTTACCAGGAAGCTCCTCGCGGGGGAAGGTTCACTATGGGTTGCGTGGATCCATAATTACATAATTAAGCAGCAAGATTTATGGACCATTGATGAACATCCGAGTGTAAGCTGGTGCTTCAGGCAAATGCAGAAAATCAGAAGTGTTGCTAAATCAGTTCCGATCTCAGCATTAAAAAGTACAAAAGAAATTTGGGAAGAGATTCGTCCTAAAGACACTAAAGTCCCTTGGCATAAATTGATCTGGTACCCTCTCCATGTCCCGAAGTACAACATAATTTCCTGGATGGTTATTTTAGATCGTCTCCCCACTAGGGACAGACTTCAAAGATTTGGGCTTATTACCAGCGATCTCTGTATTTTCTGCTCGGATGCAAAGGAAACTAGAAATTATCTTTTTTCTAAGTGTGTGAAGGCTACATCCATTTGGAGATCAATCCTTCAAATGTATGGTTTGAACAAGCATTTCTTAACATGGAACAATCTGCTGGAGTGGGCGATCGCATCATGGAAAGGTAAATCACTGATATCCTGTATTCTGAAGCTCTCATGGTGTGCTTTTAACTACACCATTTGGGAGGAAAGGAATCGTAGAACCTTTAGAGGAAGTTGCAGAATAGAACCAGAAATTGTCTATGCTATTAAGGATATAATTGGATCTCTTATAAGTAATAGAGATATTAACAGAACAGATAGCACAAATTTAGACCTTTGTACTCACTGGGGCATAGTCTAGCTTTGTTGTAAGTAGTACCCCGCCATTGTTCCTTTGATTGTTTTGTACTATAGCAGTTTACTGCTAATTTGGGTAATAATATCTTATTTATCCAAAAAAAATAAATAAACTAAACCTAAGCTATCCCAATCTTCACGCAGAACATGCGTACATCTGTCTCCCTTCTCTCCACTCTCTATCTCTCTCTCGGCCACGCACAATGCCGCTCTAAACCTCTCGGCCAGGTTTTCTACACACCAAACGACCACCGTTCAACCACTGGGTAAAGCCCCAAACCAATCTAACTCCTTAGTTTTCTCTCTAGACCACAAACCTAAGACTAAGACTCATCAAATTGACCCCTAATTTCTACTTTAATGATCTTGACTCCAACAAAAACCCCAACCTACTAATGTAACCCAAAATCCCTCCTTCTAATTTATTAATGAATTTATTTCTAACTAACACAACCCCTTTGTTTTGATAGCATAAATTCGAACGATTCGGAGGCAAAATGAGATTAACCGCAACTAAGGTAAACATTTAAGTTATCTCTCTTATGTTTTTGACTTAGTTTAAATTCAAAACACGTGCATACACAAGAAAATGATGATAACAATGAAGAATGAAAACTAAAAAAATAGAGTAAATACCCTTTTGATTCTGTGTATTGCTTGGGTTCGACAAAAAAAGGTTCCTCTATTTCTTTTGATCCTCCAATAGCAAAAAAAATACAATATAATCATCTCCTTATGTTTTGATATTCTCTGTAAAAATAATCAATGGGGATGATTTTTTCTGCTTCTGTTTTCCCAGTTAATTACTGCTATCTCTCGGTTGATTCCTCTTTTTTTTCTAGCTATGTAAAACCGATCTCTTTTCCTTGGTTGATAGTTTTTTAGTGGTTCCTCCCATCTTTGTTCGAATCTCACTGTCCTTTTATAGTTGCTTGCAGTGGTCGTTCCACTGATGCCTTGTTTAGTGGAGGATTAGGTGTCCTTTTTTTTACTGTTTTAGTGGGATTTGGGTGGATGGCTAATTTGGTGTTGATTTTCAGATGGATGATGATTCAATGATGACGATGGTGGCCTCGGCAGTGGTTTTTAGGCTCAGACAAAAACGAGCATCTACACCTGCCTCTCTTTGCTCATTTTCGTGTAACGAGAATAGAGCAAAGATCAATAGATGGTCAAGTTTGTCCTGCCATGAGAATTTTAAAAGATTGATCCGCTTCACTGTAACTTCAAGATAAGTGAGACTTGAATAATCTTCGAATGACGAGTCCACTCCCTATTCTTTCAGAGATGATCAATCGAACATAAAAAAAACATAACTAAAACTATATATATTGAGTAAACAATAATCAAACAAAAAAGACCAAGTAAACCGAGATCTACAGATAAAATGACAAAGACGGATAAGAACAACCTTAGAAAAGATTAAAAGGATAAACAGGGGTGGAGTTCACTGAGACAGCAAATATCAAAGTTAAGAGTTCGAGGAAAACCATGGGAGACTCCGAAGATACCAACAAGAAAGAATTTAAAGGCACAGGATTGGATCTTCCACCGTACAAGCATGGAAATTTGATCAATGCTTCATCCGATGAAAATCTCCGCGATATTCTTCTTCGTATTAAGTCCACCAAAATTCCTGTAAATCCTTTTCATCTTAATGGGTTTGTTTTGTAAAATATTGAAGTTTGTTAACTGACCTTGTTACTCTTTTTTTGATGTGTCTGCAGACTGTTATCAATTATGGAGCCTCATGGTAAGTAACATCTTCATGTAGGGTTTTGTCAGCATTATGCAGACAATGTGTTCATCGAAATTTTTCTTTGGAAGAGTATAACAAGGATTTGGGAGAGAAAGCAAATTTTGGAAATGAGTTGTTATAGACCTGGGCTAGGAATCGAGAAAATGAAATATGCTCGTTTATTAATGTTTAAACTCATTTAACTTAGCTGATTACCTATGGTATTTTTGAAAACTTTGCTTGTTTTAGGTGCGGTGTTTGTAGCCAGATCCTTCCTGCATTTTGCAAGTTGAGCAACCAGTTCCCAAAGCTATCTTTCGTTTATACAAACATTAATGAATGCCCTGAAACGATGCAGAATATTCGTTACACTCCCACATTTCATTTTTATCGAGATGACAAAAGAGTGGATGAGATGTTCGGTGCCGGCGAAGAGCGGCTGCACGATTGTTTGTGGTTATATTCATGATAGAATTATGTTTGTTTCCTGTCTTTGAGACAATTTAGATTATGAATGTCTGTCATTGAATAAAGTATAGTAGCACAAATGGTGTTCTTTATTAGGAACAAAGTTTGAATACAATAATAATAGACAATTTATATAGAAAAAATCACATGTTTCTTTATTCTTATGATGTGTACCAGAATCATGGCTACTATAAATATCATTTGCTGAAATTTTGATGTAACCAAACTGAGTTAGGCTTTTGGTTTAAGAGGCTTGACAATCTCTCAAGTGAAATATGGGTCATCGCGTTTGAAATGACCGTAAGCGGTCTTTTGGTACCTAAACTTCCCTCCTCTCTTCAAATCGTAGTTGGTAGAGATCATTCCTGGCCTAAAATCGAAGTTCTCCTTGATCAACTGCTAGATTTCCTTGTTTGGGATCTTGCTTGTCTTGTATGTGTCAACTGAAATCGAAAATGGCTTCGGCACACCAATTGCATAGGATACTTGCACGATACAGCGGCTAGCAAGCGTCGAGGTCATGAAAAGGATTTACAGGAGTTTTGGAGGACTTCATATAAAAAAGAATATCGCTGAGATTTTCATCGGATGAAGCACTGATCAAATTTCCATGCTTTCTCAGGGGAAGATCCAATCTTATGCCTTCAAATCCTTTCTTGTTGCTATATCCGGAGTCTCCCATGGTTTTCCTCGAACTCTTAACTTTGATATTTGCTGTCTCCGTGGTCTCCACCCCCGTTTATCCTTCCAATCTTTTCTAAGGTTGTTCTTATCTGTCTTTGTCATTTTATCTGTAGATCATCCTGTTTGTAAACGAATAAGCATAATATATATAATGAGTAAACAATAATCAAACAAAAAAAAGAAACTGAGATCTACTGATAAAATGACAAAGACGGATAAAAACAACCTTAGAAAAGATTGAAAGGATAAATGGGGTGGAGTTTACGGAAACAACAAATATCTAATTAAGAGTTCGAAGAAAACCATGGGAGACTCCGAAGATATCAACAAGAAAGGATTTGAAGGCACATGATTTGATCTTCCACCGAACAACCATGGAAATTTGATCAGTGCTTCATCCAATGAAATTCTCAACGACATTTTTCTTCGTATCAAGTCCTCCAACACTGGGCTTGCTCGCTACTGTATCATGCAAGTATCATATGCAATAGGTGTGCCGGAGCCATTTCGTTGACACATTCAAGCCAGGTAAGATCCCAAACAACGATATCTTGTAGTTGATCAAGGATAACTTAGATTTCAAGCAAGGAATGATTTCTACCAACCCCGATTTAAAGAGAGAAGGCAAGTTTAGGTACCAAAAGACCGTTGCTTACGGTCATTTTGGACGTGATGACCCAGATTTCACTTGGGAGATTGTCAAGCCTCTTAAACTAAAAGCCTAACTCGGTTTGGTTACATAAAAAATTCAACAAATGATTTTTATAGTAGCCATGATTATGGTAAACAGCATAAGAATAAAGAAACATGTGATTTTTCACATAAATTGTCTATTATTATTATATTCAAACTTTGTTCCTAATGAAGAACACCATTATTATGCTTTGTTCAATGACAGTCATTCATAACTCTAAATTGTCTCAAAGACAAACGAACATAATTCTATCATGAATATAACCACAAACGATTGTGCAACCACTCTTCTCCGGCACCAAACATCTCATCCACTCTTTTGCCAGCTCTATAAAAATGAAATGTGGGAGTGTAACGAATATTATGCGTCGTTTTAGGGCATTCATCAATGTCTACATAAACAAAAGATAGCTTTGGGAAATGGTTGCTCAACTTACAAAATGCAGGAAGGATCTGGCTACAAACACCGCACTTGAAACAAGCAAAGTTTTCAAAAAAACAAACAAACAATGGGTAATCAGCAAAATTAAATGAATTTAAACATTAATCAACGAGCATATTTCATTTTCTCAACTTCTGGCCCAGTTCTATAACAACCTATTTCCAAAATTTGCATGTTCTCCCAAATCCTTGTTCTACTCTTCCACAGAAACATTTAGATGAACACCTTATCTGCATAATGCTGACAAAACCCTAAATAAAGATGTTACTTACCATGAGACTCCATAATTGATAACAGTCTGCAGGTTCATAAAAAAGTAACAAAGTCAATTAACATACTTTAATATTTTACAAAATAAACCCATTGTAATAAGTTAGTTGGGTAGAGCAAAAAAAAAGAATGGGGGCTCTCTAGGCGTACGTTAGCAGGCCTAATGGCCTCTCAGATTTTCCTCTTTCCTTATAATTCTTGCTTCGTCCTTTCAAGTTTTTTAATTGTTGGACTGGGCATGATCAGTTTTTAGATACTGTCAGGGCTTCTTGGCAGGATCATTGTAGTGGATCTGCCATGAGTTGCTTGTTCAACAAGTTGAGAAGACTCAAGCCTCTTCTCAATGAGTTCAATTTGAAATATTTCTCTGATATTTTTGATAGGGTCAGGACCAAGAGGATTGAACTGGAGCAAATGCAAATTCTTAATCTGGCCCATACAAATCATAGGAGCATTGATGAAGAGAGAAGAATTCATGCTGATTTAGTTGACTTGGAGATTGTTGAATATGATTTTTTTTCAGACAGAAAGCAAGTACATTGGCTTAAGGAATGTGACTTGAACACTAAGTTATTCCACCAGAGAGTCCAATCTAACAAGAAAATGAATATAATTATAATTATTAAAGATGAGGTTGGGCAGAGTTATGACTCCTTTGAAGGAATTGCTGCTGAGTTAGTGGGTTACTTCACTAATCTCATTGGCTCTCCTTATCCATTAGTTAAAGGTTGTTCTGTTGGTAACTTGAAAAATCTGTTAAACTATTTTTGCCTGAGGATGCTGCTACCTGTCTTATTAAGGAGGTGAGTGATGTTGAGATCAAAGAGGCCATGCTTAGGCAGGGGAAGGACAAAAGCCCAGGCCCTGATGGGTTCACCTATGGCTTCTTCAAGCCTGCCTTGGAAATTATTGGCAGTGATTTCATTGCTACTGTAAGGTACTTCTTCCAAACATCTTGTTTGCAACATGCATTTAATGCTACTACCTTAGTTCTGGTCCCTAAGTCCTTAAATGCATGTTTGGCTAAAGAATTTAGGTCTATCTCTTGTTGTTCAGTGATCTACAAAACTATCACTATAATACTTTTTAACAGGCTTATTCCTTACTTCCCTGGTATGATTTCTCATAACCAGTCTGCCTTTGTCAAAGGAAGGTATATAGTTGATAATACCCTTCTAGCTCAGGAGATAGTGAAAGAATACTCTATGAAGAGTCTTTCTCCTATATGTGCAATCAAAATTGATCTATAAAAGGCTTTTGACTCTGTCAATTGGTCCTTCTTGCTTTCTATTTTTGAGGCCATGGGGCTTCCCTCTGTGTTCTGCAATTGGATCAAAGTTTGTATTATTACCCCTATGTTCTCGGTTTGTTTCAATAGAAGCTTGGTGGGTTTCTTTAAAGGGGCAAGGGGTATTAGACAAGGGGATCCTTTATCCCCTTATCTTTTTGTCATTGTGATTAACGTTCTGTCCTCTCTTTTGAATGCTGCTGCCAAACAAAAAAATTTCAGATTTCATCCAAAATGTAAGAGACTCTCCCTCACTCATCTTTGCTTTACAGATGACTTACTAGTGTTCTGTCATGGTTCCTTTGAATCTATTTTGGGTGTTCTGAGCACCTTGGAGAATTTTTATGAATTATCTGATCTTAAGTTGAATGCAATGAAGACTGAACTTTATGCTCGCGGCTTGAACGATAGCACTCTTAATCTAATTCAGTCAGTTATTGGGTTTAGGGTGGCACATATCCCAGTTAGGTATCTCGGGGTACCCCTGGTTACTCGTAAACTCACTAGTAAGGATTGTGTTGCTCTTTTGGAGAGAATTAAAGTAGAGCTTAGTCAATGGTCCACTAAGAAACTTAGTTTTGGTGGAAGATTGCAACTTGTTAAGACTGTCCTCTTCAGTATCTTTAACTACTGGAGCAGGCAACTCATTCTCCCTAAGGGGATTATTAAGGACATAGAGAGGATTTGCATGCGTTTTTTCTGGAAAGGTTGTGACTCCCCTGCTAAAGGAGCACATGTGGGTTGGAGCCAGATTTGTTCACTAAAATCAGAGAGGGGCCTGGGACTTAGAGGCCTAGCTCTTTGGAATAAAACCTATTGCTTGTTGCTTATTAAAAATATTCTGGCTAACAATGACTCTCTTTGGATTGCATGAGTACTATTTTAAAAATGCAAATTTTTGGGATGTTGATTGTAAAAGCCACTTCAGCTGGATTATGAAGAAGCTGCTGGGGCTAAGAGAAGAGGCAAGGAGGTTGTTTTCTCCTGGTACTATCTGGTACCACATTAAAGGAAGATGGATTTGGGACGACATTAGCGTCAGCAGGGAGAAGGTTAATTGGCACAGAATCGTTTGGTTCCCTGTTCATATACCCAAGTTCTCCCTTATCTCGTGGATGGTCTTCCTCAACAGATTTCCTACTAAGGATAGGCTGGCTCGATTTGGTTTGATTACGGAAACTGATTGTGTTGTGTGTGGATCTGGTCTAGAATCCCGTGACCATCTCTTTACAGGTTATTTCTTTGCTAAGGAAGTCTGGAGGACTATCTTAGCTTCATGTGGGATTCGTTATGACATGCAAAGCTGGGATGAATGTCTTAGCTGGTTGGTTGTGAACTTGAAAGGTAAATCCCTCCGAGTGCAAATTCTCAAGCTTGCTTGGACTGGTTTCCTGTACTACATTTGGGAAGAGCGTAACCATAGGTGTTTTAGGGGACATTCTCGTTCAGCTGGCACAGTTGTATATAGGATTAAAGAGGCTGTAAAGATCAAGTTGTATAGGAATTGTATACATAGAATTGATGATGCTAATAGGTTTATGTTCACTAACTGGGGTCTGATCTAGTACGTTGATTGTTTCTTTGTAGCAGCTATGTTGCTTTCATTTTGGATGAAATATAAATTACTTATCCAAAAAAAATAAACCCGTTAAGATGAAAAAGATTTACAGGATTTTTGGAGGACTTGATACGAAGAAGAATATCGCTAGATTTTCATCGGATGAAGCACTAATCAAATTTTCATGCTTGTTCGGTGGAAGATCCAATCCTCTACCTTTAAATCTTTTCTTGTTGCTATCTCTGGAGTCTCCCATGATTTTCCTCGAACACTTAACTTTGATATTTGTTGTCCCTGTGAACTCCCCCCACACTACAACAAAACAAGTTTTTAGCGGCGTTTTTAAGCGTTGCTAAATTCTTTCCCAATGCCAGTAAAAGTGCCAAAAAAAATAGCCACTAAAACCAGTGCCGCAACATTTAGCGGTGTTTATGAATAGAAAACACCACAAAAGGTCAAGCTCTATAGAGGTTTTTTTCTTAAAAACGTAGCTAATTAACTTGTCTTTAGTGGCATTTACTTTCTAAAATGCCACTATATGTTATGATATTTAGCGTCGTTTATGGTAAAAACATCGCTATTAACTATTTATATAGTGGCTTTTTTACAAAACCACAAATGTGTACACTATTAGTGGCGTTTCCTTCACAAAACGCCGCGAAAGAACCTGACTTCTAGTGGGTTTTATTTACAAACGCTGCTATGGTTAACTGATTTTGCATATATTATTTTCTACTCTATATTACCCAAATTTAATATCATGTAACATTATCTAATAACAATAAACCTAAAATTTAATTATGACACGAATTATGTAGAAAACACTTAGCAGCATCCAAGAAAAAATAAATAGTAAACATAGTTGCACACTTGCACTTAATAGTGTCCAACGCAAATCAAATATTAAAACATAGGTTCCACTTCCTAATGTTCAAGTCAAACAAAACATTAAATAAAACTGACAGTTATCAAGAGAAATTTGGAGTTGTTTATCTCAAGGACAACTCTCCTCCATATGCCTAAGCAACAGACATCTAATTTCAGGAGAAATTAATAAGAAAACAACCCGTCTCTTCTTATCCATTAGTACTTCAAGGGCAAAAAAGTATAATTTGATTGCTTTTGGCACCTGCTCTGATAACTCATCAAGTTCTTTTATTGCTTTAGGAATGCTATATAGTTCAAGAATCAACACTTACATACACAATATAAATTCATGCTTACAAACTAATGTTATTCAAGCACTATATAACACTTACACAATATAAAATGAAGTACTGCAGCAATATATTCATAAAAATGAATTTCCATTAAATACACTCAATATGAATTCCTACATAGTTTCCTAAACATGCAGCACATTCAAAACATTTCAATCACTGATTAGTTTTATATTCAAAACACTCAATATGTTGATATGAATATTCAAGGAATCTAAGTAAGCTGCTAATATGAATATTAGCTTAAAAAAGCATTCGTACTAGGAACTGAGAGAAATAGTATTACATGAGTAAAATGGATTCGTTAAATACCATGTAATAGATCAAGTTCAAAACTGGATGATCCAAAACATCAAGTGACACGGCCTCATCAAAGGCTGATAAAACCACCTGCATGTAGAGAAAGCAGTTTAAAGAAAGCACATAAAGCACAAGAAAAATGTTTTGCAACGAAATCAAGAAATCAGCAACATAATGTTAATGTTTCTAAAGGTTGATGGAAAGAGTTTTATTGTTCAACAGTTGTCAAACATAATGTTAATGTTTCTAAAGGTTGATGGAAAGAGGTACTTATGTTCGATCTTTTCATTGCGTTTATGCTCATTTTTACTTGCATTTCAATCTTTTGTAATACAATATTTGTTGTGGCTCAACGCGAAAATTTCTTTGTATTGATTCTAAGTTTGTTCTAAGTAAAGCTATCCACCAATACATCCAAAAACCATGGTAGATGGAACCATAAAAACTTGGAAAAGAAAAGGAAAACAAAATTCGTCCATCAATTTCTTAATTGGACAAAGCATATCTTAGGGTGAAGAAAGGTGACTCCACCATTGCCAGTACCAGGAACAAGGTCAATATCAAGCTTTGGACAATCAGTCTTCAAATAATAATCCCATCCCAATATACCTGTTCTATACGAAACCCTCAATTTCATCTCCACAAAAAAAAGCTCATTTCCCCCTTCTCTTCATCTCCCTTCATAGTTCATACCTTCCAACACCCAATCATCAACGTATGGCCGTTCTTCCCCACACTGAGCACTGTTGAACATGCAATATTTCCACCAGCCTCTGCTTCTTTGGCCCCAGGTGAATTGCCTCCACAACAGCACACGAAATCGGGTTACTGTGATTGTAATACAACGAGCTGTTGAAGTTGTGTATGGGCATCTCCAACACGCTGTTTCGGTTCGCGAACAACACTGTTATGTCACATCTTGTACGAGTCAAGAAGCATGATACATTGAGGCCTGACATTGAAATGGAATGAATTTTGAGTATCAATGGCTGCTGGTGCGGTTTTGGAGCGTATTTTGATGCCATGGTGATTCCGATTATCAAGATGATCATCCCAGTGAATGTGCCAAGAATTGTAAGAGCCAACTGTAGGTTGCTTGAATATGACTTTGGTTCCCCATTGGCCATAATTTTTCCTGCAGGATACATCAATAAAACACTAATTAAACCCCGTCTCTAGAAACTTAAAAAGGAGATCAAAATCCAAGAGATTTTGCAGTAAATTACCTTGGCAGTTTACAATGGCGAAACTAGTGAACGCCCTTGGTTTCACCAGGAAAATTTTGAACAGTTAAGTTGGACCTTCGTTTGTACTATGATATGATCCTACGAAGGATTGTTCCTTCTTTTCTTTTAGAAGTTAGAAGAGGAAATGGTTTAAGTTTTGATGGTGTTCAGCGATTTAGAAATGGAAAAGGATGGTGAAGCATTAACGGTTTTAGCGTCTCTTTTGATTCAAAGTGAGCAGTTTTTAAGAAACGGCGCAAATTTTGGCAAAAGACATCTACAACTATAAATGGTGCTTTTTTTATAAAAAAAAAATCTTAATTCTTAACATTTTATTTTAGATTTGAATATTTTTTATGTTAATGGTTAACTGATCAAGGATTAATGTCTGTTTATCGACTGAACATATTTATATAGATTAAAATATTGACGTGATATATTCATACATGATTTATTGACGATGTAATATAGTTCTACGCGAATTGCAATCTACAATTCCAATCATTAAATTAGTGTGGAATTACAGTATGTTCTGCTCTCCAAAATTATTCTTTCGACCGTTTGGATATGAAATTTAACATATTTAATTTTGCAAATCTGAAAGAAAAAATATTTAAATGAAATATGAAAGGGTTTAATATAATATAAAAGAAAGTCAGAAGTATTGAATTGAGATCTTAAATAGTCATCTCTTATCAGAATGCTTGCAATTGTTCTTTGGTAATCTTAATGTTTTTGGTCAAACCTTTACGACTAAATAGGTTAAGGCGTCAAATATTCCTTGTAAAATCCTCGACGATAAAATATTTAGTTGGTGGTTGAGGAGGTTCGGGTTCAGAAGGTGCGAGGCAAAGGTGAGGCAGTGACGATGGTTTTTGCGGTTTGATTTAAGGGATTTAGATTAGACTCAAGCAATATATTTGGGTATAATTGTGTTTTATAAATATATATGTAGATGATTGGTTGAATTTTAGTATATATGTGGCACGAATCAACTTACCTAAGTGATTAAAGGAATCGTTATTGTTTTTAGAAGTCATAAGTTTCAAGCACCAATCTGTAAAGATGATTGAACGTTTATTGTCAAATGATTGAGAATACTTAAAACAAATGTTACTTTATAATCACCTTTAATTTAATAAAAAAATATTATGCATATGGAAACTAGTAGAGAAACTAAAACTTCTTATCATTTAAATTTAAAAACAAGTGATTTGAGAGAAATTCATATAATTTAAAAGTAAAAATAATTAAATGATAAAAGAGATTCACTTTAAAATAATCTCATTATAAAGAGAGTTTTAAGAAAGTTAAATAATTTTAGTGTGATCTTTATAGGTACCTCTTATGATTTTAATATTCAGTTATAGAAAAATAAAGGGCAAAATGTCTCACTATCTTAGTATGGTAAAATAATTGAAACTGTAATATTCTTAATGAACTATAAATTATATTTAACCCTATAATATTTCTTATGTTATTAGTAAGTTAAGTGTTGAAATAGAGAGAAGAATATTGAGAAACAATGGATTGACCTTTCCATTGATTAAGAGTGAATATATATACACAAGATTGGGCATTTCCGTGAGTTACCCAAAGCACAGAAATAGGAAACTAGCCTAGAGTTGGGGGATTAAACCTAATTACAAGGATATGTTATAATTAATTCTCTAATATGCCCCCTCAAGATGGAGCTCTGGATGAGACACCAATCTTGACCCTTAAATCTTAGAAGCGGCTTCGTGGAAGCGGTTTGGTAAGAGCGTCGGCAAGTTGATATGCTAAGGAAACATGAGTAACACGAAGAGCACCTGATTGAACTTGACCCCAAATAAAGTGATAGTCAATTGCCACATGTTTCATGCGCGAATGAAAGACTGGATTAGAACAGAGATAGGTGGCACCAACATTGTCACAGTAGATAGCAGGTGGTGTAGGAAGAGTGATGCCAAGTTCTATGAGAAGAGAACAAATCCAATTGAGTTCAGAAGTAGTAGCGGCAATTGATCAATACTCGGCTTCTATGGAGGATCGAGCAACTGTACGATGTTTCTTGGATGACGACCAAGATAGACAATATAGGCACTCGTTGAGGTATAATCATCTTTGTTTCCAGCCCAATCAGTATCTGAGAAGGCATGAAGGGAAAGTGGATTTGCCTTATAAAGGAATAATCCATGAGTTAATGTGCCACATAGATATCGAAGCAGTCGTTTTACAACATTCCAATGTTCAGACGTTGGGCAATTCATGAATTGATAAAGCTTGTTAACAGCATATGCTATGTCTGGGCGAGTGAGGCAAAGATATTATAGACTACCAACAATTGTTATATATTCTTTGCAATCAGTTAGAGCTGTACCTGAATGAAGTGTGAGATTTTCATCTGTAATAAGTGGTGTAGCAACAGGTTTTGCACCAATCATTTTTGTCCGGGCAAGAATATCAGTGATGTAGCGCCTTTGAGTAAGCAGCAGACCGGATGAAGTGGTTAGAACCTCAATACCGAGAAAATAAGACAAGATGCCAAGATCCTTGATTGAAAATCTTTGTGTCATGAGGTCAATATAGCGCTAAATAATATTGGTGTTGGTACATGTGATAATAATGTCATCTATATAAGCAAGTAGATATATAGTAGTGTCACCTGAGTGAAGAATGAATAGAGAAGTGTCTGCATGAGAGTTTGTGATCCCAGACTCAATAAGGAATTGGAAAAGTTCAAGGTACCATGCCCGTTGGACCTGCTTGAGTCCATATATAGCCTTCTTTAGTTTGCATACATGTGTTGGATTGTCTTTATCAACAAATCTTGGAAGCTGGGTCATGTAGACATCTTCAAAAAAATGGCCCTGAAGAAATGCATTATTAACATCCAATTATCGCAATTGCCAACCTCTACTGATTGCCAGGCTTAGAACAAGCCGTATTATTGTCGGCTTAACAACCGGACTAAAAGTATCATGATAATCCACTCCAGGTCGCTTAATACGAAAAACCCACTTACATCCAACAAGATTCTATAGAGAAGTAGATGGAACAAGCTCCCAAGTTCCATTCCAAACAAGAGCATCAAATTTATCATTCATAGCTTGTATCCATTTGGGGTCTTTTAGGGATTGGAAACAGTATGAGGCTCAATGCCTGATGGTTGAGAAATGATAGCAGTGAGATTTATCTTGGTTAGGGGTTTGTGGATGTTGTTTTTCGATCTAGTGGTCATGGGATGGGTATTTTGATAGGTGGGTTGCATTATAATTGAAGCAGAAGAGGTCTAAAAATTGTGTGGTTCTAGTGGTAAATGGTCAACCATGGTTTCTTGGCGATTAACCGAGTTGTGTTCGAGTAAAGGGAGGTCTATGGAAAGGGAACGACAGTCGACTGGTGAGAAATGGCAGTGGATTGTTTGGGTCTTTTGTGATGGATGTTGACATGAGGAATCCCTTTGTGGAGGCGTATTAAGTGAGCCACTTGAAATTGGTAAAATTTGGATCGAGGAAAGCTATTTGGAAATGATCTTTGGGGTGGGATGAGCTAGATGAGATTGGTGAGTTCTAAAGGGAAAATAGTTTTCAATAAATTTGACATGATGAGAAATGTATGTTTTAGAAGTGGATAGAGCGAGACAGATATAGGCACTTTGTGTTGAAGAGTAGCCAAGAAAAACACAAGGAGTGGAACGAGAGTCAAGTTTATGTTGAGAATAAGGACGAAGCCACATATAACATAAGCAACCAAACACCCGAAGTTTAGTGTAGTTGGGTTGAGACTCAAAGAGTTTCTTAAAAGGAGATGAAAGATGTAGTGTGGGCATGGACATACGGTTGATGAGATATACAGTAGTGGCAAAGGCGTAAGTCCAATAAGTTAAAGGCATTGATGCATGAGTAAGGAGAGATAGACCAATTTCAACAATATGGCGATGACGTCGTTCAGAAAAACCATTATGTTTTGGTGTATGGGGTGGTGTAGTAAGATGGGATATCCCATTGGTGGAGAGGAAACGATCAAGGGCTTGATATTCACCACCATTATCTGAATAGAAGGTAACAATTCGGTGTTTAAATTGGTTTTCGACTAATGCCTTGAAACGTACAAAAACCTCATACACATGAGATTTCCGTTTAAGGGGATAATACCAAATATATTATGTATAATGATCAACAAAAATAACATAGTATTGAAAACCATCAACATAATAAACAGGAAAGGTTCATACATCAGAAAAGATAAGTTCAAGCGGGTGGGATGAGGTTAAGGTAGAAGAAGAAAATGGAATTTTATGACTTTTATTGCATGAAAAAGCATTGCAATGTATGAATGAGGATAACGGACTAGACAATGGTCAAGGAAATTTGGAAACAGTATTTTTCATAATGGTAAATGATGGATGACCTAGTCTAGAACACCACTCGGATGATGTGGTCTTTACACTGGAAAATGCAAGCAATGGTGGAGAGGAAACTAAAGGGGATGTAGTCGGCCACTCATATACGCCATCCTTAGGTTCACCCATCAAAAGGATTGCCCCCGTGTTTAGATCCTTCACCTGAAAAGTAGAGGGTGAGAATTCAATATAAACATGGTTATGAGTGCAAAATTGATAAATCGAAATTAAGTTCTTTTTCATGGAAGGGACACAAAGGACATTTTGTAAACTAAAGGTACGAGAATAAGTATGTATGGTGGTAGAACCGGTATGGGTTATGTGAAGGGTCGATTTATCGTCGATCATGACATCATCAGATCCTTGATACGAGCTATGAAAAGAGAGATTACTCAAGTCAGACGTAATGTGGTGAGATGCTCCACTATCCAGCATCCAAGTAGGTGTAGTGTTGTTGCCCAAAATAGCATGATTGGCTTGTGGTTGCCAGGTTGTGGAAGGGCGATATTCCTGAGAGCCTTGAGGATGAGATGTTGGTGATTGTTGATTAGTGACAAGTCAAAACATCGTGCGTCGTTTGGCAATGTGTCCTTGAGTGTCGCATGCTTGACAACGACCCAAATAAGGTTTGGGTTGGCGTTGATCATGAGGAGAAAACATAGTGGTAACGACTGATTGTTGTGGATTGGTGGCTGGTGGACGCCAATTTGGACGATTCTGGAAGACAGTGGGATTTGTTGTGCCTGGTAGTGATAGAGAAGATGGTTGAGCGGTCTGAAGAGATGCTTCTTTGTTGAGAAGTTTCTCATGAAGTTCAACAAAAGAAATTGACGTGTCACGGGCATTAATGGCATCAATGACAGATTTATACACATCACTTAGTCCTTCTAGGACTCGATCAATAAGATCCTCATCATCAATTGGCTTCCCTAAAAGAGCAAGTTCATCGGCACGAGTCTTTATCGCCTGCATATATTCACTAATTGATTTTGAGCCCTTGTTACACCGCTTTAATTGTTTCTTTAATTGTTTAATATGACCACAAGATTAGCTAAGGTTTGCCATACATCAAGGGAAGTTGTGGTGCGGGCAATAAGTGGTTGCAGTGAAATGGAGATGGCACTAATGAGAGCGCTAAAAAGGAGATGATCCTGACGCTTCCAGGTTGTGTACGCCTTATTTGGAGATGTAACACCATTGACGCTAATGGTTGGTGGTGGTGGAGTTTGAGTGCCATCAATGAAGTGATAAAGATCATAACCTTCAAGAAGAGATTGGATTTGAAGGCTCCATATGAGATAATTGGTGGATGACAATTTGGTGATATTGGAGAGATTGATTGTAAGGAGAGCATGTTGAGGATCTTGAGAATTTTGGATAGTGATAGGATCGTTGGTGGAAGAGGAAGTCATATCGAAATCCATTGAAGGGACTGGTGGCGTAGTTTTAGATCTATATATATGAAAGATCGTGGTGTTTCTGAAAAAAAGAAAAAGAAAAATATGCCCAGGAAGATTAGGTTCTTGATACCATGTTGAAATAGAGAGAAGAATATTGAGAAACAATGGGTTGACCTTTCCATTGATTAAGAGTGAATATATATACACAAGATTGGGCTTTGCCATGAGTTACCCAAAGCACAGAAATATGAAACTAGCCTAGAGTTGGGGGATTACAACTAATTACAAGGATAATATAATTAATTACAATAATTTAAAATATAAAGAAAATATGTTATAATTAATTATCTAATATTAAGTAGATATACTAATTTAAATTCATTACATACATTGCAACCCTAAATGATATTATGATGTGAATTGAGTAAATAATAAAGTTAAAGTAAGTGGGTATGTTTTTACTTTGGGTGGAGCAATCATTTCTTAAAAATATATTAGATAGACATGTATTGCTCACCCTACTATGTAATAAGAGTTTATAGCTCTCGATTTAGTTAGACAAGAGGTTGAGTGACTTAAAAATCTATTTGTGAAAATTTCTTTATAGAGAAAAAACTACACCTTTAGTGGCATTATTGTATGACTCACAAGATGTAATTTACATTGCTAAAAATCAAGTTTACAATGATAAAAAGAGACACATATGAATAAGACAAAAATGTGTAAGAATATGATATACAATGAAATACTTGTCATGGAACACATGAGATATATTTTGACCCAAATTATAATTGGTATTTAAGTTGGATTTTATTGTACTTTTAGTGGTTAAATATTATTTGATAATTAGGTTTATTTAATAAAGTAAGTATTTATTTTAGGCAAGAATTCTTATGAATGACCAAGTATTTGGCTCTATAAATAGTGATCTATGCAAATTATTTGGGAGAGATGTAATCCTTTTTGGGATCTATGTAAATTTTGGGGTTTAAGTTACAGAGATAATTTTGTAGGGATATTGAGAATTTTTTGGATACACCGGATTTTGCTATATATATCAGGTTTTTTGATACATGTGATGTCATGTACTTATACTCTTCGTTTTCTCTTTATAGTGGATTATTGTTCATCTCGCTCGTACAGGTAGGCAAGGCCGAACCACATCAAATATCGTCTCTTGTGCATGTCTTGTTTTTTGTTCATATAGCTTTGGTTATTTTTCTGCTTCCAAATTTCTAACATGAGATTTGAAAGGAACCTAGACGATCTCTTAACCAAATGGTTAAGTAGAAAAATGATTCTTGATTCGTTGAGGAGATCAGTCTTAAGCATATTGATTGAGAAATTTATGATGGATGCTCAACTTAGTTATTTAAGTTTAGTATGGTCAAATAAAACCATTAAAAGACTTATATTGTATGCTATTTACTATCCTTGTGGAATATTGTGTGTATTTGAGGTTGAGCCTTTAAGTTCTTAATGAGTATATAGCCAGTAGTTTGGGTGGTCTTAGTGAGATAAACTTAATGAATTTATCGGTTTGCGATGTTGAATTTATCACTTTTAATGAACTCAGAATCTAGGATATTTATGGTTCTAATGAGATAGGCTTGATGAATTCAATAAATTCAAAATAAAAGGTTAAGCTTAGTAAATGCTTTTAGTAATTTTATGGTCATGATTCAAATAGTTTTTAATGAGGTAGACTTAATGAAATCACTTACGTAAGTATAAATTTCTAACAACATTTTATGAAAGAATTTGAGTTGTCTTTCTAAAACACTTTTGAGTATCTCATGGAATGTACGACTAATTGTTGAACTACCATGAAATTCTAATAGATCTAAGATTTATCGTGTTATGAGATTACTCTTATATTAATAAATTCAAGATTCACTCACTTTTTAAGAGAATAATTACATATTTCATTATGTATTAGTTCAAATCTAACAAATACTAGTACTTAAACGACTAATTTTTTTGTTATTCTTTTCTCTTGTTTTGTTTTATCGAATTTCTATTCCTTCTCATTAGTGAGAGATTACAGGTAAAATATTATAATACTAGCTTGGTAAAGGCTTTATATAAAAACTCCTGTAAAAACTCATATTTAGTAATAATGGATAAGGCCTATGCATGCACACATTGTTGCATTCCTTGTCTTGCCCAATCATGTCTTTGATGTGTCTACACATATTTTTGGGTTCATCTGTATTATTTTTACCAAATAATATAAAAAAACTCTTTTACCCATTTTATGTGACCGAATAAAATATTTTCCCATATTTTATTTTAAATTCCGAAATTCCTTTTCGTGCATATAAAGAAAGTTTGAAGGATGAAAAATATATTTCGGAAACCCGTTCAACTCTCGTTGAATATTTTACCCCTAATTTGAGCTATGAAAGGAGGCTTTCCGTCCTCGTTTTATACACTCATTACATCCTCTTTCATCTTCACTCGAGTGATTCTATTTGCCCTATCCGACTGATTTCCTTCGTGCAGTTTTTTGCATTCTTATTTTATGATTTCTTTTCTTTTCTTTCCGGTGAGCTGTTTTATTCTAGGTTTACAAAAGAGCAATATTATTTGAGTTTCACTGTAGAAGACTTTATTAACCTTGAGAGTTCAATTTGACAATTACACAAACCTATACGAAGTTATTTTTAAGACAATGACTTACATATAAAGTAATCTAATTATGTAATTTTATTTGTTATGACCAGTGTTTTGCTATGATTTTTTTCCTTAAAAATGTCATATAATTGAAGTAAAATGAATAAAGAGAGGAGGCTTGAAGGAAAATAGGTGTTACATTATGGTTCAGAGTGGGGATTGGTACACGAGAGTAAATGTGAAATGTAAGGGACCACTGGATAGTTGGTTGAGCAGTGTTTTTACTTTGGTATTGGTAAGTAAGTTTTGAATTATGTGGACGAATGCATGGATTCGCTATCTCAAAACAGAAAGCCCTGCAATGTTTCATTTAGAGTATCTGCCTGCATTTTCCTACATCTACCTAAAAGCTTCCTCCCACCCTTCATTTTCAAATATACCTTCATAACAATATCTTTATTTTCTTAATTAATTATATTCAATTCTTATTTTAAATTAATTGCATATTATTTGATTACATTTATCTTATAAAATTAACTTTTAATTGACGAAAAGAGGATATTTTACTCATTTCTATGAGAGTATAATATCTTTCTTACTCGTTTTAACAGCAAATCTGCACACGAATCAAAGTACCGCAGCACTTTGACCAAATGTATAACAAGTCAATAGCACTTTGACCGAGAGAAAAATAATTATATAATAGTTAAAAGTCTTACTTAAAAATATCAGATTCGAACACCATCATAAACAATATTAATCTTAGAAATGTTAAATTTGAGAGTAAGAAAAAAAAAAGTAAAATATATATTATTTTATTTTATTTTATATGACATTTTTCAGTAGTAAATAGGATACCCTGATAGTGGTCTGTCAGCATAGGGAGCCTTAAATGTTCAGTGCTTTGTCTTTTCATCAACAATGGGAAACCCCAGCAAACATTAAAATCAAAAGAGCTTTGAATTTGCACAGCCAAGACTTACTTAAGGGTGTTTTTTTCAAAAAAATCATTATTGATTGATATATTTATCGATTTAATATCGGTCAGATTATATTTTTTGATATAATATATGTAGCAGTAAAATGCGTCTCTTGTCCAGTATTATATGTTGATTTGGCGTCACGTGGGGTATAGCGCCTTTTGTATCGCGCTATACGCTGACATGGGTTACACGTGTGTATAGCACATCCCCTGATCCGCGCTATACCTGATTATTTGACACGTAGAGTATAGCGCGGTACATGGGGCGCGCTATACCTTTAATTACCCACTCGTTCACACCTCAATCCTCCCTATAAATACCTTCATTCTCAATCACTTTCATCACACCAAATTTTCTCAAATTTTCTTAATTTCTCTCAAATACTCTATCTGTTTAAGGTATATTTTATAATATTTTTAGTATTATGTATTTAATTTATTTAAGTATTTTACTTTATTTAATATTTTACTAACATAATTTTTTTGCAGATATATAATGGAAGACAGTTTACTTCGCTTTGATAGAAATTATATATTTCGACACTTTGCTGATACGATAAAATTTTAATGTTTTAATTTAATTTAAATTATTAGTAATAATTAGTTGATTTATTTAATGCATGATTATTAGATTAAGAATTAATTTTTGTAATTATTTATTTTTAGGAGAAGAATCGTGTATTAGATCCTTTTATTATGAATCTTAAGTTAGTGATACCTAGCCGTGTCTTGCCATATTTAGTAGAGGCTGGATTTAGTTACATAGGTAGATATCAGGGTCACTGTAAGATAGAACCAGACTTTATTTCTGCCTTTGTAGAGCGGTGGAGGCCGGAGACCCACACATTCCATCTTCCGTGCTGAGAGTGCACGATCACGCTTGAGGATGTTTCTATGCACCTGGGGCTTCCGGTAGATGGAGATGTGATATCAGGGATAGCTTCCGGTTCTTGGACTACTTTGTACCGGGAAAATCTAGGATGTGTCCCGAAAAGTTTTATCAGAGGTAGGATACCGTTAAATTGGTTAGATGCTAATTTTTGGGAGTTGAGCGCAGACGCTTCTGAGGATGAGGTTAAGATATATGCACGGGTATGCATATTGCAGTTGATAGGAGGGTTGTTGATACCGGACAAATCGCGCAACCTAGTTCACTGCATGTGGTTGCGACATCTTAGCGACTTTCGTCTCGCCGGATCATTCAGTTGGGGCTCGGCAGTTTTGGCTTTGCTGTACAAGGAGATGTGTAGAGCCACTGACTACAGGCGTAATGCTATCGGCGGATGTCTCCTACTGCTGAAGTCTTGGGCATGGTATCTATTGCCCTTTTTATGTTCCGTTGTGAAGAACCCATTCGTATTAATAGGTGGTCTATTAATAGGAAAAATCATTAGGAGTTATCTGATGATTTAAAAAAAATTAGGGTGCTAATCGATCAGAAGGCTGACACACAGATATGAATTTTAATGTTTAAAAATCGATTTTAGATTATAGTTATATAATTAGATTATTATTTTGATAAAAATTATATATTATTTGTTTTAGTTTGAATGGGTGTCATATTCTACTGATGATGTGAGGGCGGTGATCTCACCTGAGTTGAGGAGTCCATCAAATGTTTGGATGGCGATGGTCACTCTGATCTGTTATGCGACCGTCGAGTAGCACTCCACTGATCGCGTGCTTCGGCAGTTTGGTTGTTTTCAACCAATTCCGGAATCATCTCGCAATATGGACGAGTTGCATAGCTTAGATAGACGCGATAAGACAAATACAAATTGGCTGGTGAGGCATCATGAGTGGGTCGTGTTGTGGGAGGATCGACATCGGCGTCTTCCCCGTAGAGAGCCCATTTTTACTTACTTCTTGATGTATGCTGACAGTTATTATAAGTGGATCAACAGTCACGGGAAACCGTTTCTGCTTCCCGAGGATGCACGAGGGCAGACCTTTCCACGACGTCGATAGAGACGTGATCCGACATAGCACCATCGTCCCTCGACTCGTGGACGGAGAGCAGGTGCTTCCGGTTCATCCTCAGCTGACACACAGATATGAATTTTAATGTTTAAAAATCGATTTTAGATTATAGTTATATAATTAGATTATTATTTTGATAAAAATTATATATTATTTGTTTTAGTTTGAATGGGTGTCATATTCTACTGATGATGTGAGGGCGGTGATCTCACCTGAGTTGAGGAGTCCATCAAATGTTTGGATGGCGATGGTCACTCTGATCTGTTATGCGACCGTCGAGTAGCACTCCACTGATCGCGTGCTTCGGCAGTTTGGTTGTTTTCAACCAATTCCGGAATCATCTCGCAATATGGACGAGTTGCATAGCTTAGATAGACGCGACAAGACAAATACAAATTGGCTGGTGAGGCATCATGAGTGGGTCGTGTTGTGGGAGGATCGACATCGGCGTCTTCCCCGTAGAGAGCCCATTTTTACTTACTTCTTGATGTATGCTGACAGTTATTATAAGTGGATCAACAGTCACGGAAAACCGTTTCTGCTTCCCGAGGATGCACGAGGGCAGACCTTTCCACGACGTCGATAGAGACGTGATCTGATATAGCACCATCGTCCCCCGACTCGTGGACGGAGAGCAGGTGCTTCCGGTTCATCCTCAGCTGCACCAGCAGAACCTTCACAGTAGCCACCACAGCCATTTATGATGCTGCAGCCATATATGATGTCGCCATCGCCTTTCCATTACCAGATGCCGCCGCCGCCTTCACCTGGTTTTATGACCCCGCCGCCGCCGCCTTCACAGATGACCCCTCCTGAAGGCTATTATGGGTTTATGTTTGTAGATCCGACTTGGGGTTCATATACTGGATATTTGGCGGGTTCAGCCTCATCACCCATGACCGCAGCACAGACACCTCCTGTCCAGTTTTCACACTCAGCGATGTCTGGGTTTTCCCAGTTCTCGCAGGCCGGTGGGATAGTCAATCATACACCTCCAGGGTCCTTATTCTATGGAGGTGCTTCATCGTCATCAACTCCTCATCAACCTAATGTATCTGCTCAGGACGACGACGACGACGACGGTGATGATGATGACACGAGGAGTCAGAACCAGTGATACGAAGAAATCCTCCTCGAGACCGACAACCACTGCCCTGCGGAACACATTCGCGTCGCAGGCATCGATAGATTTTTTATTATATTTGTATTTACTTTATTTTTTTAAATTGTAATTTTTTATTATTTCTCATTTAATACTTACTTTATTTTGTTAAATTTGTTGGATTTTTTTAATGTATTTCAGTTAATTTTGTTTATTACCATTTAATATCAGTTATTGTAATTTTGTTATCATTTAATACTTATTGTAAGTTTGTTGTATTTAAAATTATATTCAAATGCCAATTTGGTTATCATTAACTTGAAGTAAATGCAAATTAAAGTACAAGAATTATTATTTAATAAACAAATACATCATTTCCTCATCAATTGTTACTTGATGACAACATAAGTGGACATGTTTTTCTCGTGTATCCTGGGTTTCTACAATGCCCACATCTTCTGTCTTGTCTAGATCTTTCTCGAATATCCATATCGCAATGAATTCGATTGGATTTTGGACGACCACACTCCCTCAATAAACTCGGATTTGGTACAATCGGAAGCCAATCTTGAACCTCATCAGGATCTTTGTCATTACCTATGGGGAGAAACTCAAATTCATATACCTTAAAAACTTCAGATAATAGGTATATGGGATCCACAAAATGGTTATAGTATTAACGTGTGTGCGAGCAAGCTGCTATCACATGAGAGCATGGATACTTCAGAGCTTGAAAAAACTCGAAGTCACACGTTTTATCCCTTAGATTTACTGTTAACGACACAGCTTCAACCCCTTGAAAAGGTCGCGGCAACTCTGTGACACGAAACATTTCATGCCTTCTAGAGAAGCTTGTTACAGACATTCCATTTAATGCATCAATTTTTTTCTGTAAATATGCAACTAATCTAGGGTGATAGACATGACCGCCTTGCATCCAGGTTTGAGCATGTCCCCCGAGCTTCGCAAAAAGCGACCTCAAACAAAAATATGTAATTTTTACCAAAGCCGCTACAGGTAAGTGACGTGCACCCTTTAAGGTTGAATTGATTGTCTCAGCCAAGTTGGTCGTCATGTGTCCACATCGATATCCACCATCATATGCGTTCGTCCACATTTCTTTATCGATGAAGCTGATGTAATCGTATCCTTCCTCGTTCTTCGCCTGCAAATCTTGAAGCATTGATTTAAACGTTTGAGGAAGTAGTTCGTAACCTGATCAAAAAATGTATAACTTACTAACTTGCTTTCACTTACCAATGCGCACAATTAATTGACGTTCATCATTCTTCTTGTACCTTCCATGATAGTTCGCAGCAATGTGTCGGAGACAATACCTATGTTGGACAAAGGGTGGTTGCCACATTGGATCCAAAGACTCCATTGCTGCTTTGATCCCAACTCCGCGATCTGAAATGACACAGATGTTTTCCCTCGTGATAACATGTACACGTAAATTTCGGAGGAAAAAAACCCAAGAATCTATATCTTCTCCTTCGACAAGAGCAAAAGCAACTGGAAGAATGTTGCGATTACCATCTTGGACAACTGTCAATAATAAAACTTGCTTGTATTCTCCATACAAGAAAGTCCCGTCGATCTGGACCATAGGCTTGCAGTATTTGACAGCATTAACGCACTGTGGGTAACTCCAAAAAACCCGGTAGAATTGGCTTCGATCGCGAAGAACTCGATCATTATGGTATGCATAAGAGGTTTCGAAGTCCACAATTGTCCCAGGATTCAACGTCTGCACCAGCCTAAACCAACCTGGAAGTTCGTTGTAAGATGCATCCCATTCGCCATGAAATTTGACAATGACATTTTGTTTTGCCAACCAAATGTTTTTATAGGAGACAGTGTACCCATACTGTGATTGTATAGCTGAAATCAACACTGCAACAACTATATGAGAGCTTACTTTTATCATGGACATGATGACTTGGCATATCATTTCAGAATCCAAGTTGGGATTATCTTGGTTGACCCCTCCAACACAACATGTGTGAGGACCGTTGTATACTGTTAGTTCTCATATGTTGTTTTTCCTCTTCATTTTCGATACGCGAACCATCCAATTGCATCCGTTTTCGCGTCGGACACAATAGCATACATATTTTTCGGTCGTCGATCGGTTGACTATGGACTGAACAGAATTACGGATATTGTAATTTTTTATAGCCATCATCTCTTCTTCTTTGCTTGAAAACTCAATGCCTAAAGATAACTCACCATTATTTATTGATGAGTAATATCCATAGTCACCGAGATGAGGCATATCAGCAAATTCTGACCCGTACATTGCACCATAATCAGCTTCATACATGTGTGCAGGAGGATCAGTTTGTGTTACATTTCCTGGAACTTCATCTACATCATCATCATCGGAGTTAAATTGCGGTGATTCTGGGTGAATGAATAGTCCAATCTCAGGACCATCCGCACCAGGCTCACGAAGCGGTTCTTCTGGTGGAGATGATGATTCATCCATGCGCTCTACATTTAGGTCGAAGAACCTACTACTTGCATGTATTCCCCTTGAACTAGAATGCATATCGACATTGAGATCGAAAAAGCTCGCAGTCGAATGCCTCCCTTTGGAGCTTGAAGCCATCGTGTCAAATAGAAACTGCACAGATTGTTACGTCGATGACATCTCCATATTAAGGTCAAAGAAATTTACAGATTAATGTCTTCCCCTTGAACTGGACGCGGTGTTGCCATACGAATTGTTCGTGAACCCACCTCGGTACATATCGTAAAGAGTTGCGGATGAATGTCTCCCTATTATGACATTAAAATAATTACACATTACTGTAGTCGGGCTGTCAACTTTTCAGCCAGCCCATAGTGAGAGCTTAATGATTAACCCCGAACAACACGCACTTGAACAAAATATGCATACATCTCAATAGTAACGTCTGAATAATTACTTTGAGCTTCAACCATCATTTGAACATCATCATTTTTCGAAAGTTCGAACGCTGTATAAATTAATAGCAACAATGATATAGAAAATTTGTACTGCAACGATTTCATTCTTCTACTACTTCCAACATGAATCTTCCTCGAAATCTTTGTTATCAACTCCTCAAGAGTTATATTTCTTTTGAATTATATTTTAACACGCTCATTTAATACAAAAACAACACCGATTTAATCTTCTCGAATTTCACCATCATAATAAACAGTAGCTGAAAGTCGCGTTATTCTTTGAGTTTAAAAGTACGACAATATTATATCTATAAAAAAAGAACCAAAACAAACTTGATTAAATAAATTATATATGAACGAAAATATAACAATAAATTTTTTACATATTAATGTAAATAATTTAAATAATATAATATTATATTATTGTCTGCATCGCAAAACTATTTCGACGTATGCTCCCGTTTTTTAATTTTACAAACATAAAAATTAATTGAAAATAATTAATATAATATTTTTTCAAATAATGATAATAAACAAGTATAATTAAAAAATTATAACAAAATTATCTTATAACAAAAAATCGAACGAACTTCTAAATGAAATATGAGAAAATTATCTTAATTATTACTCGTTGACAAAATTGTTGTATTAATTTATAAGTTGAGAAGAGAGATGCGAGGAGATATGAAAAACTTAAACGGCGGAGAAAGATATTTATAACCATATAAAGCGCGATATTGTACCGCGCTATATGTAATTATTCATAAAAGATATAACGCGGACCAAGAACTGCGTTAAATATAATTCTAATACGTGACGTACAGCATGGCCCCTGATCCGCACTATACCCCTACGTGACGTATAGTGCGACCCTTGATTCACACTATACCCTTACGTGATGTATAACGCGGATCAGGAAACACACTATACACACGTGTAACTAATGTCAGCGTATAACGCGATACAGAGAACGTGCTATACCCCACGTAACGCCAAATCAACATATAACACGGGACATAAGGCATACTTTACTGCTACAGGTATTAGATCAAAAAATATAATCTGAACGATGTTAGATCGATAAATCACCAATAATTTTTCGAGAACTTTAAATATTCTGCCATTGCTACATCTAACAAAAAAAAAATACAAAAGGGTGACAAAACAGGCCAATTCCTCAACGTGAACCCCTTTCAAAAGCATTTTTTATTTATCTCTACAAAACTAGACCAAGCCAAGGGCACACTACTATACCACCATACTAACTAGTAACTACAAAAGCATCCTGCCTCTTTTTCAAGTTTGCAAGAAACCCAAGTTTATTTCACCTTCTATCTTCTTTATCGACTTCATTCTCTCGTCTTATTCAGTCATTTATCAGTATCTTTTCATGGCAAATCACATGCAAGCAAAATGGAAGATTGAAGGTGACTAAATCCAGTCCCTAGGAAACCCCATCTCTGGAGGAAGATGATAATGGCAATCCTCTTGTTTCACAATACTGACCCCTTTCATGGCCTTCATCTCTCGGCTAACTTGAATCTCTTGTGATTGCCTATTTCTCAGACCTGTTAAAGATACAAATACACCGAACATGTGTAAATGAAGCAATATCCAAATATGTAGTGGCCACTAGAAATGTTATAGAAAAAGAAAACTTTCCCTTTGCAGCTACACCAAGCAAGAACAATAAGATTATTCAAAGGTATTTAACACTCACTAGCCCAAGTGCAAGTTTTATGGTAGTTCTCACCAAACTACAATAAATATTTGCATTAAATGGAATTTGATCAATCTTTACCATTGTTTTTAATAGCCTAATAATTTGTCAAATAGGTAAAAATTACAGTTGTTCTAGCAAATTTTACCTTTCATATAAAGACAATATTTTATTGTATTATTTCATGTTGAAAATTTTCTCATAAAAGTGTTTCACTGCAAAAAGTGAAACAACAATGAACAAACACTGCACCAGAAATGCAGCAAACAACTGCAGAAGAAAACCACATGCTTCAATGCCAAAACTCAGAACCCATCAAACAGAAGAAGTGAAAAACGAAGCAATTCATCTTCAATACCGAAAAAAAGGGAAAGGAACTTTACCTTGTTTCTTTTCGGAATCAAAAGTACTGTTAAGAACGCGAGGATGAAAAACTCCAGTGCCTCCGGATGTTCTCACCAAACCACCGCCTAACCTGTGCTTATAATTATTAAAACCATTTGCTTGAAATGGCAAATCCCGGTTTTGAAAAAGCCGGTTTTGTAGCCTTTGCAGAACCCTAGCTCTGGCTTCAACGTAGCTCTCAACCTACAAAAATAAATAATATCATACCATCATTACTGCAAAAAAGAAAGAAAAGTATTAAAAAATGTTAAGAACACTGAAATGTGAAAAGACCGTTCATTACTGGGGAAAAGGAAAAGCATCAAACCAGAAACCTTTCAAGTACCTGAGCTTGAGTTGGTTTCACGAACTGACATTCATAAACCGGTTTGGTCCCTCCAAGAAAAGGGCCGCTTCTGAAACCGTAAAAGCTTTGACCCGCTTCCAAACCACTCCTATTAACCGTACCGTAACAAACCGGTTCTTGAACCCTCTGCAAAGTGGGAGTAAGAAAGCAAGAAAACATGAGGAAGAAAGACATGGTTGCAACGCGTAAAGCCATGAAAACCAAGGAAAATGTAAAGCGTTTAGAAAAGAACCTCAAAGTTGACGGCTTTGGATAGTTTTTGGTGATGTTTAGGAAGTTTAAGCGCGGCGAAACGAGAAGCTAAGTCTTCCATGCAAGAGAAAGGGAGACGACGGGAGTTATGGTGGTGAAGGTGGGGCTTGATTTTGGAAGGGACGTCGTTGAGGAAAATATCAGACGGGAGCCAAAGTTCACCATCATCCAAATTTGGAGGAAAGTTTAGGAACTCATTCGCCATTGTTTTGGGGCAAAAGGGAAGTAGTAAATAGAGATTCCGTTTTTGTTTTCTGGGTTTGGGGGCCAGAAACGAAGCGTCTGTAAAGAGGGGCAATTTGTTTTTCAAAATGACGTTACTGCTTCTCTGCTTATAAAGGAGAGAAAGAAAAGGTCGATGCATGGAATGGATACAAAAGACTAGGCGTAAACAACACTGCTGGTCATTTTTATTTTTAGTCTCTCTGATTTAGACTTCTAATTTTAAAACAAATATAACTTGATCACTTATGTTTTCTATTTATTATATTTTGATCATTTCACTGTTAATTCTCATGACCCAATAACATAAATTTGACTTGACATTTAAAAAAAGATCAATTATATGTTTAGTATTTAAATGATTATTTTTGTTCCATTTTAGTATTGAAAATTTATTTTTATTTTAAAATCATACATAATATTTAGTTTAGATTTTATTTTGATATTTAGTTGTTAAAATTTTAAGAGAAAATCGCCTCAGTGACCAAAAATGCCTTATAATATACGATTTTAACCAACTTTTTTTTGGATTTGCCAAAATGACCAACAAAATCGCAACGCGAAATAAAAATCGCAACGCGATCCCCAGAATCGCAAATCAGTTTCCAAAATCGCAACGCGATTCTTGAAAATCGCAATGCGATAGTACAAATTCGCATTGCGATTTTCCAGAATCGCAACGCGAATATGAAAATCGCAACGCGAACACATAAATCGCAACGCGTATCCGTAAATCGCAACGTGTATCCGTAAATCGCAACGCGTATCCGTAAATCGCAATGCGCATCCGTATATCGCAACGCGTATCTGTAAATCGCAACGACAATACGTAAAATCGCAACGCGTATCTGTAAATCGCAACGCGATTTTTAAAGCGCCATTATAATCGCTACGCGTATTTTATTTTCAAATTACAAAAACGAATATTAAGACAAAATCCCGTAATCGCAACTCATAACCTAAAACCTAAAATCACAACTCAGTCTCATCTCCATCTCTCACTCTCTACGGCGAAATCCGTCCCCATCTCCGAAGATTTCCGTCCCCATCTCCGGCGAAATCCCTCACAACCATTCACGGTCAGAAATCCCTCACAATATTCAGAAATGGAAAATCAACCTCCGAGGGTTAGTTTTTTTAATTATTTTTATTTTGAAATTTTTGCATTATTGTAGGTTTTTCATATTGAAACTGATGATAAGTTTACTGGTCATTTCAATAATAGATTAACCATTTCACTTAGATTTCATTTCGCGTTACGATTCTCTCGTTGCGATTTTCATTTCGCGTTGCTATTCTCTCGTTGCGATTTTCAAGTTAGTATTTGTCTTTGTCTTTGTTCTGTCTTTTGGTTGAAGTAATGCAATCCATTCAAGTTTCAATTTGCAGAAGAGTCGCAACGAGAGAAATGAAAATCGCAACGTGAAAATGACTATCTGCAACGAGAAAAATGAAAATCGCAACGAGAGAATTGCAACGCGAAACGAAAATCGCAACGAGAGAATCGCAACGCGAAACCAAAATCGCATTGCGATTTTCATTTCGCGTTGCGATTCTCTCGTTGCGATTTTCATTTCGCGTTGCGATTCTCTCGTTGCGATTTTCATTTCTCTCGTTGCGACAGTCATTCTCTCGTTGCGATTTTCATTTTAACCAAAAGACAAAACAGTGTTGCAAATTTTAGTTTCAAGAATAAACTACTACTTTTTATGTTTATTGTTTTTGGTATATCTTCACAGTGTAGTTTTTGGTATATCTAACTTGGTATGTTTATTGTTTTTGTAGAAATTTTTTTCGGCTTCATTGACATTAAGGAATAAAGTTAGCCTAGCCACTACAATTGCTTCGAAGCTTTCACCTGCACAAAGACAATTGTTTGAGGAAACCTGCTTCGGGCCATGGCTGAGAGTACAGCATCTTGGTGGAGATGCTAATTTGACCCATTTGTGGCTTCAGACCATGACATCAAATCTACCCGACAGTATACAACGTGGTGAGGAAGAGATATGGTTTCATTTTCCACCAGCGTATACTTGTTTTGGGCGGAAGGAGTTCTGCTTAATCACTGGTCTACGATTCGGACACAATGATGTAGGCCGGTATACTCGTCATATCGCCCGCCCATCATGGTTATCCTGGGTTTTTCCGGATGAGTCAATGGAGAAGCCGAACCTACACGTCGACGACCTGAAGAAATTGTTTAATAAGAAAGCTGGTTTCACTCGGATGGATGACGTCGATGTTGTCCGAGTATGCCTTCTACTACTTGTGTATGCCGGCTTTTTAGGCAGAGAGGCCAGACAACCTATTCCTCGGGAGCTAATAATATTGGTAGAGGACCTGAATGCATGGAATCTGTTTCCGTGGGGTTCGTATATATGGAAAGCTACCTGGACTAAGTTGTCTACTGCCTTTGATGACCGCAAAATTTTGCGTGGCGATGGGTCGAAATACACTTTGTCAGGCTTTGTTTGGGCCTTTAAGGTAAGAATTTCTATATAATGTTTCTAAAATTATAATTAATTATTTAACAATTACTAATTTTGTTATTATATTATTTGTAGATTTGGATATTCGAGGCTTTCCCCAGCATGCGTACATATGCAATAAAAATGTCAAATGATATTCCCAGGGCTATTTCCTGGAAGAGGAAAAATCTGTTGGATTGGGAAGACTTAATACCATATGCGACAATAAATAATGTAAGTTAACACAAATACTTTCATATAATATATAAACAAGTTATTAATAGTAGACGTTTAACTTTGTTTGAGTTTTTATATTGTTAGGAGGCCAACATTCCATTACAAAGACTGACACCCACGGAGGAAGAGCTTGCCACTGATTGGTGGCAAGCTAGTCAGAGTTTTTTTGATGGCACAGATGATGAGCAGCATCCACTTCCTCCAATTCGAGAGCCATCACCTCACCCAGAGCCATCACCCGATCGACCCGACTATACACCTCTAGAACGAGAGCCATCACCTATCCCGTCACATCATCGAGCCTCTTCTCCACCATCACCTCATGATAGGCGACCGGTAAAGAGGCCACGACATTTATCTCCTTGTTCTCCACCTCCACGGGATGAGTTACGTGATGAGGTCAATGCCTTGCGTGAGGAGATCGGTACTCTACGCGATAACGATGGTGCATGGCGTGTGGAGGTGTCAACTTTACGTGGTGAGGTTGCCGCTCTACGTGAGATGATAGTATCGTTGCAGAATGAGGTTCATACTCTACGCAACGAGGTAAGTTTAAGATTTTCCATATTTAACTTAATGATAAATTTACTCGTAATTTCACTTAGATTAGCCATTTCACTTAGATTGCTTAGTAAATTTATTCGGTTGCTGCCAATTCTGCTAAACTGTGTATTCTTTAACACTGTGAAATAGTATTTGTCTTTGTTTTGTCTTTTGGTTGAAAGTAAATTTGTTCGGTTGCTGCCAATTCTGCTAAACTGTGTATTCTTTAACACTGTGAAATAGTATTTGTCTTTGTTTTGTCTTTTGGTTGAAAGTAAATTTGTTCGGTTGCTGCCAATTCTGCTAAACTAATACCATGAAGTCAGTATTTGTCTTTGTTTTGTCTATTGGTTGAAGTAATGCAATCCATTCAAGTTTCAATTTGCAGAAGAAGAAATAGTTTACTTTCGCAACACGAAACTTAAAATCGCAACGAGAGAATCGCAACGACAGAATCGCAACGCGAAACCAAAATCGCAACGCGAAACCAAAATCGCATTGCGATTTTCATTTCGCGTTGCGATTCTCTCGTTGCGATTTTAAGTTTCGTGTTGCGAAAGTAAACTATTTCTTCTTCTGCAAATTGAAACTTGAATGGATTGCATTACTTCAACCAATAGACAAAACAAAGACAAATACTAACTTCAGGGTATTAGTTTGAAACATATTTTTCTTTGTTATCTGATGCATTTTGTGAACTATGATAGAATAATGACTTGGGTGAATACAATGCAAGTTTGAAACATATTTGTATTTGTTTTCACTGTTTAAATATCATGTCTGTTTATTTACTGATTTTTGTATTTAATTATTTAGCGGCCCGATAGAGTGGATGCTTTACGTCGGGTTATGCTTGCACGACGGAGTTCACGCATCAGACAGCGTGCACGTGCTATTAAGTCTCCGTACACCCCAATAGTGCGAAGACACCGCAAGAAGAAGCCCGACTCGCCTGTCAATCCTCAAGAGTCCACTCCTATCGTTGAAGAGGCCCCCCCTATCATTCCTCGAGAGTCCCCTCCCACCGTTCAAGAGGCCACTGTCATCATTGAAGAGGTCCCTCCCACCATTCAAGAGCCCGATTCACATGGCGTCATATGTAGGCTTCTTGAGAAACCCTCTGACGTGCCGGACATAATGGATGAGAGTTGGCTCTCGTATAAGTTACCGGCTAGTACCATTCTGGTATCGGAAGTGGAGAGGAGACAACTACCAGACACAATTCTGGATAACACCCTTTGGGCTAAGACCGCAGTTGATTTTTATCTACATGAGCGGAGCCAGAGGTGTTTCACTGACATATGCAAGCTCACCGATGATATCTATTTGTTGCTTGATCGGTCTTGGTGGGGCGTATTATTAGGGGTCGAAGACAATGGCTATTTCGATGGGGGGGTAAGTCTTATATTTTTCTTATATTTCAATTTGATTAATTTTTTTTTAAATTTATGTAAGTCACTAATATATGTCTTTTTTTGTAAAACAGCATATCGATGCGTGGGTGACACGTCTTCTAATAATAAGAAAACTTAAGAAAAATAAAAATATACGATATACAATTATGCCGACGTCTTTTAACGCCGTTCACTTGAAGAATGCACGAGATGAATCATTTGATTTGGGCAATGGACAAGCTAAACTTTATCCTGCATGGTGGGAGGTCGATAAGGTTAGTATTTATTTTAGATTGAGTTTAAAGGTTTTATGAAATAAGTGCGCAAATGAATGAATTATTACTTATGATTGCAGGTGTTTATCCCTGTTTTGGAACGTAAACATTGGATTCTCGTCGAGCTTCAGCTCCCATCCCTTAAGACAATAGTGTATGACAGCATGATAAATTACATATCATTGGCTGATTTAAGAGATATTATTAAGGGATGGAGCTCTCATTTGGCTAAATTCTTGGATGCGATCAATTATTGGACTCGTTCTGGAAACAAGAAGCCAAAGAAACTCAATATTACAGTTATTAGAGATGAGACCGCGCCACAACAAACGGAAGGAGCCAGAGGAGATTGTGGTCCTCTCGTATGCTTGGCGTTGGAGCGTTTGACGACGGGAAGCACCAAGTATCTACCTCCCACCGATAGAGATAGAGCTGCAGTAGGCTTGTGGTTTCGGCATTATATGGCTAAATCGATATATACGAGACGCTGCCTACCTGCATCCGCGTTATAAAAATGTCCATAAACAATTGGTAAGTTTATAGACTTTTGGTTTGAAAATGTTTGGTTAAGTACCTAGAATTCAATAATTTGCTGTTTGTAGGTTTTAGATGTGTAGAAAGTGTTGTTTGAGCAAATGTTTGGTTTCTGCAGGTTAATCTCAGAAGTGAACTGCGTGAAAATGATGTATGGCTGCAAAAGTTGATTCAATAGTTTAATTGATTGTTTTTTGATTGTTTAATTGATTTGTAAAAGTTGATTCAATAGTAGATGATTGGAAATAAGAATTATTGCTTATTTTTTGATTGTTTAATTGATTTGTAAAAGATGATTTGTAAAAGTTGATTTGTGTAATTGATGCGAACATAATTCTTATTTGTGATTGTTTAATTGATTGAAATGTAATGGTTGATTTTGTTGATTTCAATCTGCATTATGTTGAAGGCAAAAATGACTATCGTAATGCGAAATGAAAATCGCAATGCGAAATGAAAATCGCAACGAGAGAATCGCAATGCGAAATGAAAATCGCAATGCGGAAATGAAAATCGCAACGAGAGAATCGCAATGCGATTTTCATTTCGCATTGCGATTTTCATTTCCGCATTGCGATTCTCTCGTTGCGATTTTCATTTCGCATTGCGATTTTCATTTCCGCATTGCGATTCTCTCGTTGCGATTTTCATTTACGCATTGCGATTCTCTCGTTGCGATTTTCATTTCGCATTGCGATTTTCATTTCCGCATTGCGATTCTCTCGTTACGATTTTCATTTCGCATTGCGTTTCATTTCGCATTGCGATTTTCATTTCCGCATTGCGATTTTCATGTTGGTATTTTCATTTCGCATTGCGATTCTCTCGTTGCGATTGTAATTTCCGTGTTGCGATAGTCAAATGCATGCCTAATAAGTGATAACAACTGAATAACAAGAGTTGGTTAAGTCAAAATGGTTGGCCTGAGTCATTAATTCAACTGAAAATGTTAAAAGTTCACACATAAAATCCACATAATACAACGTTTGCATTTAAAAATCACCTAAGTTAACAGTCCCAAAAGGTGAAGCCAATTGTGATTGGGATTTTAAAGATGATTGCCTTTTGCTTGACACCATATGAGCTTTGGATTTTGATGAGGATCCATATTTTGGTAGAGGAAAAGATGATTTTGATGGCACTGGTGATCCACATGTCAACCTTGTATGACCACTTTCCTTGCACCGACTACATGTCGATATCTTCTTCTCTTCACCCTTAGACGGTATACGATCGTGACTTTTTGGTCGGCCAGGTAGCCTTCTGTCCATGGCTGGTGGCAAAACTGTTTGTAAGTCATCTGGTATGTCCCACTCAGAAGGATGTGGAATAGGGTAGACAATCTCGGCATAAGTCTGTCGATAAACTTCTGTAGTGTAGCAATCCATAGCGTATGCGCTTGAATCATCTTGGTTTAAATGAAGAGCAACTTTATAACATGGCCACACGGATAACCAGATGTTTGCCATTTCATACAACTACACGTCTTTGCATTTAGATCGACTAGCCCATTTAAGTTATTATCCAGTACTTGAAACAAAGTGTTTAAACATGGTTCAACTCTCCATGACGTTGACTTCACAACACGTTTCGTTATCTTTTTTTCAGTCCATGGTGTAACACGATGTTCCAATGTTCCTGTAAATTTAAATAAACAATACTTAGTAAAATATAAATATGATAAGTTACGAATTCAAAGAAATAATACCTGCATGGTTTCTTTTCTTGTAGTACCACTGTTGAATAGAGGCTCGAAAAAACTCCATTAACATAGTAATGGGTAATTTCCGGGAATGACGACTTAGAGCGTTGATTGATTCTGCACTATTAGACGTCATGAAACCATATCTTGCTCCAAGTTGATGTACTCTTGACCATCTTTCAAACCCGACATCTTCTAGTGTTTGAGCACACTGAGGCAAAACACGTCTTAAACAATTTATATGCTTATTGAAATCCACTTCCCGATAAGCTTTTACAGCCTTCCAGTATGTCCATTTGTGCTTTTTTATACCAGCAGACCTTGATTTTAGATTTCTATACAAATGAACACCACAAAGTCCATGAAAAGCATCTGGGAAACACCTTCTAACAGCGTTGTCAATTGAGTTTGCCCTATCGGATATGATTGTCAGATTGCTAATAGGACCTATGCAATCCCTAAGATGCCCAATAAACCATGTCCATGAATCAGAGGTTTCAGATTTGCCAACCCCGTAAGCTATTGGCAATATCCCATTGTTAGCATCCATGGCTACTGCTAATAAGTTTACTCCAAGGTATCGACCTTTCAAATGTGCTCCGTCAACTATAATAACTGGGCGCATGCAAGTAATAAACGAACGAATCTACAAAATAATATACACAAGAAATATAATCATTTAAATGTGAAATGCATGTAACTAACAAAAATGAGTCAACAAAATTATATTGATTTACTAACCGTAGCACCAATGGCGATAAACAGCAACTCAAAGTGTCCATCTCTATCTGTTTTGATATGAGTTACCGACCCAGGATTTTTCAGCTTTAAATTGTGACAATAAGCCGGCAGTTGGGCAAACGATGCTTCTGGCGACCCCCTCAACAATTCCAAGGCATAACATTTGGCTCTCCAAGCTTGAGAATATGATATACTAATCTTGAACCGAGCATTCATGTCAGTCATAATTTCATGTCCCCGATATACCCTGCCATTCAAAAACATTAACTCAGCCAGAAAACCACCCAACACCTTTTTGTTTGCCTGTCTATGGTGAGGAAAAACTTGGGTTCTTGAACATGTATGTTTATCAATAAAAGTCCTAACTTGAAACATTTCGCAATCTTTTATTCTCTTTGCAATCATACGCCACGTACAGTTTTTGTCAATCATACACCTTGTTTCGAAACGATCTTTGCTTGATTTGTTAACTTTTAGTTGATAGCTATCTTCCACACATTTCGTATACAAAGCTATCTTCAAGTCTTCATTTGTATCAAAACAATCATCTTTCTTGATACGAATAACTTTTGTGTAACAATCAACTGCTTTCTTTACCAACTCTTCTTCCGGTATCTGAAGTAATTCTGGCATATTCCAATTATACGCCCGTGGCATTTTCTTTTCTTCGGGGACTTTTTCTTCTTCTTTTTCTTCTTCAGGATTATATGAATTACAGAATGGATGTTCAACATATTCATTCACAGTCGTAACTTCCTCCTCATTATCATCAACAATACATTCTTCGGCAACGGCTGTTTCATCATCAAAATTTGGGTATTGACCAATATCAAAATCATTACATGCAGGGTCTGTTTCTTCTTCTGAAACATCATCAAAATCCGTGTATTGACCAATATCAAAGTCCGGATATTGACCAAGACCAAATTTCGAATACTGACTAGTACTCACAATTTTTTCTGTTGGCTCATCATCGTCTAACTGGTCAATACGAAAACCGGAATTTGGTGCTGAAAGTTGATTGGGATTTGGATTAGAGAAAGGTTGTGGGTTTTGAGAAAAACTTAGTTGATTACTACCCGCTACTGACCCAACAATACTACTTCTAGGTTCAACAACATACAATGTAACATCATCTTGTGAAACACTAATGTAAGCAATGAATCGTTCAACATCTTCATTGTCGGTTAACAAATAAACTTTACCATTTCTCTGATAAGATAGCCTAAATCCACTTAGGGGCTCTAAATTCAATTTATTTGAAACATGTAGCATTAGAGTTTCATAAGTTAACTTTTGTAAAGACAATTTTAGTTGAAGATTCATGGGTAAAGGCATATATTGTAAAACACCATGAACATTATCCCATGACCCTCCAAAACACAAATCTATCCAAACATGATCAACATTAGATGATTTCATGGTTGTAAATTAATTTACTAAACAGACGAGCTGCGAAACTAAAACCTGTTGCCGGATTGGGAAGGATGTCGTTGGATATAGGAACGGATGTCGCTGGAGAGAGTGATAGATGGAGATGGAATGAGTTGCGATTTAGGGATTTAGTTTATGATTTGCTGCTGTTGCGTAGTTATATACCCAAAATTTCAGTGTTGTGATTTACAGATTCTCGTTGCGATTTACGGATTATCGTTGCGATTTACAGATTCTCGTTGCGATTTACGGATTATCGTTGCGATTTACGGATACGCGTTGCGATATACGGATACGCATTGCGATTTACGGATACGCGTTGCTATTTACGGATACACGTTGCGGTTTACGGATACGCGTTGCGATTTATGTGTTCGCGTTGCGATTTTCATATTCGCGTTGCGATTCTGGAAAATTGCAATGCGAATTTGTACTATCGCATTGCGATTTTCAAGAATCGCGTTGCGATTTTGGAAACTGATTTGCGATTCTGGGGATCGCGTTGCGATTTTTATTTCGCGTTGCGATTTTGTTGGTCATTTTGGCAAATCCAAAAAAAGTTGGTTAAAATCGTATATTATAAGGCATTTTTGGTCACTGAGGCGATTTTCTCAAATTTTAATGGAACTGTTGTACTGAATTTTTTATGGTAAATTATATCATTCATCACTCAATTATCTTTTCACTTTTATTTTGGTCATTGAAGTTTAATTTTTTTAATTTAATCACTTAATTTTCAAATTATTCATATTTTAATCACTATAATTTATTTTATTAATAAATGAGGAGTTTGTGATTTAGGGGTTGTGCTATAGTTTTTGGGTTTGGGTATAATTTTTATTTTATTTTTTTATTTTAATTATATATTATTAAAATAAAATAATAGCATGTGATATAAAAATTAATAAAATAAATTAAAGTGATTAAAACGAGAACAATTTGAAAGTTGAGTAATTAAATTGAAATTTTTTAAACTTTAGTGATCAAAATAAGAGTGAGAATATAGTTTATTGATGAATGATGTAATTTACCCATAAAAATACTATGCACAATAATTTCGTTAATTTTTTTACGGTAGGATACCAAATGAAACTTAAACTAAACGTTAGATATGATTTTGAAAAAATAAAATATATGTACTAAAATGAAACAAAAGTAATAATTTAAGTACTAAATGTGTAGTTTACCCAAAAAGTAAAATCTACCTAATATCCAATTACAGTCCACGTGAATTTAAAAGAAAGATTGTCATTATATTTTCTAAACGTCATTTATCTATCAATTTATGGTAGTTAAATAAATTCATTAACTTGAAAAAGGAAAACAATTAGCGAGGGTTTTTTTATTTGATTCAATTAATTAAAATAGGTCTTTTTAGTCCGGAGATAAACGAAATGATTTGTTCCTGCTTCTCTCTAAGTTCTTTTTGGGGTTTCAACCTCTGTGAAAGAAAAAATGATTCTTGAGAGATGTCTTATTGACTATTTACAAGGAGGCAGTTGACAATGGAAATTGTATCTCCTTCAAATGCACCTTGACTCCACTCGTTTTTTACAGCCAATCGAAAATATGGATGAATGTCATTGCTTCCGTTGATTCAAGCGTTTGGGGGGACTCGAGCTTGCGGGCCACACCCCCTAACACCAACCCATTCCTACAGCAACTTCTTCTGTGCTTTGAGTAAAGGCACTTTTCATATTGATCTTGTTGTTCCCCGATATAGGTCACTGTAATCGTATCTGAGACCCTCTCCAAATCAGGTACTCTAGTCGACTTCTCCTTCCTATATAAGTGGACTGAAGAGTGTTAAGAGTAATCGTATCCTATAAAAATTACAAATTTTCATATAGTTTAAGTAATTATTGTGTTTTATAATTATGATCAAAATTTTATACCACTGTAATTTTATAATTTTGCACATTCTAAATTTTAAATATAGTTTTTTAAAAGTTCACACATCTGATAAAATATCTTACGTACGATCTATGAATAAATCTAAGAGACAACAATCATTCCATATGAAATATCGAGTGATCCATACTCACTCTCCACCCTAATCCTTTCTCAAGCCTATCTCGTGCATTACATATATTGTGTCAAGTTAAAGACGGATTAGAAGGATAAAGGGACTTAGAGAGTGGGAGTGTTTCTTATCTTTCTCATAATTTTTTATTTAATAGTATTTTAGGGTTTCTATCAAAAAATAGTAATTTAGGTTCTATTAATTTAAACTTTAGTAAAACTAAATTTTTGTCCCTTAAAACTTTTAGATTAAATACCTAATAAATCTATATTGTTTTTAACTTATGTAACTTGTCTTTTTTTATATTTTATTTTTAATTCCGTCTCAAATTAAAACTCAATGGGTTGGGGGATGAAGTTAGAGCAAGGAAAGTATTTCACTCTTAGGGGGCGTTTGATTCGTGTAAAAGACTATTATTAAGGTGAGCAATCTTTTCTGGAATTGTATTCTCGTGTTTGATTTACGAAAAAGAATATTACTAGATAATTTATTATAAATAGTAGCATTTTTTGTTAAAATGATGAGAATGTCATTACTTTCAAATTTTTAATTATTACACAATTTCCGTTACTTCGGACAAAAATATCCCTAGGATAATAAATTATTTTCATACATATCATTCTTCGTTCTTATTCTTCATGTCTTACTCAAAATTATAAACATAATAATACTATTCATTGAGTTTGATTTAATAAAATATTAATAAATTTGAGTGGCTAAAATTATTTTATATTTTTAATATTTAATATATTAATTATTTATAATTTTATGAAGTAAAAAATGATATTATTGTATAATTATTTAAAATAATATTTAATTTTGAGTTATTAAAAAATAGATTTTACACATTAAAAACCAATATATTTGTTCGAGACTACAATATTATTTTTATATTATGTTTAATTTTATATAAATAAATATAATATTTATGAAAATTATTTTAAAATATAAGTTTGATATATTAATTATATGTTATATGTATTTTTCCCCTCAAAAGTTAGATAATATAATGACTAAATATTTATATAAATTTTTGTTTGAATATTTATAATTTAATATTAAAGTTTAACTTATTGAAAAAGCATATATCACAAGGATAATTTGATAAAATATGTATCCAAATAATTTTATATTTTTTTAACCAAACATTATAATCTTGCATTCCTATTAAACAAACCAAATAAAATAATATATCATTCCTAAAATAATATTATATTTCAATCATCTTATTCTAAAAAAAATCTTACATTATATGAACCAAATATCCCTTAATAATCGTGCAACTAGGCTGCTAAGATAGTTAATAGACTCCACCATTGCTTAGCTAGTAAAATCCCATCCCTCCGTCTTCTTTAAGCTTGCACATTTCCTCCCAACTTTTGCCACCAAAACTTGAAATTTTTGTATTTGAATTAGAATTGTCGGGTGAAAATGAATCTTAATATCTAATTCATCTTTTTAACTTAATACAGTCTTAAAGAGAAAGAGAAGAAAAAAAATATTGAATGAATTTAAGTTTAATTAACATTATTATCATAATATTTCAGAAATTTAGGTACGTAAACATCCGATGTAAAGGTTTAGATGCATAAGAGGGAGTATTTATTATAAAAGGGAGGGGGGGGGGAATCTGGGGATTGGGGGCGGGCTGTAAATTAGGATAAGGTGGCGAGGGTAATTACGAAAATGACAGAAGTGGATATGATACGCTTATGTTGGATATGGGGTGCTCAAAGTGAAAGAGAGTTGGATTGGCGTTTCTCGGGAACCAGGCTGAGTCAGTGACTCGTCAAAAACGACGCAACACGATGGCAGTGTGTCAATCCGTGGGAAATTCGGTGTTTAATGGGACCGACAGTCCAAATTGCCATTGTCGATTTGTTCAATTTTCCAATTGGATTCTGCAGGGAATTGTTGAACTTAATTCACCGTTCACTCATCATTGAATTTGCTTTTAGTTTAGTGAAATTGACTTTGTTATAATCATCTCGTAATTGGCTTTGCTAAGCTTTAAGCAAATTCAATAATTGCTTCCTAATTAAATCCTTGAATTTCGATTACTTCAAATTAATGCTGTGAATGAAAGAGTTGCCGGTTCAGTAATTGCTTCGTCTTTGAACTTCAGTACAAAACTGCAAATGCTTTTTTTCCTTTTCTGTATATCCACTGCTATCCAATCCATTAGTTGATTAATCTGGATCGGGTATCTCATAGATTTATTATGGGATGATCCTCCTAACTTAATTTGTTTCATTTAAACCCCTAATTTTATTTAAGAGACTTAACGTTTCATCCTACTCAAATAACAGGAAGTTGGTTAAATGCAAATGCTTTTTGTTTCTGTGACTGTCTCGGTGTGTCCCATGAACCGACTTAAGTTTGAGGTTCTAGCATATGAGCATGGTTTTAGGCATTGTAATGAAACTGTCCAGAGTAACACTGCTGACCTTGGCGGTAATAAGATCGGTGCAAGCTTGTTTAATGGAGTTATGTGTAGATGAAAATAGAATCTTTGATGAATATAATGAAACAAGATAAATTTTAGTTCATCTTAAGGCTTGTGTAGGGATATGATGCATGAACATAAGAGCTATACTCTTCAAACTATGAACATTTTAAGTCTATCGGCTTCGAATCTTTGGATCTCACAGGATTTATGACCATGCATATACCAATTGTCTTGAGTTTGTATTGTGCAGGGTGGTGCTAGTAACGGTGAAGATCTAAGAAAAGCAGCCATGAGAGAACTGAGAGAAGAAACTGGTGTTACATCAGCCGAATTTCTTGCAGAGGCATGTTTCTAGATGATTTGCATTAAAATAAATCTCTGTTTTATGCCATCTGAAATGATGAAAACTATAATTCTTTTAAAGTTATTGAACTGATTTTTGACTGTTTTACATGTCGAACACCTTCTCTTGTAGTTCAAAATAATCGTTTCGTACGCGTATGATACATCAAAGATACACATGATGCCTTTAATTTGCAGTTCTGTGAATTTCTGTGTGGAGTTGTTTCGTCATTCTATCAAAATCCAATCTTTCTCTGTTGATTCCGAGACAGGTTTCTTTTCAAGTTCACCGGAACTGAAGAAGAAATCAATCTTTTAGGTGCTGGTTCGGAGAAGCCAGAGTTCAAAGAGTGGTCATGGAGGTTACAATAACAACTTGTAGAGCTTTTAAGCTTCTCATCTTACCCAATCCTTACTATGAAGTTTTATAGAAAGATCAACTTTTGCGGAGATCCTTGGCTAATGCTTCGAAGCAGGCGGTGGATTTCAAGAAGCCAGTTTATGAACAAGTTCTCAAAGTATTCAGGCCCTACTTTTCAGATGAAGAGCATCCAACCAAGAAAGAACCTAATGGAGTAAAAACACACGAGCAGAGTACTCAAAAGGAGTTCAAGCAGAGGTTGCAGCGTTCGGGGAAGACGTCGAGATTGTAATGCAACTTTTAGGAAGACATTCGAATGATATGACGTCTTCTCAATCTTTATGTATAGCTCTAGTCAACTTTACATAGTTAATGAACGCGAAAATAATGATGTCGTTGGTGTTTTTGAGTTGGTCGGAGATGTGGGTTACTTTTACGAGTACAACGAAGATGAATTGACCGACTTTTCGAGGATTTTGGCTTTTTCAATTATATAAAAAAATCAGCATAATCATATTGATTTAAGAAAAAAATCAGCATAATCATAGTAATGATTGGGGTTTGTATGTGAGAAAGCAGCCATGAAACAAATTATCTATTGAATATTGAATAAACTCTACATCAATCTCATACAAAGGTATGGCTTATATAGTACACGTAACCAACAAATCATAACAAACTAAGTCCTAACTAATAACAAACTAAGTCCTAACTAATAATAAATACTAACTAATCTTATTTATATTCTAATATCTTAATATTCACCCGACTTCTTAAACCTTCTTGAAGAAAAGACAAACACTTGAAACGAAAGTGCGATACATTCTTCCGGTAGACTTGAATCGAAAGTGTCGATGCTTCCTTCCGTTCGACTTGAATCGGAAGTGTCGATGCTTCTTTCCGTTCGACTTGAATCGGAAGTGTCGATGCTTCCTTCCGTTCGACTTGAATCGGAAGTGCCGATGCTTCCTTCCGTTCGACTTGAATCGGAAGTGCCGATGCTTCATTCCGTTCGACTTGAATCGGAAGTGCCGATGCTTTCTTTCGTTCTTCTTATTCACCTTTATTTCTTTCTTCTTCATCCTCTTATACAAGGTTCATTGACATTTTTTTAACACTTTGAGATAGAAGTAACAAATCATGACGATGCATAATCTAAAATAACCAGTAATTCAACACCATGCAACACACCATATTATAAGTAGTAGATGAAACAAAGCCAATCCCTATTAACGATCCATTGCCAAAGCATAGTCGAACAAAGTCTCGTAAGCAATGGAAACTTTGAGCAGAAAGAAAAGTAGTATAGAACTGTCAACATTTGTTTCCAACCAGCAGTGTATAACAGAACAATAATATCATTGAAGCATTTAACCAAACACACTGGAGGCGTATTTGTTTGTAATGGCATTTTGCGAACTGCTGAAGATGACTTGTTAGCTTATTGGAACTTGATTGAAACGATTGAAGAGCCTCGGTGATGAACTTGACGTGGGAAATTGTTACCATAACCAACCATGTAACTTGTAGCTCTTGGATTGTCCCCTAGAAGGTAATCCACCTTAGATTTAGCAAAAGAAAGAAACTGAGATGGAGCAACATTGCCAGCATCACACCTCAAGGTTCCTCTAGAGGATGTGAGATAGTCAGAGTACACGGTGGCTAAAAACGAGGCGCTCGTTACGAACTGCATGTTGTTCCATCGCTATCGGAAAATCAAATCACCGGGAGTCTTCTAAACATTACGGCTACCCTTTCCAATCAATGCACACATGAAGTGCTCTGCTTTCTGATGGTACCTCTCAAACACTGGAGCATGGAGACCAGCTTTGCCTTGCATCAAGAACTTGGCGACGAGGGTCTGAACCCCATCGTACTTTACGTCCCATCCGAACTCAGTCAAGGCCTAGTCGGTTCCACCCATAGAGTCACCATTCTTTCCAAGATAGTTCAAGTAGTAGTCATTGTTACTAGCTTGGTACAACCATGCAACAACCCACAACAACTCATCATTGTTGCCACTGACGGATCGGTAGTACTTTTGGGCAACTATGATGTTGCTGTCGTATTTGCCTCTGTATTTATCAGCAAAGTCAAATAGTTGATAAGCGTTGTAACACCCCAACTCATATCCGACCCGAATACGAGTCTGAGATGTCACATTGACTTTTAAAACCTTTATTCTTGTAAAATAACAAAACATTTGAACTCTTTTTAAGAAAATACGATAATATATTATTAAATCATGTTTGTTATAACCAATTTAAGAAAATATACATTTTATAAATAGTAAAATATACATTTTATTCATAAAATATACATTTTATGAATAGTAAATATACAATTTAGGGCACAGGCCTTAATCAATTAATCATATACCCTTTTTTTTCCAATCAGGATTATCTCGACAATAGTTTACTTAACTTATCAAATCCACATTCATTCTCATACACCATGAAATTTTCTTTGTTCACTCTCAACATTTCAATGTCTTCCATCTTATAAAATAATCACCGACATACTTATTTCTTAAACTTTTTCCGAAACAATATTCACTTCAATGAATCTTCTATTATTCTCATTATAACATTTGTTTACCATATTTTAGCTCAACTACATAACAACTAAATTATTTCATCTAACTTTTCCACTTTAGAATAGTGGAGATCCTCTAACATTATCTAGTTGCATATTTTATTTTCTGAACGCAATCCTTAACTTTTTAATCTAGGGTACAACCCTTATCAACTCAATCATATACCTTCTTTTCAATCGAAATTTTTCTCAACGATATCTTATAATTTCAATACATTTCCATCACATAATTTTGTTAGCCATTGCTAACGATTTTCATATATAATGCAAATCCCTTATCATATCCACACTCTTGCTTATACACAATACTATTTACACGTCTAATATTCCTTTTCACATATCATTTAAGAAAATATACGTTTTATGAACAGTAAAATACAATATGAACAGTGAACAATATCATATGAACAGTAGTGAACATTAGTGAACAGTACCGTGAACAATACCCAAATGTTCAAATTTTCCAGAATATCAGAGGGAAACCGATTCCCCTGCTACAGGGAACCGATACCCTACTACAGTACTGATACAGTAATTCCGTAAAATACGTATAAATTCATAAAAATCCAAGGTTTCATCATTATACATTTACCATTTATATATATACATTTAAAACATTTCCAAAACTCGATCAGAGCGTATCTAATACAAATCCTTTTTATTATATGCCAACTAAATTCTTTCTAACAAAATACATGTAATTTGGTCTACATTTCTGATCTGATCTTCGGTAAGGAGAACTGGCCTGTCTTGCTTAACTTCTATCATTAATCCTCTTCTCGGAACCTACGCGTGAAACAATCATACGCTAAGTCGATGACTTAGTGAGGCATATAAACATATAAGGGAAACTATAAAACATTTCATAAAGAAATACACTTAATATCATATAGTTCATATCAAATGCATGAACATTTATTACGATCATATCATATGAAAACATATATAATTTCTGTAACATATACCCACATACACATATATCCTTATCAATACGTTTAACATTTCATATTCATTATCATTAATCCTTATAATTTAACAATCTTATACATAACGTATCATGCATTAACCAAGCAATACACCATTACATAAATTCTGTGATCTATTCCATATAACAAATCACATATACATATCATATTCAATATACTTATTAAAATCTCTTTATTAGCCCATGTACACCAGTGAGAACTTAAGGTATGTGAGAACATTGAGGTTGTGCACCACTATGCTATTACCACAGCTCGTATAAATATCCCGAAGGATCAGTCCATAGATTCTGAAGAACCTAGGTAATCAATCCATATGTCCCGAAGAACATAGGTAAATAGTCCATATGTCTCGAAAAACATAGGTAAACCCTCGACCCTTGGCATGCCAACTATACCCCTAGCTCTCATATCACATAACATGGACATTATCATTTATAACAATTCACATTACTTAATCATATCATTTCTCTTATAAATACATAAATTTTCTTTTTAGTCACGTATTATATGTACGTATAATCATTGATCTTATAATCACATGTTCATTCTCTTCTGTCACATACCACATGTATGTGTAAACATATATCTAATATCATATAACACGTATCACAAATGCATGTATTCACATAGATCATTTCATATGGACTTTACCATTTCTCATTTGTTCATGTAACCTTGCATGTCATATCAAGTAACATATAATAACATACATCCATTTCTATGTACTAATGCACACATAGTAATCACATAACATTTTATAAGTTACTTCTTACCATAGTAACTCCATCATTGGCTCATCGCAAGCCAATGCTTGATCAATCACATAAGTACAATTTAAATTGCACTCACCTTAGCCTTGCTTTGATTCAATCTCAATCCTTTGATTATTCCGGAACTTGTTTAGGCTCAATATCTACATAAATATAACATTTCAAAACAATTATCAGAAGCCTAAACCTTACACTTGATGTTAATAACTTAAGCCCAAAATTCCATATATTTTTTTCTTTAATGGGAATCGATACCCCCCATGGGGGATCTGTACCCCCTGCGTAATCTGGAATTTTCGTTCAAGCCTAGAAAATCACTATTCATGCACAAAAATTAACTATATCAACTTAAATTCTTCATATTTCATCCCCTTTCATATTCTTAACTTACATATACATGCTTAAACTCATTTACATCCATTTATCTCATCTTAAACCTCAGAATCCTCTCCTCTTTATGAACTTCAAGAATCATACCCAATTTTCAATATGTTCTAATTTCAATTCTAACACTTAATACTTCTTAATTAAGCTGATTACAGTCAAATTTAACTTCAAATTCAACTTATAAACTATTTTCCAGAAATTCATTTAGAAACTCATTCTCTTTAATCTTTCATAACTTCTTCATCTTTTGATTTTAAGATAACTTAAGCTTTCTTTAAGCTTAGTTATCATCTAATGATCAAAACCCAACCATAAAATCAACAATTAATTGATTAACCAGAAAACTCATCTTTGCCTTGAAGCCTTCACGGGAGGAGGAAGAAGAAGATGAAAGAAATGTCTGGAAACATTTGTTTCCCACATTTCTCTTCCACGTGGGTTATAAGATAACCCCAAATATTATTTTATTCTCTTATTTGTTCAATGACCATTTTTCCCTTTATTTCTTTTGATAATTACTAAAAACTTTCAGGAAATACTTTCAAATAAATCATTGAACTATTCAACTATTCTATTTTAATTGCCAAATTCTGAAATTTTACAATTTGGCCACTAATCCGGTATTGATGATGTTACAAATCTCCCATCTTTTTAAGAAAATTCATCCTCGAATTTTTATTGCACACATTGATAATAACATATCTCCTAATGTTCTTATGTTGTCTCCTTTACTTACTCTTTCCTTCCTTTAGTTCTTCAACTAATTTTTCATTTATTCATTCATCTACGCTTATCATATAAACAGTAACCAGTAACCTCATCCATTTCTTTCTTTTCTCTCCTGCGATTCTGCATTTTCCTTTGATCTTTCTAAAATTCATATAATGTTACTTATCACATAGACAGTAACATTCATTTTCATCACTTAACATCATAAATCAATCAAAGTCCTCATAAATTTTTTAATTGCTTTGAAACAATAACAAAACTTTTATTCTATCATCATTTGACCAAGATCATAACCTTACATCTTCTTCAATTGTGATTAAACATATTCTTTACGGAATCAAACAATCTTTCACATTACCTTGCACATTTTTCGTATTTTTCCATTGAACTTATAATCTACACTTCCATATAACCTTTATCATATATGATCCTTTAAACTCCATCTTTCTATAATCAAGATCCCCTTATCCATAACTAAATCATGTCTTTCACCAATGTCTTCATACTCTATTCATTTCACTTATTTTGATAAGCATCTTCACTTACATAGAACCTCATTCTTTACCATCTCTTGTACTTGGTATTTTTTTCCTCAAAGTTCCCTTTTAAACATATAAATATTCATCTCCTTGTCTTTATCATGTATGTATGATTAAAATACATAACCATATCTTGATTCATATCATACTTGATTAACTTAACCTTATATCTTTTCCAAATCTTATTACTCTATCACTTTTACTCTTATAGCTGGTCAATAACAACTGTTCAATTTAGGGCACAGGCCCAAATCAATTAATCATATACCCTTTTTTTTCCAATCAGGATTATCTCGACAATAGTTTACTTAACTTATCAAATCCACATTCATTCTCATACACCATGAAATTTTCTTTGTTCACTCTCAACATTTCAACGTCTTCCATCTTATAAAATAATCACCGACATACTTATTTCTTAAACTTTTTCCGAAACAATATTCACTTCAATGAATCTTCTATTATTCCCATTATAACATTTGTTTACCATATTTTAGCTCAACTACATAACAACTAAATTATTTCATCTAACTTTTCCACTTTAGAATAGTGGAGATCCTCTAACATTATCTAGTTGCACATTTTATTTTCTGAACGCAATCCTTAACTTTTTAATCTAGGGTACAACCCTTATCAACTCAATCATATACCTTCTTTTCAATCGAAATTTTTCTCAACGATATCTTATAATTTCAATACATTTCCATCACATAATTTTGTTAGCCATTGCTAACGATTTTCATATATAATGCAAATCCCTTATCATATCCACACTCTTGCTTATACACAATACTATTTACACGTCTAATATTCCTTTTCACATATCATTTAAGAAAATATACGTTTTATGAACAGTAAAATACAATATGAACAGTGAACAATATCATATGAACAGTAGTGAACATTAGTGAACAGTACCGTGAACAATACCCAAATGTTCAAATTTTCCAGAATATCAGAGGGAAACCGATTCCCCTGCTACAGGGAACCGATACCCTACTACAGTACTGATACAGTAATTCCGTAAAATACGTATAAATTCATAAAAATCCAAGGTTTCATCATTATACATTTACCATTTATATATATACATTTAAAACATTTCCAAAACTCGATCAGAACGTATCTAATACAAATCCTTTTTATTATATGCCAACTAAATTCTTTCTAACAAAATACATGTAATTTGGTCTACATTTCTGATCTGATCTTCGGTAAGGAGAACTGGCCTGTCTTGCTTAACTTCTATCATTAATCCTCTTCTCAGAACCTACGCATGAAACAATCATACGCTAAGTCGATGACTTAGTGAGGCATATAAACATATAAGGGAAACTATAAAACATTTCATAAAGAAATACACTTAATATCATATAGTTCATATCAAATGCATGAACATTTATTACGATCATATCATATGAAAACATATATAATTTCTGTAACATATACCCACATACACATATATCCTTATCAATACGTTTAACATTTCATATTCATTATCATTAATCCTTATAATTTAACAATCTTATACATAACGTATCATGCATTAACCAAGCAATACACCATTACATAAATCCTGTGATCTATTCCATATAACAAATCACATATACATATCATATTCAGTATACTTATTAAAATCTCTTTATTAGCCCATGCACACCAGTGAGAACTTAAGGTATGCGAGTACATTGAGGTTGTGCACCACTATGATGTCACCACAGCTAGTATAAATATCCCGAATGACCAGTCCATATATTCTGAAGAACCTAGGTAATCAGTCCATATGTCCTGAAGAACATAGGTAAACAGTCCATATGTCCCGAAGAACATAGGTAAACCCTCGACCCTTGGCATGCCAACTATACCCCTAGCTCTCATATCACATAACATGGGCATTATCATTTATAACATTTCACATTACTTAATCATATCATTTCTCTTATAAACACATATCTTTTCTTTTTAGTCACGTATCACATGTACGTGTAATCATTGATCTTATAATCACATGTTCCTTCTCTTCTGTCACATACCACATGTATGTGTAAACATATATCTAATATCATATAACACATATCACAAATGCATGTATTCACATAGATCATTTCATATGGCTTTTATCATTTCTCATTTGTTCATATAACCTTGCATGTCATATCAAGTAACATATAATAACATAAATCTATTTCTATGTACTAATGCACACATAGTAATCACATGACATTTTATAAGTTACTTCTTACCATAGTAACTCCATCATTGGCTCATCGCAATCCAATGCTTGATCAATCACATAAGTACAATTTAAATTACACTCACCTTAGCCTTATTTTGATTCAATCTTAATCCTTTGATTATTCCGGAACAATTATCAGAAGCCTAAACCTTACACTTGATGTCAATAACTTAAGTCCAAAATTCCATAATTTTTCTTTAGGGGAATCGATACCCCCCATGGGGAAATCTGTACCCCTGCGTAATCTGGAATTTTCGTTCAAGCCCAGAAAATCATTGTTCATGCACGAAAATTCACTATATCAACTTAAATTCTTCATATTTCATTCCCTTTCATATTCTTAACTTACATATGCATGCTTAAACTCATTTATATCCATTTATCTCATCTTAAACCTCAAAATCCTCTCCTCTTTATGAACTTCAAGAATCATACCTAATTTTCAATATGTTCTAATTTCAATTCTAACACTTAATACTTCTTAATTAACATGATGACAAGTCAAATTTAACTTCAAATTCAACTTATCAACTATTTTTCGGAAATTCATTTAGAAACTCATTCTCTTTAATCTTTTATAACTTCTTCATCTTTTGATTTTAAGATAACTTAAGCTTTTTTATCATCTAATGATCAAAACCCAGCCATAAAATCAACAATTAATTGATTAACCAGAAAACTCACCTTTGCCTTGGAGCCTTCACGGGAGGAGGAAGAAGAAGATGAGAGAAATGTCTGGAAACATTTGTTTCCCACATTTCTCTTCCACGTGGGTTATAAGATAACCCTAAATATTATTTTATTCTCTTATTTGTTTAATGACCATTTTGCCCTTAATTTCTTTTGATAATTACTAAAAACTTTCATGAAATACTTTCAAATAAATCATTGAATTATTCAACTATTCTAATTTAATCACTAAATTCTGAAATTTTACAATTTGGTCACTAACCCGGTATTGAGGATGTTATAAGCGTGTCGAAGAAGTTCGGTGAAATACGTTGGGTTGAAGCGGCGGAAGATGATTGAGGCGGCAATAATGATTGTGACAGTCTCACCGGCTAGATGCGACCTTGGGTTGCTTGGGTCAATCTTGTAAGTATGACGATCGGTGGTCATGTCCTCTGATCTTTGCCAATAGTAATGGTCATTGTTTCCATATCCCACCTCTCCGTAAATAACGTAAGGTTCAGGGTGATCTTTGCTGTCATTCAAGCCGAAATTAGCTCTCCTTGAGACTTTCTGGTCACGAGGAAAATACTCATATCTTTGAGCTTCAAAGAAGAGAATGCTCTTACTTAGAGCTTGGTTATTGGCATGCCCACCAAATGCGAAAGGAATGCACAATATTAAAAGCAGATGAGCCATTGAAGTGAGCTTCTTCTCCATGTATTTACAGTAAGACGTTAAACCAAGTTGCAATCTCAACAAAAAAAAATCAACAAAGGTGGAAAACAAATATATTTTCTGCAGAATCTGTACACAATAAGAGAAGGAAGAAAGTGAGAGTAAAGGAACTTAATCGTCGGCGCAACGACGGAAGAGAAAACGACGCCAGGATCTTTTAGCGAATGATACCATGTGAGAAAGCAACCATGAAACCAACAAAGGTGGAAGAAGGAAATGTAAAGAGAGAAAGATGATAGAAATTATCTATTGAATATTGAATAAACTCTACATCAACCTCATACAAAGGTATGGCTTATATAGCCCAAGTAACCAACAAATCATAACAAACTAATAACAAATACTTACTAATATTATTTATATTCTAATATCCTAATATTACAGATGCCATTAGAGTGTCGTGACGGTGCTGTTTTGGCTTATGCTTGAAAATAACAGCTTGCTGGCCAGGCTGGTCCATCTGTTGTTTTTTTAAGAGGGTACTTTGTATTATAAACAAATGCAAAGTACACCACCTTAAGAATCTCATTAAAAAACCTCCCTAACTCTAAATGGAGGAAAAAGAGTGAACCAAGAGGTGGAAGGATCTAATACAAGTATAGCTCTAACAACAAACAAGGCATACCCCAAGCCACAACCCAACTCAAGTTAACACCAATACATTCCATGTAGCATAAATAAATTAGAACAAAAAGGACAGCAAAAACTGATCTAAATCTAACACAACAACAATGGGAAGTATCCGAACAGCAGCAGAGACCAGGTTCACCAAACCTGCTAAAACACTATATAACGCCATGATTTCATCAATCTTCAACCCAGCACGCGAAACGCAACACCAATGGGCAGAATCCAAAATACAATCACTCCCCAACAAAGATTAAGCATCAGCAGACAACTAAAACAAAAGCTACTCATTTCTTTATCCAGAAACAAGTGTTGGAAAATCTTACTACTACAACAAAAACAAGAGAAGAGACATATCAAAAGCAGAACAACTAAAAAGCAATAGATAAAGTAGATGTTTGATATTGTTAGCTTCGCTAAGCTTTGATGGGAAACAATATATTAAGAGTGAAAATATTATTATTAAAAGAAATAATTAATTTTAGAACTTTATATTTATATTTAATTTACGAAAAATATCATTAAAGTAATAAATTATTATTAATAGTAACAATTTTTTATTAAAATATTGAGAATGTTATTACCTTCAACTTCTGAGTTATTATACAATTCTCGTAACTTTCGAAAAAAATATCCATGAAATAATATATTTTTTATATGGATTTTTTTCAATTCTTATTCTTGTTTTATTCAAAATTATAAAGAAAATAATAATAATAATAATATACAAAAAATTGATTTAGTAAAATATTAATTAATTTGAGTAGTTAAAATTATTTTATATTTTTAATATTTAATATATTAATAATTTATAATTTAATGAGGTGAAAAATGCTATTATTGTAAAAAATATATATAATTATTTAAAATAATATCTAACTTTGAGTTATTAAAAATGGATCTTATACCTTAGAATAAAATCTTTGTCTACTCAAGACCATAATATTTTTTTATATTATATTATATATAAATAAATATGATACTTATGAAAATATTTAAAAATATAAGTTTGATATACTAATTATATTAATTATATGTTAAATGTGTTTTTTCCTCAAAAGTTAGATAGTGTAATAATTAAAATATTTCTATGAATTTTAATTCAAATATTTATAATTTAATATTAAAATATTTATAGTTATATTAATTATAAAATTTAATATTTATAATTATAATTCAAATATTTTCTTTAAAAAGTTAGAAAGCTCATCTCCAAATTTATTGTCTGCTTTGTTTCTGTTTGTGCAGTACTTTACCCCTTTCGTTTTAATAAATAATAGTTTTTGCTTCAATCTTTCATTTACCCCTTTTATGTGAAGAGGAATATATTCAATCAAATGAATGGAAGGGGCCAAGCCAACCAGCCATGTGTGGGAGCAATACGAGCGTATGATAGGAAGCAAAGGTAACCCACATTTGTCATTATGGGATATGTGATGTCGGTGTTGGCTATTTCCTATCATTTCTCCATAATTATTGACCCAATGAAAAAAAGAAATATAAACATGTCCCACATACATAGAGGAATCAAACTCATTTTTATCACAAAAATCTTATGAATTTTGATGACAAATGTTACAAACTGAATTAAACACTAAAAAAAAAAAAGCAACCACAAATGATGAAACTTATATATTGACATTGAATTCCCAGATACATAGAACACAAACAGCTATCTACAAACTGCCAAATGAACAGAAATATCAAAGGGAATGCAATAAAGCAACCTGTTTTTTCATCGACCATCGGCTGAAGTGAATGAGTGTGGAAAACCAGTCGGTCTAGCAGGGATACTACCTTTGCTGTCTTCTAAATCCATGTAACTAAACTCCTTCCCTTCGGCTTCTTGCCAACCTTTCACCAATTGGTTAAGTGGAAGACTGTAATCGATTCCGCAATATTCATCGTCGTCGTCATACAATGGTTTCCATTTCTCCACAAGTGGGGCCAATACATTCACAGCATGACCCATGTCTGGTCTTTGGCTGGGTTCCCTTGCAGTGCAATGTCCGGCGAGTTCAGCAATAATGGAGATGCTCTCGAAAGTTTCGTCTTTTATGTCGAGAGTTGGGTCTATGGCTGCCCTCAGCTTCTCCTTGTCTGATTTGATATGCCAGAACCATGCAGCTAAGTACTGGGTCTCTTCGGGCCTACCATCGTCCAGTGCCATCATTCCGGTTACAAGTTCCATCAGCACAACTCCGAAACTAAACACATCGGCTTTCGTCGTGATTTTTCCTGTCACTGAATTGATTGGCACGTGAAGTTGGAGTTGATACCAAAACAAAAGGATATCAATTATCAAAAACAAGCTTGGGGTCCATGGGATGCAATCAAGGTTAAGTTCATTTGATTGAGGTCATACATACATCACAGATTAAGCATATGCATATAGATAGAAAGAAAACTAAAACAGTTTAAAGTTTAAACAACCAACTACTTTATTGAGAAAATTATGATGTCTATTCGGCCTAATATCATTACAAATGATTGTAAAAGCTTAGACAAGTGCCGTACCTGCATATTCCGGTGCTAAGTAACCAAAAGTTCCGGCAAGCCTTGTTACGACAGATTTCTCCCCATCAGGAGCAAGTTTAACCAAACCGAAATCTGAAACTTTTGCTCTGAAATCATCACCAAGTAAAATATTTGAAGACTTGAGATCTCTATGTATGAAACTTTGGTGAGCCAGGATATGAAGATATTCCATTCCTCTTGCTACATCCAAGGCAATATTTAGTCGCCTCTTCCAAGATAGAGGCTCCAATTTAAGGCTCTTCCAATGGAAAAGATGCTTGCTTAGAGCTCCTTGAGACATGTATTCATAAACAAGAATTCTTTCATTGCCTTCAATGGAGTAACCCAAAAGAGATACCAAATTACGATGCCGGACCTTCGAAAGAACTGCGATTTCTGCCTGGAATTCATCCAAAGCCTTGCTTGTAATCACACCACCCTCCATTCTTTTAACTGCAATTTGTGTCCCATCATCTAGCTCCCCTTTATAAACTACACCGAAGCCACCACGGCCAAGCTCGTTTTCTGGAGCGAAATCTTTTGTCACGTTTCGAAGAACTTGAACTGATATGACCAAGTTTCCAGCTTCAACGATATGAGACTCCCCAATGCTGTTACTGTTTCTGCTTGCAGAACCAATACCGGTTAGTGCAGAAGTGCTTCCGTTGGTGTTGCTCACAACTACAACCTTAACCACATTGTCTGAATCCGACAAATCCCTTGGGTGAACCACCAGAGAAGGAGCCAACTTACTTCCTTGCCTCTTCTTACAGCAGTAGAGAGATAGAGGAACAACCAAAATAGAAAGAACCGCAAGACTCACAACCGGAGCAAACAATAGAAACGAATGTGTTCCGGTTGAAACCTTTAGTTTTTATTGAGTGCACCGAAGAATCAGTCGGACTAGAACCTCGACCTTTCGATGAGGTAGATCGGCTATTGGTTGGAGAATCCAAATTCTCGGCTGGTGCATTGTCCTCGGTGGAAGGGGCCTTCTTATCACCATTCAACACAGGATTACCAGCTAGTACAAGCTTCACAGTGCTACTAAATTTTGGTAATGGACCAAATATGTTATTGTCACTGAGATCCAAAGTTTCCAGAGCTATCAAACACGTCCAGTTATTTGGAATCGAACCACTTAGATCATTAGATTGCAGCGTAATCTGAGAAAGGGAGTCCAACATTGCAACAGAAGGACTCAAAGTGCCAGAGAGATTATAATGGGGCAAATTTATAGTTGAAACTTTCCCACCCTTGCATCTAATTCCCACCCAATTGCAAGGATCATTACCAGACCAGGAAGAAACAAGCCTGGAAGGGTAATTCACCCCATCAAGAGAAACTCTACAAGTGCCATTACTTCTGGGGAGCAAAGATGCCCCTCACTGGCTTCACAAAAGTTATTTGAAGCAAAAGTCACATTTGAAGCTTTAAACATTGGAATCGGACCCATGAACTGATTATTGTTTAAATCTAAGGTGTCCAATCTCATATGTGATAAACTATTAGGAATCAAACCAACAAGGTTGTTTCCATTAAGATTGAGATCTTTCAAGAGAGTTAAGTTACCGATATTGTCCGGAATTGGCCCGGTGAACTGATTCCCGTGGAGCCATAGAACTGTGAGGGATTCCATTGTTGCCACTACATCAATTGGTCCAGTGAATTGATTCCCATTCAGCCAAAGCATCTGTAGAGAACTGCCATTGAAGGACCTTGGAATTTCACCAGACAAACTATTACCAGAAAGCTTCAAGTTTGTCAAGGAAGGCATTGAACCAAGAAAATCTGGCAATGAACCAATCAAATTACAGTTCATACAAGAAAGGTTAGTCAGTTGAGCTGAGTTTTGTAAAGCCTTGGGGAATGACCAGCCAGTTGTGGCATTAAAATTGTTGTGATCCAATGCCAACACTTGCAAATCATCTAAACCATCAAAGAAATCAACTGGGATTGAATCAAAATTGTTGTAATCCAAATAAGCATACTGCAAATTCAACAAGCCACTGAAAGATGGCAGCTTTCCACTCAACTGGTTTCTTTGGAGACCTATGTTCTTGAGCATGGAAAGCTTGTTCAAGTTTTGGGGCAAAATACCCTTCAAGCCCACACCTTGAGCTTGAATCTGAGTTACCCGGGACTCATCATCACAGAACACATGGCTCCAGCTTGGAGGACCACAAGGGTCACCGCCATTTTCAGGCCACTCCAAGAGCTCAGGATTCTCAAGTCCATCTCTGAATTGCATTAAAACATCAAGGTTACCCGGGTCAGTGGTGCAAAGAACCACTGTAACTAGAGATAAAAGAAGCACTGAAGCAAACTTCTTTCCCATTGCAGATTTATAAAGCTGCATTGCACCGGATCACCTCAAACTACTGTCAAAGATGCTTCATTTGAGCACCAATGGCGGTTTCTTCAAATACCCACTTCAAATCTTGCATCAAACAGATTAAAATAACATATTTTAGATTCCAGAGATTCTGGGGAAGACACTAAACAAGAAAGAGAATACAAAGATTTAGCAGATATAGAGCAAAAAGGCCAGTTCTTTGAAATGTAAAATCAATGCAAAATACTGAATCAAAGGTGAAGCATTTGAGGCAAACTGAACAAAAAGAAAATTGGAAGAAATGAAACTTAAAAATTCTGAATTAGCATTATAGATACATTACCACATAGTATATGATAATCAAGCTTCTGAAGGAAAAAAACGAGTTTATAAATTGACACACATATCACCAGACATTTCCTTTCCAATCTTGCTTCCTTCATCCATACCTGCAAAAAGACAAGGGCAACACTGACTTTTGAACAGAATGTGACATGAAGGGTATCGTAATTATTTAGTGGTTAGTTTAATTTAATTAAGCTGGTGGGTCATTTTTAATTTTAATATTTTGGTTGAGTGGACTGAGCTGATCCATTTCCAGCTGCTTTGATTTTCGTGACCTGTTGGCTTGTTTAGGGTAGAAGCTACCATTCAAATTCCTTTATGGGTAGTAAAATAATGCACATGGCTACAAAACCATGTTTTCGTTTTTTTCTTTATTATTTTTCAAAGAAAATTAGATTAGAACAAGTCTTATGAATTTGAGCTGTGCATTTTTTTTCAGATTAATTTTGCAGGATTAATTAGGTTAGACAGTGTTGTTGTCAAAATAATTTTATTACAGAAAGGTTTGTGCACACTAATACATAACTTCGATTGTTGTATAATTTGTAATTATAAATTAGGGTAAACTACACAAATAGTGTATAATATTTGAGTAAGTTTTTGTTTTCTCCATTGAAGTTTTAAAAATAATAAATTGAACACTAACGTCACAAATTTGTAACAAAACGTGGAAACATTAATATGTTCTTAAACAATAATTTTATATTTAATTTATCCTAAAAAAATTAATTTTCAAGTCTTTTCAAACACCTCACCAATTTCATGATATCCACGAATTAATATATAAATTAAAAGCTCTTGCAGAAAATTAACTAGTAGAAAATTAACTAATTATTTAATCGATTAACTAATTTTATCTAGAGTAACTTACACGAGTATCTAAACAATTATTTTTTTCTTTTGGTACCAAACTTTAATTTTTTTAAATCATACCTAATCTGTAACACCCCGAATTTTGAATTAATGATTTTGAGTTGACCCAAGTGGGCTATGAATGAAAAAGTATGCCATTCGGAAGCATTGGACCAAGCTTGGGTTTGATTGAGGTAGGATCGAACCCAAATAATTATAAAAAAGGGTATTTTTTTATTTAAGTTTAAAGGAGGAAAGACCAAGGAGATAATTAATCTTTATAACCTTTTTAAAGCAGAATTCCATTTATGTTGGATGATGTAATCAGGCAAAAGCTTTGGGGGAAAGTTGAGTTTTCTTCCTCATTTTCTTCAACCCCTTGTCTTTTTCTTCCTTTCAAACTCTAATTTTTTTTCTCTTATGACTTGAGTAAAGGTGAGAGCTTTAGTGTCCATCATTCCTTATCCGAGGTTGAGAATGTGAGAACTATAATCTCTACCCCTAGAGCTCTCATTTAAGCTCCCAACCTCAAGGTTTGGTCATGGTGACTATAGTGTGAGTTCTAAAGTGTTTTGAGTTCTAGAACCTAAGGGTGATTCTAATATGTTTCTAATAGTTAGAATTCATGTCCCAACTTCTTTTAAACCCTTAGATAAGTTAGTAACTCAATTCTTTTTATGTGTTTAGTGAAAGCTCCAAAAGCAAGAGAAATGAGAAGCTTGTGCTTGAGAGAGGTTGAAATGGTTTTCCAACAGCTAGAAGTAAGGTAATACATTTCTAACTCATTTATACCACTTGTAGATCATTATATGCCTATGTGTTGTTTGTATGAGTGCATGAAACATATAAGAGCATTTATGGTTTTAAAATGACTTGGGCTAATTTTGAGGTTATTTATGCATAAAAATAACTGATTATGACCCCTTTAAACTCCCATAAGCTTTAAATAACACTTGAGGACCTTAGAAGGGCTTTGGGGATGAGTAAGAGTGACTTCTTCATAAAAACAGAGGATTTTGGGTTTAGGGTACTAGTACTAGAAGAACAATATCGATATTGTTTATATGAGAGGTCAAAATCAGGGGTTTTGGTCGGATATTATCGATATTCTGTTCATTGAGTATCAATACCGAAGGCATGATATCAATACCAGGAGGCCATTTCAAATTCTAATAGCCAAAAGCGGTATCGATACTCGAGGTCAGTATCGATACCACAATGATAGTACTGATACTCTGTATGGAGCATACAGAGTATCAATACTGAGAGAATTATATAAACATCGAATGTAAATTTGGTACAGATACTCGGGGTCAATATTGATACCACAATGAGAAGTATTGATACTTTACATAGGAGTATCGATACTAGTGTAGTTCTTCAGATTCCAATATGTAAAAATGACATTAGTACTAGAAAAGAGTATCGATACCCTATGCTTAGTACTGATACCCTAGTGCTTGGTACATGCACTACTAAATAGAGAAAAAAGGGTTTAAAACTTGTTCATCGAGAGACTCGAGAGAGGAGTCTAAGAACGTTAAACCTATAAATAAAGCTTGTAAGTGATAACATTGGATAAATTGTGTGATAATCATGACCAAACAAGTTCTATGTACTCAAGAAGAGTAGACTAGGCAGGTAAGATGCTGATGATTCGTGACTTAGATCTCAGGGTTCTCACCCTAGGTACTTGGCAGTGAGAGTCATCTGTAGGTAAGATGCTAACGTTGTGTGACCCAAATCGTATTCAAGGTACTTTTTCATAAACAAAAAGGGATGTGAGTTCTATGATGCTAATGTGACCCCAAACTACACCATGATATTTACTTGTGTTGTATGCATGGCTATATTGTTCATGACTATACATGCTACCATGCTCATATGATAAATGCATGTAGTATATTAGAGTTATTTGTGTGGTATTGAGCTTGTGAGCTTAATGTTTGGAATGTGTTTCCGTTCGCAGGTTCTTAGGTGACAATTCGAGGAGCTCATCGTCATATTGTGGATTCCATATTGGATCGAGCTATCAGAGCATGTCTTGAACATTTAGCGGATATGTATTATTCATAGACCTTATGTATATTTGAGTCGTAACTCTATTTTAAATAACTCAATGTATTTTGCGATGTATTATTGGGAGTTCCCTACTTTGTAAACTTTAATGTGGTTTTAAATTATAAGTTTTCATTGATGATTATGAATGATGATTTTAAAAAAATGGTTAGTCACTTTGATGATTTCGTGTAATACTTAAATTCTTCGGATTTTGGGTCGGATCAGATTAGGGTGTTACATAATGTTTAGTTTATGTTTCAATTTGATACCCCGTCATTAAAAATTAATAGAATTGCTAACATGACATTATTTTTTTTCAATGATGTCATGTCATTAACTTATGGTGACATGTCAACATCACCGTTTAATAGATTTTAAACGGTGGGGGTACTAAAATGAAATATAAACTAAATATTACGTATGATTTTGAAATAAAATAAAGTTTAGGTACCAAAATGGAACAAATATAATAGTTTAGATACTAAACATATAATTACCATATTTTCTATTCGTTTTTCAAATCTAAAAATCAACCACCAATCAACTAATTTAATAAATCAACAATGTGATTTGTTTCAAACTCAATTAAACTGAGTTATATTTAATTAAGGGTAAAGTATAGTAATGGTCACTGAACATTTCTGAAGCTTGCATTTAGGTCCCCCAACTTTTAAAACTTGCAATACAGTCCCCCAACATTTATTATGTTTGCAATATGGTCCCCCAACTTAAATCACTGTTAGAAAATTAGGGTAAATTATATAAACGGTCATTGAACTTTTCAGGCACTTGAATTTAGGTCCCCAACTTTTAAAACTTGCAAAACAGCCCCCCAATAATTTTATTTTCTTATTAAATATAGATGTATAGAAAATATAAATGATTCAATTTATATTTAAATGTATGAATCATTTATATTTTTGATATATTTTATTTTTCTTGTATAAACTAGTATTTAAAATATGTTATATTTTAATCAAAATATTTCATACGAATAAAAATATATTTATATAAATGTATATTTATATTTAGATGTATAAATAAAAAAATATTCATATATTAATGTATGAATCATTATATTTTTTGAATATTTTATTTTAATAAGAAATTAAAATTATTAATTATATTAGAAATACTCAACTTAAGATTATATATATAATCATGAATTATAAATATGAAAAATATAATTATTAAATTAGTTTAAAATATATAAATCTTAAATTTATTCTTTTAAAATATTGTATCAACTAATATTTAAAATATATTAAATCTATCAAACAATTTATCAAATATAATTTTTATTGTAAAAAAATATAATATTTCCCATCATTTATTGATTTCAATTTTTTTGCCGAAGTTCAAATCTCATTATTTCCATTTTCCATATATTCTTTTTTTCTGGCATTGGTCATACTATTATATGTATTATTGTATATCTCTTAACACAAACGATGGTGTTAGCTTAGTGGCTCCACCCTGTATCTTTCATTTGCGTGACTCAGGTTTGAGTTTGCCCAAGACCCAAATTTTACTTCTTTGTAACTTAATTTTCTTCTAATTAGGTGGTGACATGTGTCACCAATAACATATATCATGATCATGTGTTAACACATGTCAGATCCTGGTTAAATGATTAATTTATTAAATTTTATTTAATTTAGGACCAAATTGATAGCATATATAAATAATTAGGTGGTGACATGTGTCACCAATGACACATGTCATGATCATGTACTAACATGTCAGATCCTAAAATGATTAATTTATTAAATTCTATTTAATTTAGGACCAAATTGATTATATAAATATAAAGACTGAATGTATAATAATGTCAATTCCTTTTAACTGCCACTTCATCATTTGTATCAATTGGTAACGACTAGTGGCTTAGTTGAAACAGTTAAATAATTATGTTGTATGATTGATAAATTTAAAAGATCGATGACAAAAGTAAAAAGGGCTAGATAGTTAAGTTGTCAACCTCGTAGTTTACACTTTTATTTATACGTCAAAATAACATTTTATAAATTTAAAATTTGAATTATTTTCAACCTCTTCTATATCCTAACTACTTTTTTTAATTAAAATATTTCTTCAACATATAAGAATTATACTATTATATTTATATAAAAAATACGTATCACATGAAATAAGATGAAATTAAATAATAATAAATCTGACATAATTGAATTTAATTGAATTATTTTGGAATTTAGGGTTTAGAATGAAATTGAATTACTTTGGAAATTGGGGTTTAGAATGAAATTGAGGACCGTTTTGCAAGTTTTAAAAGTTGGGAGACCTAAATTCAAGTGTCTGAAAAGTTCAATAACCTTTTATATAATTTACCCTAATTTCTAACGGTGGTTTAAGTTGGGGGACCATATTGCAAACGGAATAAATATTGAGGGACTGTATTGCAAGTTTTAAAAGTTGGGGACCTAAATGCAAGCTTCAGAAATGTTCAGTGACCATTACTATACTTTACCCTTTAATTAATTAGGATAAATTGGTTTAAAAGAGTAATACTCGCTGAGAACCAATCAAATCTGATATATGATTATATCAATTGTAAAAATGATGAATATTCCAATTATTAAAATTAAAATTTCCGAATCTAAATCTTAGCAAATAATGAACTTACATGAGAAAAGGTTGAACAGAAGCAATAGATACAAGGAAATATTGTCTCGACCACAATCTACACATCATAGTATCACACATGCACGTTAGTGGCATATGAGCTCCATCCAACTCATTGCATTAGGTCACCATTTCAATCCAACAATACTAGACATCACATGGTATGATCAAAATACATTATTGAATCATAATACGAATAAATAAATATTTTAAATTTTATATAGTAAAAGTTATAGAAATGTTAAATATGAGTATAATACAATAAAATATACTAATACATTGTCTTATTACTATGTCATGCTAATTTGTCCGTCATTACCTTCATGGGTTATTAAGGACAAGATTGTATGATTAAATGGTACTGCATATTCAATTTATTCATATAAAGTTTAGGGCAAATTACGCATTTAGTACCTAAATTATTAGTTTTGGTCCATTTTAGTACCTTAACTTTCAATTCTTTCAATACCGTATATAAAGTTAGTTTTTGTTTCATTTTAGTACCATGTCATTAAGTTTTGAAAAAAATGAAAGTCTAGGTACCAAAACACGTTTAGTACTTAAATCATACTTAAGCTTTGAAAAAATTAAAAATTTAGATACTAAAACTGATCAAAACTAATAGTTTAGATAATAAACATGTTAAGTTTTTAACGACGAGGTATTAAAATGAAACAAAAAGTAAACTTTAGGTACGATTTTTAAAAAATTGAAAGTTAATTAGGTATTAAAACGAATCAAAACTGATAGTTAAAGCATTAAATGCGTAATTTACTCTAAATTTTATTGGGAATTTAAATATACTTTCCTGGCCAAATTTTTAAATATGATTTTAGTTGTAGATTTAGATTCAAATACTGTTAAGGAGTTGACTTTTACTTAAATGTGCAACATGAAATACCTATGTAAAATCACAGTGTTTATCAATGTGACACAATAGAGAGTTGGAGACTGTTAATTAAGTCATAATATCCAGCTGAAATTTTAATCAGATCTGATTTGATTGAATATATAAATAATAAATTAATACACACATGGTGCTATATGATTGACCAAGAATGATCTTTCACAAGCTATTCTTTTGCTTTGCTAGTCTCTTATAGTAACATGGCACATTCATTACACTACATATATTTCAAAGATAAAATACGATTAAAACCCTCAAACAGATAAGCATTGTTATTATTTTAGCTATTTTTATAGTATATTCACTTTGATTTTTCATGAAAATATATCGGTAAAATTAAGGTATATTTGTATATAAAAAAAATTAAAAATAGTGATGAAAGAACACTATTTAAGAATATAATACTTTTTAATTACAAAAAAAAATTATCAACAATTGATGAAAAAATGGATAAAATCAACAATAATTGATAACAAATTTGATTAGTTTATTTTTTTACATCATGAGAATCAAAAGAGTATAGAATCAAATTTCCATCAACTAATCAAACTGAAGGGAAAGTGGATTATGACGTTTAAAATTAGGGTAAAGTATATAAATGGTTACTCGATTATAAAGTGTTGTTTTGATGAGTTTTTTGACTATTAAAAGTTGTAAAATGATCCCTCGACTCTAGGGTGTTGTTTTGTTAAGTCCCCAGCTATTAAGAGTTACAAAATGATCACATGACTATTCAAGTGTTCCAAACTCATCATTTTTTGTTAAAAAATTGACGTATTGCTTGTACGTCAACATGTTAACTGAGATATGATAAAATCATATTTTAATGACATTTATTAGCTCTGTCATCTCTTTAAAGCATTGACTCGATGGCATAATATTTTAAGTATTGGCTCAACGGCATAGTGTAAACAGAGAGTTGATTTACAAAATACAACTCAAAAGGTCATGTGATCATATTTTATCATATCACAATTATTAAGTTAACGTATAGCTCATACATATGCTAATTTTTTAACTAAAAACAAGTTTGGTACATATAAATAGATAAATGTTTATTTTGTAACATTTAATAGTCAATGAACTCAATAAAATAATAATCTATAATTTGATGACTATTTGTATACTTTAAGGTGGCGTTTGGTTGGCATGAATCCCTTGGAATTAGGAGGAATTGAAATCCAATTCTACCACTTTCTCATGTTTGGTTCAAGTTTTCCAAGGGAATTTGAATCCCTTATGGCTTCAACTTTCTATCAAATGAGAGAAAGTGAATTATATCAATTCTATAATGAAATTCAATTCCCTTGCCGGAGGGAATTGAAATTTGACCATACTACCATCATCAATCTTTTGGTAACTTATTTATATATTGAATAAAAATATTTTTTATTATTTCGAGTCAGGTCGGGTTTCTAATTCATATATTCGGGTCGGGTCGGGTCGGGTGAAACTTTATTTTGGTCGGGTCGGGTCGGTTTTTTTAAGCGTGATATTCGAGTTTAGGGTGAAAAATACCCGACTTAAAAATATATATAATTTTACCTTATATATTTAGGAATAATTACAATAATACCCCTCTATATATAATTTTTTTTCAATTAAGTCACTATTTTATTGAATAAAAATAATTTTTTTATTATTTCTGGTCGGGTCGGGTCGGCTTTCTAATTCATATATTCGGGTCGGGTGAAACTTTATTTTGATCGGGTCGGGTTGATTTTTTTTAAGTGTAATATTCGGGTCGGGTCGGGTATTTGGGTTCGGGTTTAAGGTGAAAAATACCCGACCCAAAAAATATATAATTTTACCTTATATATTTAGGAATAATTACAATAATACCCCTCTATATATATTTTTTTTCTAATTAAGTCACTATTTTTATTGAATAAAAATATTTTTTTATTATTTCGGGTCGGGTTTCTAATTCATATATTCGGGTCGGGTTGGGTCTCGAATGGAGGTTCCCTTGTTCTCGGGTCGACCAAAAAGCCGACCCATGGCCATCCCTAATTGGGATAATTTTAACTTATGATGTTTATTAGCATGATTTTTATAATTTATTGAAATGAATAATCAATAAATAAAATTAAAATTTATTTTTTTAAAATTTTTATAATATATTGCTACATATAATTTATAAAACAAATTAAAATTAAGTAAAAAAAATAAGAAGGGTAATCATGTCATTTTACATTACTGAAATCAAATTCATCTGACATGTCTGCGAACTAAACAGAATATGGAATTGGATTCTAATTTTTGAAAGATTTCAATTCCTTCACATATTCTAATTTTCTCAAAAACATTTAAGCGAACCAAACGCCAAAGATTTGGTAGAATGAAAATAAGGATGAGCGCTGAAAATGTTCTTAATACAATTAAACCTATAAATTGATTTTCATATAAGAACATAAAAAGAAGTGAAATAAAAACATAGCACTGACAAAGGTTACTTGAAAAGACGTGTTATTTATTTTTACATAGAAAGAAAAAAGAACAGATCAAATATTATGATCCAATAAATATGAAGTTATCATTTAAAAAATATAAAAGAAATTAGAAGTTAAAAAAGAATTTATAGAAGAACTTTAATACGACTTTTTCTGTAAATTTAAAGGGATAATGATTTAAAAAAAATCATATCTTAATTTAGTGTTGAGGTATCTTACTATCTTATTTCTCCCTTATCCTATCATTTATCCTATTATATATGAGAATAAAGGTTAATTAATTTTTTTATATAAATAGTGACAAAATATACGTTTAAAAATATATAAAAAATAACGTCTTTAAGAATACACATGAAATACACTGCATATCCTCTTCATCCTCTATACTTGTCTTATTCTGCTCTTTATAGTCTTATCCAAGCATCATATAAAAAATATCTTACGGTTCGATCAACTTCATGAAATCGTAAGTAATCTGACCAATTTCTTCCTATACTGTTTATTTAATCTTAACTTACAAAACAATTTTATTTGTTATTGTATGTGAATTTTTCTTTTTCTTAAAGCATTTTCTTAACATTTTTATCCCTTTAACCTTTCGATTTTGTAAATTTTTTTCTATTTCTATTTTAATTTCTTACAGTTAAAATAAATTATCATACTTATTAGGGTAAACTACTCAAATGATCACTAAGGTTTGGGTAAGTTTTCGTTTTCACCACTAATGTTTCAAAAGTCACAAATCAGTTACTAATGTTATCGTTTGTTACAAATTGATCACTCGACGTTAATATCCGTTAACATGCATGACGAAAAACACATGTGGATCATTATATGCTTACCTAAAATGTCATGGTGGAAGAGAGACATGCCTCCAACGGTCATCTTTTCTCCTTTAAATAAAAACCCAATCCCTAACCCTAGTTTACCTATTTTCCTTCATATTCTTTTTTTGTTTAAAAATTTCTCAAAAATTTCCTAAGAGAAAACCTAGCTAAGGTGAAGATGGAAGACTCCATTGAAGTTCCTCTTTGCAATTGTGGACAACCAGCTAAGGTGGTCACGGCTTGGATGAATAAAAATTGTGGGATGAGATTTTTTGGTTACCGAAATAATGGAAAAAAGATGAGTACAAAATGTCATTTTTTGTTTGGGACAACCAGCTAAGGTGGTCACGGCTTGGACGAATTAAAATTGTGGGAGGATGTTTTTTGGTTGCCAAAATAATGGAAAAAAAGATGAGTAAAAAATGTCATTTTTTTGTTTGGATGGATCCTCCCATGATGCCTCAGGCAAGATTTGTTTGCTTACCACCTAAGGTGGTAACGGCTTGGATGAATAAAAATTGTGGGAGGGGGTTTTTTGGTTGTTGAAATAATGAAAAAATATGAGTACAAAATATCATTTTTTTGTTTGGATGGATCCTCCCATGGTGCCTCGGGTAATATTTGTTTGCTTAGGGTTGCTAAAAAAATTGAAAAAATGAAAAGGAAAAGGAGAAATGAGAGGATTTTTTTGGCTTTTTATCTTGATTTTATGTCTCTATAAGCTTTGGGTTAGCAAATGAAAATGAAGAATGCTTTGATTTTTCTTTGTGAGTGGATTGATGCTTTGGTTGGATGGATTGAAGATTTTTTTAAGAATACATTTATTTGAATGGAGGATTAAAAGCTTTTTGTAATGGGCAATTTGTATGTGTTTCCAGATGAATTCTTATAGTGGTGTTACTTTACAATGGTTTATTTGATTTTTTCCCTTTTGCATTGATTTTTTTCTTTTGCATTGATTTTTTTTCTTTTGTATTGAATTGCAAGAATAACCAAAAAAACCAAAAAAACGATTTGTAATTTTGCACAACTTCAATATCACAATAAATGCCAAAATATGATGTATTTCATTATCAGTAAATTGATACAAGTCAAAATACAATTCAGAACAATAATTTGTCAAACCTGCTCTGATTCAATACGACATTAAGCCTAAGCTTAATTCAAGTCAAAATATGGATTGTTCCTGGCTAAACTACACAAAAATAATGGCTATACATCAAAGCCAGAAAATCAAAAGCAGGTATATGACAAAATAAGTCAAGTTCCTAGGTAATATACACAAAAAGTTCCATCATCACTTGGATATACTTCATTCCTTTGATGTAGTGTGAAAATCTTGATTGGGAGGGTTTGAAACACAAGATTTTTAACTAGCATGCATCGCATGGACTGTTGTAGGTCGTGGCATCAGCCAACAGACTGTTGTAGGTGGATTAAGTGGCCTCCTTTTAGGTAATTTTTGTCTTACTTGTTTCCTTGTAGCTTGGATGGTTCAAGCTTGTTGTTGCCTTGGAGTTGACTGTTGGGATGGCTGGTTAGATGCATGTTGTTGGCTAAATCCATATTCATGTTGGTTTAGTCTCCTGTTACAACCAACTTCTCCTCTACATGTTCTCTTATTATGGCCAGGTTTACCACACTTAGAGCAGTTTTATAACAACCTTAACCCGCATTCGTACCTGAATACAAGTTAAGAATATCACGCTTTTTCGTATAACAGTTACTGTAACACCCCAACCCGTACCCGACCCGGATACGAGTCCGACGTGTCACATTGACTTTTCAAATCTTGACTCTTAAGAAAAATCCCGGGAAATTTAAAACTTTATTTAAAACAAAATACAGACTTTATCAGAGTGCTCGTACTTAATGACTTATTACATGCCAACACTTTATACATAACCAAATACATACTTTGTCAAATACTTCTGATCTGATCTTTTAGTAGTGATACTGTCTTTGCCACTTCTATTCTTTCACTTCTCGTTTCTTGGTACCTACGTGTAAATCACTTACACGCTAAGTCATAGACTTAGTGAGGCATATAAAACATATAATATAACCATATATATCATTTCATATAAATAAAAGACATACATATGCAAACACTATCAATAATCCTTTCCACTTACCATATACTCATCATATAACACATATATCACTATACCCAGAAACACACATAACATCATATAATTCATGTATGTGCATTCATATCATTGAATCATGACATATCAATATGCATGAATCTATTGTATGATAACAATATACAATCAGGTCATGCACACATGCAACTTACCTTCCTGTATCACTTTCACTTTCATTTGTCTTTCAATTTCATTGCCCATGTATATTATTGAGAATAGAGGTATGTGAGTACATTGAGGTTGTGTACTAATGTTGTCACCACAGCTCGTATAAATTCCCTCATGGGGCACCGAACATTCATTCAGTATTCATCCCGAAGGACCTGTCCAGAGGTTACAAAGAACCCCGGCAACTATCCAGAGGTCATAAAGATCCTCGGTAACTATCCATATGTTCCTTTTAACATAGGTAAACCCTTGACTCTTGGCATGCCAACTATACCTATAGCTCTCGTATCATATACTATGGGCATTTATTTATACATTTCGTATCACTTGTTCTTTCTCTTCTGTCACATACCACATGTATGTGTAACCATATATCTCATATCATATCACATGTATTATATATACATGTATTCACGTAAATCATTTCATGTAATTCATATCACATATATCACATGTGCATATAAGCTTATAGCTTCTTTCACATATACATGTAGTCACATAGCTTTCTTTCATGTAACCATGCATGTCATGTCAAATAACATATATCATATGTTGCATTTTCACTTAAGCATATAAATCATATAACATAGCATCCATCTATTTCTATGTATTAATGCATACATGGTAATCACATAACAATTTACAAGTTACTTCTTACCATAGTAACTCCATCACTGGCTCATCACAAGCCAATGTTAATTCAATAAAATAAGTACAAAATAAATTGCACTCACCTTAGCTTTGCTTTGATTCGATTCTAATTCCTCAATTGTCCCGAAACGGATCACGTTCTATCTCTACATAACAATACACAGATTCATATCAATATTCCAATTGATATATTCTAAACTGTCACTTCTTAGGCTAAGAGAAAAGCCAATTTCCTCTTTCAATGAAGGTATGCATCGATGCACTACTTGTGCATCGGTGCATAAAATGAATTCGATGTTTCCTTATTAATGAGATGCATCGATGCATACCTTATGCATCGATGCACTAATTGCATTTGATGTTCTATTATTAATGGGATGCATTGATGCACTCCTTATGCATCGATGCATTGATTGCATTTGATGTTATTATTTTAAAAGGATGCATTGATGCATTAGCTATGCATCGATGCATCAAAGGCATTCGATGTTCTTCTTTTAAAGGAATGCATCGATGCACTTATGAATGTGCATCGATGCACTTATGAATGTGCATCGATGCACCTTGTCCAGAAATTGTATTTCAAGCCCGAAATTCATCAATTCTTCATTCAATTCTTCTATTTTAATCCCCTATCATGTCTTTAAACTCAACTATCATTATTGAAACCAACTTATATCCATATAAATCATATTTATCTTCCATATTTCATCAAGATTCTTAAAATTAAGAATCTTACTAAACTTTCAAATTTGTTATAAATCTTTTCTAACTTCATAAATCTCTTATTCTTATTGATGACAAGTCAAATTCCATCTTAAAAATCTCTTATTAACTCTTTTCCAGAATTTCCTTTAAAAACTCATTTTTTTTAATCTTTCATAACTTCTTTATCTTTCAATCTTAAGATAACTTAAGCTTTCCTTAAGCTTAGTTATTATCTAATGATCAAAACCCAACCATAAATTTAGCAAATAACCAACTAACAAAGAAACTCACCTTTGCAAGCTTGGCTCTTCACGTTTGAGAGAAGATGAAGATGAAGAAGATAAGTCTAAAACTTATCTCTTCAATCATACATCTCATGTATTATAATACCCATTTATTAATATTTAATATTATCTTTGTTCAATGACCATTTTGCCCTTCATCTACTTTAATAATTACTAACAACTTTTAGCAATTATTTCCAAATAAATCATTAAATTATTCCATTCTTCTACTTAATTCATCAAATTCTTAAACTTTACAATTTAGTCACTAACCCCTAGTTTGGGATGTTACAGTTACTATTCAAAAACAATAAAAATTGTGTTTATTTTAAAATTTCTAAATTTAACCATTTAGTCTCAGACTATTTAACCACATAAAATCATAATGTAATATTTTAATTTCCAGTTTACATTCAATCTCGAATAGTATCTGGGCACTTTAATACTATTTCATATCATAATCTAAAACTGCCTAATTTAAAACTTAACCGATTAATCTTTATAATACAATATTTTACTACCCTCATACATAACCATTTAGTATCTTATCATATTTTTTACCTTTCTTTATTTCTTATACTATATCATTTCCCATTTGATATAATTTTAAAAGTTTTCTTTTTTACAACACTATACATAAAATATTTGTAATATCTATAATCAGATTTATTCTAAAATAGGTTTATTTGGTTGTTGTCTACCACCACACGACCTCCCCACAAATAACAACTTTTATTATATTATCTTCATTACACATATATACATATAATTCGTATGTAAATTCAAACCAATATAATTCATAGTCTATAACCATTCAATGTAATTTAAACTATGTTTATAACATTTTACTGTAAAATGTAATAATTGAACTTGTACCGTTCCTTATCATATACTTATGTAGCGTTTGGTTCGCTGGAATGTTTCTGAGGGAATTGGAATATGTGAAGGAATTGGAATCTAAATCTGAAACATATTTGGTTGGCAGGAAATTGAATTGGAATCCAATTTCATATTTTGTTTGGTTCGCAGACATGTTAGATGAATTTGATTTCAGTAATGTAAAATGATAGAATTGCCCTTCTTGTTTTTTGCTTAATTTTAGTTTGTGCTATAACTTACATGTAGCAATATATTATAAAAATTTTAAAAAATATTAAATTTTCATTTTATTGATTGATTATTCATTTCAATAAATTATAAAAATCATGCTAATAAACATCATACGTTAAAATCATCCCAATCAAAATATGTTAATAAGTTACCAAAATATAGAGCAATAATTCGATACATCCCAATTGAAGTATGTCAATTAGTTACCAAAAAATATACCAAAAACTTACAAGTTAAGGAAGGGTTAGCACCCTTGAACTGCCCTTTCGGTACTACGTAATTTCCAGTTGTCTTTAATTAAGAAGATTGTAACTTTAAATTAAAAGGTAAAAATGACGATCTCAATCACTTACCCCTGATGGATTCGGAAGTGTACCCTTAAAAGAGTCGAGAAGCATGTTAGAAAAAAATGCAGTGAAGATAAATAAACTAAAGACAAATAATATAAAGGAAATAAAAATAAATAAAAAAGGAAAATAAGATAAAGAAAATATATAAAAAATAAAATAAAGATAAAAAACTAAATAAAATAAAGAACATAAAAACAAAAGAAATAAAAAAATGAAGAAAAATAAATAAATAAAATAAAGACAACGAGCAAAATAAAATAAAATAAAAATAAGAATAAAATAAAGGAAAATACTAATAATTGTATATACATAATAAATAAATAAATAAACAAGAGGAAAATACAAATGAAAATAAATATATAAATAAATAAAACTAATATAAAAAATAAAATAAAAAATAAAAAAAATAAAAGAAAAAAAAACAAATAAAATAAAATAAAATAAAATAAGAAAAATAAAAAGTAAATATATGGAAATAATGATGAGGGTAGTATAGTCAAATTTCACACTCCCTCCTCAAAAGGATTTTAATTCCCTCATGTTAAGGATGTAATTTACTTTCCCTCCCTTGATGGAAAGTTGAAGTCATTTAGGATTCCAATTCCCTTTGAAAACTTGAACTAAACATGGGAAAGTGGTGGAATTAGATTCCAATTTCCTCTAATTCCAAGGGATTCATGCGAACCAAACGTCACTTTACTCTTTTTCCTGTACCAATCCTTTCACTACATTATTCTTTTTCATGTATCGTTCATTTCACTATACTATTCCTTTTCTATACTGATTTCTTTACTGTATCTTTTCTTTTATTACACTATTTCTCTTATTGTATTGTATCTTTTATTGTTTTGTATATGATGTTGTATTATTTCATATAATATACCATGTAATGTACTATTTCTTTAATTTCATTTTATAGCCCAATACATAATCATGATAATGTATGATACTCTAGTCTCATTGAGTGATTTTTGCAGTATTCAATTATCATTCCACCTCATACACCACAAAGGTACATGAGTCATATAAGTTATATGCATTATATTCAATTATCATTTTACCTCATGCACCACAAAGGTACATGAGTCATATGAGTGATATGTACTATATTTAATTATCACTCCACCTCATGCACCATAAAAATACATGAATCATATGAGTGATATGTACTGTATTCAATTATCACTCCACCCCATGCACCACAAAGGTACATGAGTCATATGAGTGATTTGTATTGTATTCAATTATCACTTCACCTCATGCACCACAAAGGTACATGAGTCATTTAAGTGATCTACATGAGTCATATGAGTGATATGTACTTGTTCACTCTACCTCTTGCATCATTGACTCTCATGTCTTATACACTAGGCTTTTATTTATGTCTTATATCTTTATTAATATAAAGCATTTAAAGAATAATTATCAACTTCATACATTATTTTAACATATATTAATACTTTAATTAACTTAATAATTCATATTCATATAAATGTTTTAAAAATATTATTAACAGATATTCGATACTAACCGAATCGATACTAACGTTATTGTTTACAATTATTCACTTGACTTTTCAACATTTCACATTAACCACTAATAAACTTTTCTTTCAATTATAAATTTAATATTTAGTATAAATGCAAATTAGTTCCTTAATATTCAATTTAAATACATATCAACTATTTTCACATTATATTAAATGTAATACATTAACTTTACCCAATTGTCGTTTCACCACCAACTTTCCTAAAACTTACGAATTTGATCTCTATCTTATACAACTTTTCACATTAAACCAAATCCCAATTTAACTATTCATGTCCCTCTAATAATTATTTAGACTTTACACATCATCTCATACTCAATTTCTACTTTAATCCCTAATTTCTCCATATTTATAATTTAGTTCTTCAGCTTATATATTCTTCCAAATTTGATTTTAAATCCATAATATCATAATTTCAACTATAAGTTAAATTCTTTTAAATTTTCAATTCAACTTTTCTATTTTGTTTAATATAATCCTTCTTGGAATTTAATCCTAAATTCACAAATATTCCAATTCACCATCTAGACATCAAATTTAGCACTCCCACTTTTAATCTCATCCTAATACATCAATTATTAAACAATTACATGTTAATCCTCATATTTCTCAATTTATGCAATTAGATCCCTATACTTTCACCATTTTCCAAATTGGCCCAAGTCATATTCTAATCATATAGAATCACTCATTCATAATTTATAAACCTTGTAAAATTTTACCACAAATTTTCCTTATTTCTTTCCTTTGGCCAAATACTTTTAAGTTTTCCTAAACTCATCCTCTAAGCAACATATCCATGAAAATATCATAATTTACTCGTACGATAAATGTCATAATTTTCATGCTAATATAATAGAGTTGGCTAATTTCAACCAATTAAAATAGTATATAACATAAAAATATCACAAAATGCATAATTTGCCACCATTTCATATACTGTCAGTTTGCACTACCCTCAAAGAAGTATTTTTATGTATTAATCTATACACTTAAAAATTATTCCGTTTGTACCATTAAAAACTAGACTCTAATATGAATCTAACAATATAAGTAAATTCTTCTAATTAAACTTGTACATTTTATGACAAATTTTTCAATCTAGCTTACCTAATCAGTTTGGAGCAGAATCTACTGCCCATGTTTCTGACCTATCACCAATTAAAATTTATATCTTTTTGTATACACCTTTAAATCAGTATCCATTTATTTTAAATAGAAATAGACTGATTTACGAATCCAACGGTATAAAAATCATCTTTTATTCATTCTTGTAGAATTTATAGTGATTTCTAAACTTACTGTACAGATGACCAATTTAAACCTATTTCACTAATTTGCATTCTTAATGTAGTCACTCACTTTTATTAGCTGATCAAATGAACACAAATGAATCAATTGAAGATCCTAACATCATCAACACAATCACATTCAGTACAATACATCAATTTCCAACAATTACATAATTATGCTTTAATTTCTCAAGTCATGCAAAATAGGCTCCTAATACTCTCCAACTTGTTTCAAGCTTGATTCATCAAGTAAAACTCATTTCCAATCAATTATAATCATTATCAATCCAATTCAAAGCAAAACAAATCAAATTCAACCAAGTTCCTAACATATCCATCAATGGTCAAATCACCAGACCAATCCCTCCAACAATTTTTTATTCAACTTTCATTCTTAATTATAACCCTAAAACACTCCTAATATCCAAATATAACTTAATTTCATCAAATTCTCAACTCCCCTTCATCCACCAAAATCACAACTTTCACCATTCAAGCATGAAACCAAGAAATAATTACACCTTGTAGAGAAATCAATGGGATTATTTTCTTATTTCACTCTTTAGCCCAAAATCTTACTAAATTTGATCTAAAATGGAAAAGAAAATAAATTGCTCACCTTGGCTATGAGTTTCAACAACCTGCTGGAGAAGAAGAGACTCCCGAAATTTCTGAAAAAGATCCCCCCCCTAATTTTGACTTTTAAAATCAATAATTTTTTATTTATTTTGGGCCAGAAACCCAAATTGCCATTAATGAATTCCCAAAATTACATCCATGTCACTCCATTATATCTATTTTAAGATTATTAAATAGATGTAAAAATAATCAATTTTTCTTTTTGACCCTCCAATTTTCCAAAATTTCATTTTAGTCACTAAATTGCACTATCTCACTTTGTAATGCAATTCTCACCAAACTCCACCGATCCAGCTTAAATTATTCTATTTAAAAATATCTATATATTTTTTTCTATCCCAAATCTACCTTCCTGCAAATTTTTATAAACTTTCTATTCGATTTGGTTATCCGAATAATATACCGAACTTTATATTTTAAGACTTTTATGCAAACTCCGGATAAAAAATATGAAACCCACTAAAATAATTGTCTTGGGATGAACTACTAATATAAAAATCCAAAATATAACTTTTGAAGATTTACACTATTAGTCTATATACTTTTACAACTTTATACTTTAGTTCGCAAACTTTTAAAATTTACACTTCAATCACTAATCAAATTTTTGGGGTATTACAAGTTTCCCATCGAACCTTTCTTGCTTAATTTAGGCATATTCTTGTTTCTTTCATTAGCTTCCTTTCTCCTTTTTTTGGTTGGCCTTCTAGGCTTCTCAGTTCTGGAGGAAGAATGGGCTCTATTTCAGTGATAGCAGTCAATTACTTAGCACCTATTAACAAAAAAGATTTTTTTTTAGAAAATTAACATGACATAAATTATTCTTTTATATGTAAATAGTTGAGTAGTTAACATTTGACAGTACAAATGAAATTAGAATATATTACGAGCTCAATAGATTTGTGGTAGCATATATGAACATAAGGTTCAGGTCGATCATTGTGCAATTGCATGACTGCTACTGCATGGATACATGGGATTCCTGTCAGGTCTCATTTCCTACAAGAACAAGAGTGAGAGCCCATGTCCACCACATGTTGGTGTCCTGACTTATATTCAACCTGATATTTCAACCCTCCAACATGTGTAGCCCAGTACCTGCATATATCAATAAAAACAACATATTTCAAAAGAATATTTTAGCATTCATAATGGTCTATACATATTTCAAATGGTTTTAGCATATTTCAACACTATCATAGTTTAACAACATTAACAAATTCATATTTCAACATTCATAATGGTCTGTATCTCTCAACATATTTCAACATATCTCAACATATTTCAAAAAGCGTATTTCAACAGAAATTTAACTCAACAAAAATATTTTAACAACATATTTAAAATATGGTAAAATTTGTATAACATATCATACCAAATTTTCTATATCATCATACCTTAAACAAAAATATTAAAGTTTAAAAGAGTTGTCTTGTTGCTTGATCAATTATAATGTTCACCTTCTTATGAATATTTGGACATAATGACACATTAATTTTTTTAGCTGCTTCATATTTGCAAATAATTCTCCTCATAATTTTAGTTCTTATCAGCTCTATCATAGTAAGGATGGGCTTGTCTCTAGCTTCCAAAATAATCTACACAATATATAATTTGTTAGCAGTTATAGAAAAGTATATATATATATATATATACACACACACACACACAATTATAATAATATTACCTTGTTAAAACATTCACAAAGATTATTGAGGAGCATGCCAGACTTAGTAATAGTGGAGAAGTGTGCTTTGGACCACTGTTCAGGGTTAAGATCCTTCAGCCAGTCAAATGCATCATTAGACAAAGTTTTCAATTCTATTATGCCATCTTGGAATTATCTACCATAAGTTGCTCTAGCAGTTTTCGATAGTGCATCCTTAAGAGCTTTTCCTTTGTGAACTTTTTTTAAGTTTACATAAATATGCCTTACACAATTTCTGGCTTCAGCATTAGGGAATAATTTTGCCACAGCTTCAACAAGTCCCTACAAAATAAGAGGATAACTTAATAAATAATTATGATAAATAAGATTAATATTTTACAATAAATTCAAAAGTTAAGAACATAACCTTCTGTCTATTAGACATAAAACACCATCCGTATGAGTTTCAATGTCCAAGTCTCTTCAGAGAATTTCTAAAAACCATAACAATGAATATTGATTCTCATTCTCCACAACAGCATATGCTATGAGATAGATTCCACCATTAACATCGATACCAACTGCTGCTAGTAAGTAACCAACATAATAACCCTTCAAAAAGCAGTCATCAAGGCTGATAATCCTTCTACAACCTGCCTTAAATACCTCTTTGCAAGCTTGAAGACAAACATAAATTCTTTGAAATAGTCTATTATCTAATTTGCAAATAATTATAGTTCCATTTTTTGTATTCCTTAATTCAAGTAAATATTCATAGATATTTCCATATTGATCTTTCAATTTACCTTGAATCATTTCTAAGGCATGCTCCCTAGCCCTTCCACATGTAGTCAAAGAGAAATATATCCCATAATCATTCATCACATCTTGTTTGAGGGAAGTCAAAGAATAATGCATATCATCCATGAATTTCTGAATATTTCTGATCCCGATGAACCTATAAGTGATATTCTTATTTTTCAAAAACTTAGCACAAGTGTGTTTATACTCATAAGTCTTGATCTGCCAAGTGTTCGGATCAGAATCATAACAGCGCAATGGGGAAGCCCATAATTTCCATGGACAACCCTCCTTACAAACTGCTTGTAATCTCTTTTTGTCATTAACATCAAACAATACAACATTTCTATTCACCCTCCCATATTGCCTAATTGCCTCATTTAAAATCTCTTTACTAGAAAACAACATACCCTTTCTAAATTTAAGGTTCTTCATATCAATCTCTTTGTTGAACTCAGGAAAGGTAGGAGCATCTGAGTCAGATTATCTGTCATTATTTAATTCCTCTGAATTAACATAACTAGAGTTAAACATTTCATCAGATCTATTGTTAAACTCATGACTACCTATGTCCCCTAAAATATTTATCACATCCTCCTCCACCATACTAGGTAAAGTCTCCTCCTCATCAAAAGAAGTTTCACCATCAGTTTCCACAAAATCATAATTTGATTCATCAGATCCATTGTTTTCATATTCTACCACAACTTCTTCAAAATCAGACTTATCTTCTGCCCCTCTATCATCTTCATCACTAGACTTATCTCCCTCACTGTCCCTTTTAACACTACCCATTTCAACATTATCCATTTCTACACAACCACTTTCAGTACTACCAATTTTAGTTATACCCTTAACTTGTGCATTGATATGAATATATATTCCTAGTTAAACTATGTACCATTTTCATTACATCAGAATCACTTCATAAAGGCATGATGGAAGACTCAGTTAATTTTGCATTTGACACTAATCAGAATAATTGTAGAGGACTAGGGACTAATATATACTCCATCATTTCACAAAAGTCAAGCAAAGAGATTGTGTCACAATCACATAAATCAAAATAAGCAATCTTGTTACCAGTGAACTTCAGTCTAGGTGAATGTACAAACGGTTCACCATAGTGACACACACAAAAAAATTAGCTTCAGGACCTGTAACAAGATTTTGAATTTAATTAGTTGAAGTTCAATCTAAACCTATCACCCTTAAAACTTACTATTTTGTTTAATAAGTTACTGGAATGTTAAAGTGTTTAAATTTAATAAAGTGTATTTATTTTATGTTTACAAAATTTGAATAATGTTAATGAGTTACTGGAATGTTAAAGTGTTTAAATTTTAATGAGTTACTGGAATGGTAATGAGTTAGTGTAATTTGAATATACAAAATTTTAAGTAGTTGTATTTAAATTTTATGTTTAATTTAAAAATAATGTTAATAAAGTGTTTAAATTTTATGTTTACATTGCATGTTTAAATTAAATATTCAGCATAGTATGACCTATAACATCACATAATATTTTACCAGATGAACATATGGTTCATAACATTGTAATATTCAGCATGCAAACATGCAGGGCCCACAACAGTACAACATTCATAATATTTATAGTTGCAAGCATATCACACATATACACATATAAACACTCATAAAGTCAGCATAATTTATCAAATACTTATGGTCCACAAGAACACAATATTAACCATTATTTTTCAAATATGTAGGGACCTCAACATTACAACATTCAGAATATTTTATTAAACTACATGGTCCACAAAAATATAACATTCAACATATAAACATGTCAAAACTATAAAGTTAACATATCTCACATATTTCACAAAAGTCAACATTCAACATGCCCCACGTGTCAAAACCTTCACAACATATCACAAACCACCAACCTTCACAATATTTTATTAAAAATAGTATGCATGAATATACACCAGTTGATATATATATATATATATATATATATATATATATATATATATATATATATATATATATATATATATATATATATATATTTCAACAGAAACTCTAAATATGGTATCATATCAACAGAAATCGTATAAATTTGAAAATACCAAAAAAGTCAATGTTCATATCAACGGAAAGCTTAACAAGTTATATCATATCATATCATATCATATCAACATGAAAGTGATCATATAAACAGAAAGCATAGCAAGTAAAGTTGTAAAGCTGTAAACATGTAACAAAAGAATCAACAACATTATTTCAGAAAATAATTTCATATCAATATTTCATCAACCTATTATGTCAAGAAAATCATAGAAATAGAAAATCATATCAACATACATGTGAAAACTTAACAGTTAAATGTTGAATTACCACAGAGATTTTCTATTAAAAGAAAATCAATAAAGTTGTAAACATATAACAAAAGAATCAAAAACATTATTTCAAAGAAAACTCATTAAATTTTCTGTCAAAAACCTAGGTTTTTACCTTTTCTCTCAAACTCAAAAGAAAGCTTACCTTATATTATTGCATTGTCCCCCTTTTATTGTAGCCTCATTGTAAGTACTATTTTCACTTCGAACCCTAAAATTTTTCTCAAACCCATTCATTTCAAACCCTCTTAAATCCAAGTATTTCTATTTTTTTCTCTTAATCACTAACTTTCTATGTTTTTCTCTCTTTGTTTCCTCACATTTCCCCTTATCTTCCTCACGATTCCCCTTTTTCTCTTAAACCCTCTCTGAAACTCTCTGAAATTGCTTCTCTCTTGAAGGAAGTGAAGAATGAAAGAAGAAAACGTTTAAATATTTGAAAAGGGCTAGACCTTTTTGTTTTATTAAATCTTGATTTCCCCCGTTAATTTATTTATGAATTAAATTTTTATTAAATATTTGGTAAAACCCCGATCAAAAGGGATCACAAAAGTTCTCCACTGTGGCGGTCAACCAACCAAGTAAGCATATAATGGTCCATGTGTGTTTTTCGTCACATTGTTAAGGTTGTTAATGTAGAGTGACCAATTTTTAACAAACGATAACGTTAGTGACCGATTTGTGACTTATTAAACATCAGTGGTGAAAATGAAAACATACCCAAACATTAGTGACCATTTGAGTAGTTTACCATTCTTATTATTATAAAATAAATTATAAACACCAACAATTAGTTGGTCTAGTGGAATGATACACTATATTTTTTAAACAAGGTAAGAGATTCAAATTCTAACATTTACAAATGAAGTAAACTGGATTGAGAGTATCTCCCTCATTTTTGTAGAATAATAAAAAAAATATCTTATTTTATTTTTAGAGGTAGAATTTTACTTTGTTCCCCTCCCTCTACCTCGCCCAAAGGAAATAAAGTTTAACCTAAATTATAAAAATAGTTATTTTGTTTCAATTTTATTTATTTTAATCATTCTTTTAAAAAAAATATTTTAGGCACTTATATTATGTATTTACTATATTTTAATTAGTAAGATGCTAATTCTCGTTAATTTAATGATATATAAATTAATGAAAAATATTTATTTTAAATTGAATTTTAAACTTTTTGAAATTTTATTTTTTTACCCTATTAAAAAAATACTCTCTCGATCTCTGTTTCTCCCAATCCTCCTGTAAAACACCAAAATAATCATTCATTTTGAGAAGAACTTTAAGACCATATGACGGTCAAGGAATCAGAGAAACTTGGAGAGTTAAAAGCTTAGGACATTACATTCATCTCCTGAACTTTCTGCCGGTAATCTTTCACTGCATATGCAACAACAAGAACAGCCTCTTCCAGCTCCCTAATTGTGTGTAAGCTTTTCAACCTCTGCAACCTTTTAAAGGTCTTGAGATTGTGTTTAGTTTAATGATTTTCTTGTTATATTTTATCATTGTTTTGTTATGTATTCCAGTTATTTGTGATAATTTTTTTTCTCTATTTATATTTACATATAGGATTTGTTATATATTTTTTATTTTATTCATCAAAGTCAAGTCTCTTCATCAAATAGTCTTAAACTTTTAATTCATTGACTATCCAACTGAGACACAATTTTGAAAAAGAAATTTTTTTTGAAAATTCATTCTAAATTCTTTCCTACCGGTGATAAATAAAGATAAGATGATACACTCATGTTCGACTGTTCACTGCTATTGTATTTATTGTTGTGATCCTTTATCGTTATATCCTGGGAGACTAACGTCCAACGATATTCAAAGTACCAAGGATAAGACAAATTTATCTTAAAGAAATTATTCATACAAGTTTTAACAAAAATTATTCTTATATTTGTCCGACTCTACTCATCAAATTCTATGTCTACAAATGAGTAAAATAATTTAGTTCATCTATTTTAGTTTTATATTTATTTTTCATTTGACTCAATAATAATACTTTTTATTTCATTATTGTTTTAATTTTCAGATTAAGAATTCTATCTAACATGATTTTAGGTTATTGGATCAATCATGCAGTTTTCACAAATCTACCAACAAAAGTGGGACAAGCATATCCGTTCCTCACCATTTTTTTAATTTTCTTTTCCTACCATAACTTTAAAAGCAATATTTTTTTAATGAATTTTAAAAGTAATAATTAAACAATAAGTAGATCAATGATTTCATTTATTTCGGTGATTGGTGGTCCAAGCTAGCTTTTGATTAATTGATGCACAGACAAAAAGGGGGTCCCAACCCATATGTCAATATGCCAAGCTTTTTGTTTGTACTTGGAGAGAATATATCGAGTCCAAAATATTATCTTGTATGATTTTTTTTATTAGGCTTAAATATATTAAAGGTGCTCAATTTATATTTTTTTTTAGTTTAGTGTCTAATATTTATTTCGTTATAGCTTGGTGTCTAACGTTTCATTTCGTTACTCAAAATGGGTCAAGTCTTGGTGGACCGTTAATTTTCTCCGTTTAGTGACACGTGTTACAATATGAAATTTTAAAAATTTTATATAAAATTTAAAAAATAAAATTATTTATTTTTAAAAAAAGAAAACACATAAATTTCAAAATAACCCCAAAAGTTTAAAAACCTTCATTTCAACCCCTAAACTCACGCCAACCGCCGCCTTTTGCTGCCGATGAAGTTCCACCCAACCTCATCTTCTCTCGGCGACCAAAACCCCTGTGAAATTATGACTTATCAATGATCGATCGAAGATGAATCGACGTTTTATACCCTGTGAACCCTAGGATGAAAATATAATCCCAAAGCGATTTCGATGGTCAATCGATGACAACTACGACGACTTATAACTAGGATGATGACAAGGACTACGTTGGTGTTGGTGTTGGTGGTCGTGGCCGGAAAGGGTGGCGGCGGTTTAGTATTAAGATTTGGGGATTTTGAGGGTTTTTTTGTAATTTAAAAGAAATAAGGGTTTTTTATAAATATAATACTTTTTTAAATAATTTTAAAAAATAAATTTCAAAATTATCATATTGTGACACGTATCACTTAACGAAAAAACTAACGGTCCGTCACGGCTTGACCCATTTTGAGTAATAGAATGAAACGTTGGGTACCAAACTGAAACAAAATAAATGTTAGAAACTAAACTGGAAAAACGAACATAGATTGGACGCATTTTGTATATTTAAGCCTTTTTAATAAAAGTTTGTGCGTAGTTTATTAAAGAAAAGCAACCAAATATAAAATTATTACAAGTTAAGAAAAATAAATATGCACATTAAGACAGTACAACAACAAAAGTAAAAAAATCAAAATGCAAAAACACTGTCACATTCTAATTTAGGGGCTAAATTTTAGAAATTATAAAGTATGGAATTTAAGTGGTATTTTGGAAGAAATTAGGGATTAAAGTGTAAAATCGCAAAGCTAACATACCATTTTAGGAAGTGTAGGAAAATTCAGGGACTTGAACTCAAATTTACCCATTTCCTCTCCCCATTAACCCCTTTTTTAGCTCCGATTTCTCCACCGTCCGACCATAGTTCGTCGATCCAAAACCACCAATAGACTCACCATCATGGTTATCAAAACTGGATCGGACCAGCCGGTTCAACCGGTTGAACCGTGAACCGGATGCCTGTCCGGTCCGGTTCGGTTACCTCACAAAACCGGTCTGGCAATGAACCGGTTGAAAACTGATAGAACCAGCTGAAAACCGGCAAAACCGGTTTGAACCGCCGATTCATTTTTTTTCTTTTAAAAAAAATTAAACCAAACGACGTCGTTTGTTTAACGAGCCAAGTCAAATTCGAGTATTGCTGAGCTCGACTCGAACTAGAAAACTTTAAAAGTAAGCTTAACTCGACTCAAAAACTCATGAGCTAAAAATTATCAAGTTCAACTCGAACTCGAAATATAATATTAAAACTTGAACTCGAAAAGGCTCGAACTCAAAAAAAATTTAGAAGTTCGATTGAAGCCTAAAATTTGAGCTCAATTGAAGCGAAAGAATAGTTCGCTTTGTGCTCACCAAAAGGCTCCATGATTTTTAATGTCAAATTACCTCTATTATTTATAGAAGTAAGTTGAGATGCTCTTTTATGTTTCTTAGCCATGTGGGATTGTTTTGTTCTCATATTTTTACTCTTTAAACTTTTGGGATGCTCTTCTATGTTTCTTAGCCATGTGGGATTATTTTAAAAAAAAAAAAAAATTAAACCAAATGACATTATTTGTTATGATTTTTTAAGTCCCAATTTTATTTTTTTGATTATAGTTATATAATTATATTTATTATTTAATATGTTTTACCTTAAATATTATGTTGTAGTTGATTTGAATCATTTTATTTCACTTGATTTTATGGTTTTTAATTTATATATGTTATGACGTGTGATATTTTTATACCTTTTAATTTACAAACTTAAAAAAAGTGTTACATATATATTAATATTGCTTTGAATATTATGTAAAATTAAAAAAAAAATATATTATATAAAATCCGATTCAATCGCGGTTGAACCCGGTTGAACCAGTGAACCAGTACCTTCACCAGTTCAATGTTCGATCTGGTTTTAAAAACATTGCTCACCATTGAATGGAGAACAAAACCTGATCTCTATTCCGTCGTGAATCGACGTCGTTGGTTTTCTGTCGATTCAGGTTGATCCGGCCACCCGTTTTCGACACCTCCCGCACCATCGTGTTCCTTTCATCGTTCCGAGTCCACCGGTGTCCTTTTTGTCTCCATCGTCTCCGGCGCGTGAGGGGGTGAGGAAGTTAAAGTTTTTGACATTTTAAAATCGAGCTCTTCGCCATTCAAAATTGTGAACCGAGCTTGGTAAGTCTCTCAAAATCCCTTAAAATAATTTTAGAAATTTTTATGGAATTTTTCCGAACTCCTAGGCCGCCACACACGCCGCCTCCAGAGAGTGGGTGTTGTCTGTCATCCTGGGGAGCCGAGCCAAGCCGCCTGGACCGAGCCGTTGACTGTTGATTGCTGTTGACCGTTGACTTTGACAAAAAAAAGTCAAAAATTTTGAAAAGTCATATTTTATGTTTTTCGACGTCCTGAGTCCAATTCTGAAGTCCGTTTCGCCACATTCGAACTCGATAAGTTGTTTTTCATTGATTAATCACCCTATTCGAACCATTTTTTACAATTAAGCTCTGTTTCTGATGAAATTTATGTTGATATGTACTTGAGGAATTATTGGACATTGAAATAAAGATCGATGGCGTTCGAAAGTAATTTAAATGGTCGATCGATATGGCACGAAAATCGAGGTAATACATTACTACCTCTTTATGCTTTATGGAATATGTTGATATTGGTAAATCCATGAATATGATAATGTTTGGTCTCATTTGTGTAGTTAATTAATTTATACACTCGATCCGAATACGGTAAAAATTCAGTAACTGAATATGGTTCAGATGATTAATATAAGAAATTGGAGGACAGTTGGAATTAAATTACAAGTTTTGTGATTAAGTGATAAAGGAATCAACCTGGATATGTAAATTATAATTTATATCATTAAAGGTTAAATGCCTAAGGTACTTGGATGAGAAATTATGAGAATACTTCGGTTAGGTGAAATTACAAAAATACCCTTATGTTGTAAAAAGATAAGAATTAACCCTGGAAGTTGGATAACAAGTTTTTAAAGACATTGATCTGAAGAAACTACTGATGTGTATATAAAATACTAGTTTTGCTTAGAAAATCTGGATAACCGATTTCTAAACCCAAGATGGCGTGTACAAATTACTAGAAGTTTGATAAGGAATCATTTCAAGTTCAGAGATTATTCGGGAAAACAATTAACCTTAGGATCTCTAAATTATAATTACCCTTGTTAAGAGTTTTAATACTGACATCACATTGTTAAGAAATTACGAAAATACCTTTGAGAGGTAAAAATAGTCCAAGTTGACTTTGAATGAGAAAGTACCATGAGAATTCGCACCTAACTCGAAAATTATAGATTTAATTGTTAAGATCATGTCTTTGTACAAAAAATTTCGGATAATCTGTTTGTAACTTCTGAGAAGGCACTAGACCTAAAATCTCCGAGTTAAGAGTAAATACATGAAGAATAATTTATCGATAGTGCTCTTTTGTCAGAATTTTTCGAAAGGACTGGAATAAATAATACGTTTGAATTAAATAATAAGATCAGATGAAAGGAAATGATTGAAATATATTGGATCTGTAAAATGACCAAAATACCCATGGAATGCAAAATACCCAAGAATATCACAAATCCCATGAATGATTGTATATCCTCAAGCTCTGAAAGGACTGAAATAACGTTAAGCACTGAAATAACCAAAATACCCGTATGGCATAAATACCACTTGAATGCTCTCTCATCTCCTCAAGCTTCGATCGATGATAATTCTAGAAGTATTCGGCTCAGCTCAATGCTAGAGAGCATTCAATATTAAGAAGTGGATATTCATGAGATAAATCAACTACAAATACCAAAATGACTTTATTATATGACCAAAGTGAACTGAACGGAAGTACAACATGTATCCGAAACTCAGAAACATCTAAATTACTCGGGAAAACTCTGAAGTAACTGGGATGGATTTGATTACTAAAGGAACTAAAAAACCTTAATGACCGAGAATTTAGTAAGTGATTGGATGGGTTTGGGAATACCAATAAACTTCGATGATGTACGGTCCCTATGGGTTAAGAACCAAGAATTAAATACGTCGACAATTCTTGATATTGTAGCAATGTGGAAAGGAAATAAAGATTATTGGGATATATGTTCGCTTCCTTAAGATATATTCAACGATGATTCTGACGGATGATCTATGGACAATAATTGTTGGTATTAAAGAGTGAATATCCTGGAAGGGCAATGAATTGACTAGTCGATAGGCATCAATTCTGGGAGTGTTCAGCTCGAGTTGTTCGATAATCCGATCGATTGACATGGATTGTAAGTGCCCTGAATCTTCGTTTCTCCATTATCAGCTCAAATCACTCTGGTCATACCTGAACACTTTCTTGATGCACATGAAACATAGTGAGCTTCTAAAGAATCAACCTTAAATGTCTGATTAGATCGGTTAGTAATCGATTCTCCTCAATAGGACCTCGTTCCTGGAAACCGATCAAATTGCACAAGTTTTAGGTTATACATACTGATAACTACAAAAAGCCTCAGAAAAATACTTAGATCCCCTAATGTGTTCCATATGTACTACATGACAGTTTTATATGTTTTAAAATGAGTTTTCACTAAAATATAGATTTATTGGTTTATGAACCATGGAAACATGGTATGTGATCTCCGATTATGGTTTTCAACGAAAAATATTAATTTTTCCTGATTTATGGAATCATGGAAACTACTGGTTTATGAATCATGGTTTTATGTTTCAATGGTTATACTCAAATTGTTTTATTGGGATATTATATGGGTGGACTGGAGGTATAACTCTGATCAAGCTGGTAATTTCTTACAGACCTAAGGTTATCCTTGGGTAGGCTCTCAGGCCCAAGGTATTCCCCTTAATTTAATCATGGGACTTCTTATGACTTGAGGGCAATTATATGGTTTACTTCATGGTTATACTGATGAGATTTACTATATCATGATCCAGATATTACGAATTACGGTTAAAACTACTTTCTACTGGATTTTTATATAGATGGGATTCTAGAGTATGGAGGTACAACCCTGATCCAGATGGTAAGACCTTACAGACATAATGATACCCTTGGGTAGGCCTATAGGCCCCAAGACATATCTTAGGTTGGCTCCCTTTGTTTTGTGCTTAGGGTAAACCATATGGACACAGTTTTGGGGAACTGTATAATGGAGTTTGGTTGGAGGGTTCCACTATGGTTTTAAAAGATTTATATATTTTCACTGGTTTTGATTGGAACACACTAGACATCCTATACGATCTCCTAAAAACGTGATACTATGAATGCTTCCTATGAATTGAGATCTTCATGGCTTATACTCGATGAACTACCAGTAGAACCCCATATTATCCCAAAAACCCGTATACCTCTGATTCAATATTGAAATTATATGGCTTTCCATTTATTTGCATGACTTGTATCATCAATTGGTAGTATTGTATTACTTAGCTTCCCAAAGCTCACTCTGTTACTCACCTTTTCAGGTTAAAAGAATCATACCAGTGCATCTATCAACATTAGTAAGGGAGTTCTTCCGGCGTTGCTTGCAGAGTATGGTACATGTTATTAGGGGCATGTAGATTGTATTTTGTTTATATATATGAGTCTGAAAATCTGTTTTATTTCTGAGTATTGATAAATCATTTTATGAGTTTACATGTTTTAATAAAAGTTTTAAATTTTCCGTTATTTTTAATGTGGGTCGCTCTGGAGGCCCTAATGTGACACCCCGGATCAGATCGGGTTAACCGTATCGGTCTGAGGGTGTTACATTTAGTGGTATCATAGCTTTAGGTTAAGTTAAAATTTTAAAGATAGACCGGCCGATCGAATGTTAAAAGATGTCTTATCAGTACATGCCCCTAGACTATAATCGTACTTCTCAGAGTCGAAACTCTAAGGTTGAGTCCCTCTCTGTAATGATCTAACCTAAGTTTTCTATCCGTTAGGGATCTACCTTTGCAGAAAGGAATACCAGTAACGTTTGTCTAAATTCTATAAAGTATCTTACGAGTAATGTGAGAGTTACTCATTAGAATAATTCTGACTCGACTTCATAAATGAAACTGAGATATGTTATCGCTTTATAAACATATTCTCGTAACCAAGGCTAAATTTATTCTACAAGAATAAATCTATTCTAATCCTTTTATTGGAATGAGGGAGAGTTCTGACGGAAATGTATACTCAGCTAGATAAATACTAGTAGAGGACTCGTCCTTTTGTAAAAGCTACTTGAAGATATGAAAGAACTTATGGAAGTCCCATTTCTGCATTTCTGTGACTTAAATAAATTTCGAGGACGAAATTATTTTAAGGAGGGGAGAATTGTCACACCCCAATTTAGGGGCTAAATTTTAGAAATTATAAAGTATTGAATTTAAGTGCCTTTTGAGCTCTGAATTTTTCACCGTCTGACCACCGTTCGTCGATCCGAAACCACCAATAGACTCACCATTCAATGAAGAACAAAACTCGACCTCTATTCCGTTAGGAATCGACGCCGTTTTCCGTAAAAATTAACTGAAAGTTTCATCAGTTTTAACTCGATCGTCGTTGGTTTTCCGTTGATCAGGTCGATCTGGCCACCCATTTTCGACACCTCCCGCACCATCGTGTTCCTTTAATCATTCTGAGTGCACCGGTGTCTTTCTTGTCTCCGTTTTCACCGGTGCGTGAAGGGGTGATAAAGTTAAAGTTTCCAACATTTTAAAATCGAGTTCTCCACTAATCAAAATTATGAACCGAGCTTGGTAAATGTCTCAAAATCCCTTATAATAATGTTAGAAATTTTTAAGGAATTTTTCGACCTCCTAGGCCACCACACGCGCTGCCCCTTGAGAGTGGGCGTCGTCTGTCATTTTGGGGAGCCGATTGAGCCTAACCGGGGTCGAGCCGTTGACTATTGACTGTCGTTGATCGTTGACTGTTGACTTTGAGCAAAAAAGTCAAAATTTTTGAAAAATCATATTTTATGTTTTTCGACGTCCTGAGTCTGGTTCAGAAGTTCGTTTCGCCAAATTCGAACCTGGTAAGCTATTTTTCATTGATTAATCATCCGATTCGATCCGTTTTTCACAATTAAGCTCCGTTTCTGATGAAATTTATGTTGATATGTATTTGAGGAATTATTAGACGTTGAATTAAAGATCAAGGGCATTCAAATGGAATTTAAATGGTCGATCGATATGGCACGGAAATCGAAATAATACATTACTACCTCTTTATGCTTTATGAACATGTTGATATTGTTAAATACATGAATAATATAATGTTTGGTCTCATTTGTGTAGTTAATTAATTTCTACACTCGATCTGAATACGTTAAAAATTTGGTAACTGAATATGGTTCAAATGACTAATATAAGAAATTGGAGGACAGTTGTAATTAAATTACAAGTTTTGTGATTAAGTGATAAAGGAATCAGTCTGGATATGTAAATTATAATTTATATCATTAAAGGTTAAATGCCTAAGGTACTTGGATGAGAAATTATAAGAATACTTCAGTTAGGTGAAATTACAAAAATACCCTTATGTTGTAAAAAGACAAGAATTGACCCTGGAAGTTGGATAACAAGTTTTTAAAGACATATTGATCTAATGAAACTACTGATGTGTATAGAAAATACTAGTTTTGCTTAGAAAATTTGGATAATTGATTTCTAAACCCAAGATGGCTTGTACAAATTACTAGAAGTTTGATAAGGAATAATTTCAAGTTAAGATATTATCCGGGAAAGCAATTAACCTTAGGATCAATAAATTATAATTACCCTTGTTAAGAGTTTTAATACCGACATCACATGGTTAAGAAATTACGAAAATACCTTTGAGAAGTAAAAATAGTCCGAGTTGACTCTGAATGAGAAAGTACCCTGAGAATTCGTACCTAACCCGATAAATTACAGAATTAATTGTTAAGATCATGTCATTGTATAGAAAATTCCGGATAAACTGTTTGTAACTTCTGATAAGGCACTAGACCGAAAATCTCAGAGTTAAGAATAAATACTTGAAGAATAATTTATTGAGGGTGTTCTTTTATCAGAATTGTTCGAAAAGACTATAATATATAATATGTTTGAATTTAATAATAAGATCAGATGAAAGAAAATGATTTAAATACACTAGATCTGTAAAATGACCAAAATACCCCTGAAATGTAAAAGACCCAAGAATATCACCAATCCCAGGAATGATTGGATATCCTCAAGCTCCGAAAGGACTGAAATAACGATAAGCACTGAAATGACCAAAATACACAAATGTCCTACATCCCACTTGAATGCTCATTCGTCTCCTCAAGTTTTGATCGATGATAATTCTAGAAGTATTCATCTCAACTCAATGCTAGAGAGCATTCGATATTAAGAAGTGGATATTTATGAGATAAATCAACCACGAATACCAAAATGACTTTATTATATGACCAAAGTGAACTGAACGGAAGTACAACATGTATCCGAAACTCAAAAGCGCCTAAATTACTCGGGAAGACTCTAAAGTAAATGGGATGGGTTTGACTACTAAATGAAATAAATAACCTTAATGACTGAGGATTTAGTAAGTGATTGGATGAGTCTGAGAATACCAATGAACTTCCATCATGTACGGTCCATATGGTTAAGAACCAAGAATTAAATACGTCGATAATTCATGATATTGTAGCAATATGGAAAGGAAATAAAGATTATTGGGATATATATGTTCGCTTCCTTAAGATATATTAAACAATGATTCTGAAGATGATCTATGGACAAGAATTGTTGGTATTAAAGAGTGAATATCTTGGAAGGGCAATGAATTAACTAGCTGACAGGCATCAGTTCTGGGAGTGTTCAGCTCGAGTTGTTCAATAATCTGATCGATTAACATGGATAGTTAGTGCCCTGAATCTTCGTTTCTCCTTTATCAGCTCAAATCACTCTGGTCATACCTGAACACTTTCCTGATGCATATGAAACATAGTGAGCTTCTAAAGTATCAACCTTAAATGTCTGATTAGATCGGTTAGTAATCGATTCTCTTCAATAGGACCTCATTTCTAGAATCCGATCAAATTGCACAAGTTTCAGGTTATCCATACTGATAATTACAAAATGTCTCGAAAAAATACTTGGATTCTCTAGTGTGTTTCATATGTACTACATGACAGTTTTTTATATGTTTTAAAATGAGTTTTCACTAAAGTATTGATTTACTGGTTTATGAACCATGGCAATATGATATGTGATCTCCGATTAGGTTTTCATAGAAAAATATGAATTTTTTCTGATTTATGGAATCATGGAAACTATCCGTTTCTGAACCATGGTTTTATGTTTTACTGGTTATACATGAATTGTTTTATTGGGATATTATATGGGTAGACTGGAGGTACAACTCTGATCAAGCTGGTAATTTCTTACAGACCTAAGGTGATTCTTGGGTAGGCTCTTAGGCCCCAAGGTATTCCCCTTAAGTTAATCATGAGACTACTTATGGCGTACAGGTGGAGGGTGGTTACATGGTTTACTTCATGGTTACGCTGATGAGATTTATTGGATCACAATCCAGATATTACGAATTACGGTTAAAAATGTTTTCTTCTAGATTTTTATATGGATAAAATTCTAGAGTATTGAGGCACAACCCTGATTCAACTGGTAAGACCTTACGGACATAATGATACCCTGGGTAGGCCCCAAGGCATATCTTAGGTTGGCTCCCTTTGTTGTGTGCTTAGGGTAAGCCCTACGGACACAGTTTTAGGGAACTGCATAATGGAGTTTGGTTGGAAGGTTCCACTATGGTTTTAAAAGATTTATATATTTTCACTGGTTTTGATTGAAATACACTAGACATCTTATACGATCTCCTGAAAATGTGATACTATGAATGCTTCCTATGAACTGAGATCTTCATGGCTTATACTCGATGAACTACCAGTGGAACCCCAGATTATCCCGAAAACCAGTACATGTCTGATTCAATAAGGAAATTATATGGCTTTCCATTTAACTGCATATCTTGTACCATCAACTGGTAGTATTGTATTACTGAGCTTCCCAAAGGTCACTCTATTACTCACTTTTTCAGGTTAAAAGAATCGTACCAGTGCATCTATCAACATCAGTAAAGGAATTCTTTAGGTGTTGCTTGCAAAGTATGGTACATGTGATTAGAGGACATATAGATTGTATTTTGTTTATATATATGAGTATGAAAATTTGTTTTATTTCTGAGTACTGATAAATCATTTTATGAATTTACATGTTTTAATAAAAGTTTTAAATTTTCCTCTATTTTTACGGTGGGTCGCTCCGGAGGCACTAATGTGACACCCCGGATCAGATCGGGTTACCCGCATCGGTCTGAGGGTGTTACATTTAATGGTATCATAGCTTTAGGTTGAGTTAAAATTTTAAAGATAGATCGGTCGATCGAATGTCAAAAGATGTCTTATCAGTGCATACCCCTAGACTACAATCGTACTTCTCTGAGCTGGAACTCTAAGGTTGAGTCCCTCTCTGTAATGATCTAACCTAAGTTTTCAATCCGTTAGGGTTCTACCTTTGCATAAAGGAATACCAATAACGTTTGTCCAAATTCTATAAAGTATCTTACGAGTAATGTGAGAGTTTCTCATTCGAGAAATTCGGACTCGACTTCAGAAATGAAACTGAGATATGTTATCGCTTTATTAACCTATTCCCGTAACCAAGGCTGAATGGATTCTACAAGAATAAATCTATTATGATCCTTTTATTGGAATGAGGGAGAGTTCTGACGAAAATGTATACTCAGCTAGATAAATACTAGTAGAGGACTCGTCTTTTTGTAAAAGCTACTTGAAGATATGAAAGAACTTATGGAAGTCCCATTTCTACATTTCTGTGACTTAAATAAATTTCGAGGACGAAATTCTTTTAAGGAGGGGAGAATTGTCACACTCGAATTTAGGGGCTAAATTTTAGAAATTATAAAGTATTGAATTTAAGTGGTATTTTGCAAAGCTGTCATACCATTTTATGAAGTACATGAAAATTCAAGGACTTGAACTCAAATTTTCCCATTTTTGTGAGATGTTGAAAAATAAAAACCCCTCCCCGTGTAATCTGGTTTTCCCAAATTTCTTTTCCCCATTTTCTTTCCCCCGTCAACCCCCTTTTAAGCTCTGAATTTTTCACCATCTGACCACCGTTCGTCAATCCGAAACCACCAATAGACTCACCATTGAATGGAGAACAAAACTCGACCTCTATTCCGTCATGAATCGACGCCGTTTTCTGTAAAAATTAACTGAAAGTTTCATCAGTTTTAACTCGATCGTCATTGGTATTCCGTCGATTCAGGTCGATCTAGCCACCCGTTTTCGACACCTCCTGCACCATCGTGTTCCTTTAATCATTCTGAGTCCACCGGTGTCCTTCTTGTCTCCGTTGTCACCGGTGCGTGAAGGGGTGATAAAGTTAAAGTTTCCAACATTTTAAAATCGAGTTCTCCACTAATCAAAATTATGAACCAAGCTTGGTAAGTGTCTCAAAATCCCTTAAAATAATTTTAGAAATTTTTAAGGATTTTTTTTGACCTCCTAGGCCGCCACACGCGCTGCCCCTTGAGAGTGCGCGTCGTCTGTCATTTTGGGGAGCCGATTGAGCCGAGCCGGGGTCGAGCCGTTGACTATTGACTGTCGTTGATCATTGACTGTTGACTTTGAGCAAAAAGTAAAAAAATTTGAAAAATCATATTTTATGTTTTTCGACGTCCTTAGTCTGATTCAGAAGTTCGTTTCGCCAAATTCGAACATGGTAAGCTATTTTTCATTGATTAATCATCCGATTCGATCCGTTTTTCACAATTAAGCTCCGTTTATGATGAAATTTATGTTGATATGTATTTGAGGAATTATTTTGAATTAAAGATCAAGGGCATTCAAATGGAATTTAAATGGTCGATCGATATGGCACGGAAATCGAAGTAATACATTACTACCTCTTTATGCTTTATGGAACATGTTGATATTGTTAAATGCATGAATAATATAATGTTTGGTCTCATTTGTGTAGTTAATTAATTTCTACACTCGATCTGAATACGTTAAAAATTTGGTAACTGAATATGGTTCAAATGACTAATATAAGAAATTTGAGGACAGTTGTAATTAAATTACAAATTTTGTGATTAAGTGATAAAGGAATCAGTCTGGATATGTAAATTATAATTTATATCATTAAAGGTTAAATGCCTAAGGTACTTGGATAAGAAATTATAAGAATACTTCGGTTAGGTGAAATTACAAAAATACCTTATATTGTAAAAAGACAAGAATTGACCCTGGAAGTTGGATAACAAGTTTTTAAAGACATATTGATCTGATGAAACTACTGATGTGTATAGAAAATACTAGTTTTGCTTAGAAAATTCGGATAATTGATTTCTAAACCCAAGATAGCTTGTACAAATTACTAGAAGTTTGATAAGGAATAATTTCAAGTTAAGATATTATCCGGGAAAGCAATTAACCTTAGGATCAATAAATTATAATTACCCTTGTTAAGAGTTTTAATACCGACATCACATGGTTAAGAAATTACGAAAATACCTTTGAGAGGTAAAAATAGTCCGAGTTGACTCTGAATGAGAAAGTACCCTGAGAATTCGTGCCTAACCCGATAAATTACAGATTTAATTGTTAAGATCATGTCATTGTATAGAAAATTCCGGATAAATTGTTTGTAACTTCTGATAAGGCACTAGACCGAAAATCTCAGAGTTAAGAATAAATACTTGAAGAATAATTTATTGAGGGTGTTCTTTTATCAGAATTGTTCGAAAAGACTAGAATAGATAATATGTTTGAATTTAATAATAAGATCAGATGAAAGAAAATGATTTAAATACACTAGATCTGTAAAATGACCAAAATACCCCTGAAATGCAAAAGACCCAAGAATATCACCAATCCCAGGAATGATTGGATATCCTCAAGCTCCGAAATGACTGAAATAACGGTAAGCACTGAAATGACCAAAATACGCATATGGCCTAAATCCCACATGAATGCTCATTCGTCTCCTCAAGTTTTGATCGATGATAATTCTAGAAGTATTCATCTCAACTCAATGCTAGAGAGCATTCGATATTAAGAAGTGGATATTTATGAGATAAATCAACCACGAATACCAAAATGACTTTATTATATGACCAAAGTGAACTGAACGGAAGTACAGCATGTATCCGAAGCTTAGAAACACCTAAATTACTCGGGAAGACTCTAAAGTAAATGGGATGGGTTTGACTACTAAATGAACTAAATAACCTTAATGACTGAGAATTTAGTAAGTGATTGGATGAGTCTGAGAATACCAATGAACTTCCATCATGTACGGTCCATATGGTTAAGAACCAAGAATTAAATACGTCGATAATTCTTGATATTGTAGCAATATTGTTGAAAACATTTTGATATTTCGATATAACAAATTAAGTTAAATGAATTTTAAGATTTTCCAAAATGATTTTCTAAGTATATTCGATATAATTATTCGAATATCAAAACATTACTCAAAATATTTCAAAATTCATTTTTAATCCTTACTTAAGTGTAAAATTAAGTTTTAATCTTAAAACAATTTCAAAATAATCTTTCAAAGTATTTTGAACCATTTCAAAGCCAAAAATTCCAGATTGCTCAGAGGGAACCGATTCCCCCCCAAGGGGGTACTGATTCCCCCCTGAACGGTTTGGCTCCGAGATTTCCAGAATGCTCGGAGGGAACCGATTCCCCCCTGTTCAACGGTCGAAATATTTGAATTTTACACTTAGGGAACCGATTCCCTATGAGGGGGAACCGATTCCCCCCACGCTCCAAGCTGTTTTATTAATTGTTTTCACACTAAAATAGCTATATTATCTTCATTAATTATCCCCAACGTTCAGAAGTGATTCAAGGTGTATTTAAACAAGTTCTGAAGCCCTTGATCAACAAGAAATAATAGAGAAACAAGAGAGAAAGCATCAAACACCAAGTTTGTGCAAATCAAGCCAATTTTCCTTTCAATATTCATTTTGCTTTCAAGAACACCATTTGTGCTCATTTGTAATTATCTTTGAGTGTTCTTTTCTTGTTCTAGAATTGTGCAAACATCTTACCTTGTGAGGTTTTCTTGTAAGTTTGCAAATTTGTAATATTCTCTTTGGGAAAAAGAGTGTTCTCAAGAGTTGGGGTATACTCTTGAGGGATTTTGTAAGGTTATCTCTTTGGCCTCAAAAGAAAGAACAAATTAGTGAATTTGTTGGAAAATCCTTAGTATGGATAGCTAAGGTAGTGGACGTAGACTTTGTTTGAGAAAGTCGAACCACTGTAAATCGCTGTGCAATTACTTTCAATTTTTCTGCAAAAGCTTCCACGAAATTTTTAATTGCCAATTCACCCCCCTCTTGGCCGATTCCGTCGATCGATTAACTCAACAATTGGCATCAGAGCCTAACTCATTTGAAGGTTTAATCGCCTCTTGAGTCGATTCGGGAAGAATTATATCGATTATTAAAGTCATCAATGGCCTCCGCTTCAAACTTCGACTCCGGTCTCGATTCGATGCCCGTCAACAAGCCTCCTTTCTTCAATGGAGCTAACTATGCCTATTGGAAGAATAGAATGATGTACTTCATTCAAACAAGTGACATGGGAGCATGGAATGATGTAGAATAAGGATATATCAAACCTCTCACTCATCCAAGGTTGTGGAGTGAAGGAGAGACAAGAATGTTCCAGCTCAACTCCAAAGCCATCCATATTATTTTTTGTGCTCTTGGACCAGATGAATACGGAAGAGTTTCATCGTGTACAACCGCCAAAGAAATATGGGACAAGCTTCAAGTCACACATGAAGGTACAGATGAGGTAAAGAAATCAAAAATTAGTATTCTAACGCATAGCTATGAAAATTTCAGGATGAAACCAAATGAAGACATCAAAGCTATGACGGATAGATTTTCAACGATTGTCAATGGTCTCAAATCATATGGAGAGATCATCTCAAATGAAAAGCTTGTGAGGAAGTTAGTCTACTCCCTCCTAAAATCATGGCAATCAAAGAAGACGACAATCATCGAGTCTAAGGACCTATCGTCCTTAACTCTTGAAGAACTTATCGGTTCACTCCTCACTCATGAGATGATGCTTGAAGATGAGGTGGACCTTGATAAAGTTGAAGAGACACCAAAGGAAAAGGAGAAGAAGAAAAATATTGGAGTTGCTCTCAAATCCACAAAAGATGAGAGTGATTCTAATAATGATGATGATGACGAGGAAATGGCATTGTTTGCCAAACGGTTTAGAAAAATGATGAGACCTTACCAAGGAAGAAAATTCAAACGAAACGAAGGTCTCAAAAATGAACCAAAAGAGAAGGACCCAATCATTTGCTATGAATGCAAAAAGCCGGGGCATGTCAAATATGATTGCCCACAATTGAAGAAAAAGGGTCAATCAAAGAATAAGCACAAGGCTCATGTGGCTACATGGAGCGATGAAGAAAGTTCCGATGAAGAGGAACAAGAAGTAGCAAACTTGTGCTTGATGGCATTCGGGGAAGATTCTAAGGTAACCTCTAACTCATCCGATTTTGATGATTTATCTTATGATGAGTTATTTGAGGAGTACAATGGGTTGGCTTCGGATTATGAGAAATTGTTTTTAAAATATAAAAATGATGTTTCAAAATTGAAAAATGAAAACAAACTCATATCCAAAACCAACAACGATCTTGAAAGTAAAATCAAAGATTTGCAAATCAAACTAGAAGAGTTTGAAAAGAAAAATTTAGATTTGCAAAATTTACTTTCAAAGATCAATGATGATCATCAAAAGAAAATTGATGATCTTAAAACTTCTTTTGATAAAGTTGGAACAAAACATTTTGAAAAAGGTGGAAATTCAAAATCCAACTTTGTTAGAAAAAGTTTTAGAAACTACAATCATAGGGGTCCCCAAAGAACCTCTAATGGAAAAATCATTAGAAGTATGTGGGTTCCTAAAGAACTCATTACTACTAAAGATAAAAATATCCTACACAAATGGATACCTAAGGGGACTAGGATTTTGGAAACTAATGAATATGGACCCCAAAAGAATTTGGGTACCAAAAATCAAAAATTAATCTATGTTTGTAGGGAAAGGAGCATTGCTACAAGGCACGGGAAACAAATTCAAATTCATGGTACCTTGATAGTGGATGCTCAAGACATATGACCGGAGACAAAAGCCGGTTCATTGAGCTTAACGCCAAAAATGGAGGAGAAGTGACTTTTGGAGACAATTCAAAAGGTCACATTGAAGGTATTGGTACAATAGGTAATACCTCTTCCATACAAATTAAGAATGTTTTATATGTGAATGGATTAAAGCATAATCTATTGAGTATTAGTCAATTATGCGATAAAGGATTCAATGTCTTATTTAAAATTAATGGTTGTAAAGTCATTGACATTGTATCTAATCGGGATTATGCTTGTTGGTCATAGAATAGGAAACATTTACATGGTGTATATAGATTCTATTGATATGACTAATTTATGCCTAGTTGCTAAGGATGAGCATGATAGTTGGTTATGGCATAGGAGACTAGGTCATGCTAGTATGAGTGTTTTGCAATGGTTAATTCAAGGAGACTTAGTAAGAGGGTTGCCTAAGCTTAAATTTGATAATGATAAAATCTGTGATGCTTGTGCTAAAGGAAAACAAAAACGATTTTCTTTTAAATCTATTAATGATGTATCAACTAGTAGAGTATTACAATTGATCCATTTAGATCTTTTTGGGCCAACTAGAACTACTAGCTTGGGAGGAAAACAATATGCATTTGTCTTGGTAGATGACTATTCTAGATACACTTGGGTTCTATTCTTAAGTACTAAAGATGAAGCATTAGAAAATTTCATCACATTTTCAAAAATAATCCAAAATGAAAAAGGTTACTCTATCACTAGTGTTAGAAGTGATCATGGAACTGAATTTGAAAATCTTGGATTTATTGAGTTTTGTAATTCTAATGGTATTAGCCATAATTTTTCAGCACCTAGAACCCCTCAACAAAATGGAGTTGTTGAGAGGAAAAATCGAACTTTAGAAGAAATGGCTAGAACCATGCTTTGTGAAAATAATTTGCCAAAATATTTTTGGGCGGAAGCCACAAATACCGCTTGTTATGTTGTAAATCGAGTAATGATTAGGCCAATTTAAAGAAAACTCCATATGAAATTCTCAAAAATAAAAAGCCTAACATTAGCTATTTTCATCCTTTTGGATGTAAATGTTTTGTTTTAAACAACGGTAAAGAAAACCTTGGCAAATTTGATGCTAAAGTGATGAAGGAATTTTTCTGGGTTATTCCTTAAATTCTAAAGCTTATCGTGTATTTAATAAAAGAACTTTAGTTGTAGAAGAGTCTATACATGTTGTTTTCGATGATAATCCCCTTCCGAGGAAGGATTCTTCTGTTAATGATGATGTAGGTATTATACAAGCAAATGACGTTAGACATGACGTTGGAGAATCATCATCAAAGGAAGAAACAAAAGATGAGGAAACTCATGATCCCCTCGAGAATTCAACCAGTGAAGAAAGGGAAGGTGAAGAGAATAAGAGAGAAGGATGTGTATGTAGGTGATCCATCAAAAGGGGTAACTACTCGATCTTCTCTTAGAAATATCTGTAATTATGTTGCATTTATTTCATGCATAGAGCCTAAGAACATCAAAGAAGCATTAAAAGATGAACATTGGATTATGGCTATGCAAGAAGAATTAAATCAATTTGAGAGAAGTAAAGTATGGACATTAGTTGAAAGGCCTAGTAATAAATCTACTGTAGGTACTAGATGTGTTTTTTAGAAATAAACTTGATGAAAGTGGTAATATAGTGAGGAACAAGGCTATACTTGTTGCTCAAGGCTATACTCAAGAAGAGGGCATAGACTATGATGAAACATACGCTCCCGTAGCTAGGATGGAAGCAATTAGAATGTTATTAGCATTTGCATGTTTCAATGAATTTAAATTATATCAAATGGATGTTAAAAGTGCATTTTTAAATGGTTTTATAAAAGAAGAAGTGTACGTGGAACAACCTCCAGGTTTTGAAGATTCAAATTTTCCGGATCATGTTTTAAAATTGACAAAAGCTCTTTATGGTTTAAAACAAGCTCCTAGAGCTTGGTATGAAAGATTGTCAAATTTTTTAATTGAAAAAGGTTTTTTAAAAGGAAAGGTTGACACTACATTGTTTTTAAAGAGAAAAGGTAAAGATTTATTAGTAGTTCAAATTTACGTTGATGATATAAATATTTGGTTCTACTAATGATGTTCTTTGCCAAGAATTTTCTAAGCTAATGCAAAGTGAGTTTGAGATGAGCATGATGGGGGAGCTCTCATTTTTCTTGGGACTCCAAATCAAGCAAAGAAAAGATGGCATCTTCATTAATCAAGCTAAGTACGTCAAAGATATGCTCAAGAAGTTTGGACTGGAAAATGGGAAACCTCATAACACTCCAATGAGCTCTTCAACAAAGATTGACTTAGATGAAGGAGGTAAATGTGTAGATGTTAAATTATATAGGTCAATGATTGGCTCTTTGCTTTATCTAACTGCAAGTAGACCGGATATTATGTTTAGTGTTTGCTTGTGTGCTAGGTTTCAATCATGTCCTAAAGAATCACATTTACTAGTTGTTAAGAGAATCTTTAGATACCTTAAGGACACTCCTAGTTTAGGACTTTGGTATCCTAGAGACTCTAGCTTTAGCTTGCATGCCTTTTCTGATGCGGATTATGGAGGATGCAAATTAGATAGGAAAAGCACCTCCGGTACTTGCCAATTCCTTGGAAATATGTTGATTTCTTGGTTTTCAAAGAAACAAAATTGTGTGGCATTATCTACCACTGAAGCAGAATACATTTCAGCCGGTAGTTGTTGTGCACAAGTTTTATGGATGAAACAACAACTTTTTGATTATGGAATTGAAGTAGGTACCATTCCTATCAAGTGTGACAATACTAGTGCTATTTGCCTCACTAAAAATCCCATCCAACACTCTAGAACTAAGCACATTGAAATAAGACATCACTTCATTAGAGACCATGTCACTAAGGAAGATGTAGTTCTAGAATATGTTGATACTTTGCATCAATTAGCGGATATCTTTACAAAACCCTTAGACAAGGAAAGGTTTTGGACACTTAGAAGAGAATTAGGTTTAACTAACCTATCTTCACTTAGTGTTTAAAATAATTTAGCACTTTTAATAAATACTGAAAAATGCTTATAATAATAATTTTTGATTGCATTCTTGCTATTAGTTAGGGGGAGTTTATGATTCTTAGTGAAAATTAATTTTATGTTCAAATAATGTTTAAAGATTAATTTAATTGTTTGAACATGATTATTTTTCAATTATATGAGTTGCCTATACCACTAGAAAAGATTAATTTAGCATTTTATGTGCTTAAAAGTCGGATTTTAGCATTTTGGTGCAGAGGGAATCGATCCCCCCCATGAGGGAACCAATTCCCCCTTTGAAGGGGAACCGATTCCCCCCACAGGGGAATCGATACCCCCCTGGGGTTCTGTTAAATCGGGCAGAACACCCCCAAAAACCCCAAAACCCTCATTTTCTTCTTCTTCCGCCGTTCTTCACCTCTAAATCTCTCAAATCTCCATTTTTGCCTCAAATCAACGATATTAATCGGAATTTGCTTCAAATATCATCTTCTAAACCTGTTGGAATCATTAAAATCGTGCAAACAACATCAAAAATCCCCTCAATCTTCATCTTTCAATGTAAATTTTTCTAAACTCTCTATTACATTGATTTTGAACATAGGATTAGTTTTAATTAGTTCTAGGTTAAAATAGTGATCGGGCATTGATTGTTTAGTGATTAAAAACTAGATGTTACAACTAATTTCATCAAAAACACAAGAATTTTCCAATTTTTTTTAAATTTTTGAAATAAAAAAAATGTTAATTATTGTGTTTTGATTAAATGATGTTGTTGTTATGAAAACTATACATATATTGTTTCTCAAAACCATATTTTTCAAAAGTTTTTCAAAAACTTTGCCCATTAGGATTGATTTAGAGAACCTTGAAATATTGAGGACTCAATTGAGTTTTGGGATTAATTGAATTGCATACATTTGTTTTTAAAATTGCAGGTTATCAATTCTATTCCGATTTCCTAAACCATGTCCAATCCTAAACGTGCTAGGTCTTCATCTAGTCGTTCTAGTCGTCAACCAAATCCTCCTCCTATTCCTCAAAATCCTATTCCAAATCTTGATCCTAACTTGACTATCCAAAATTCTTGTTTCAATCAACCGGGTCCTAAAGATTATCGTTATTGGTTTTACCAATATTTTGACTCGTATAAGATTAGGGAAGAACGTATCCCATCTCTTCAAACTATGGTTGATATTAACTTTAAATATCTCCCTATCTTGCACGAATGGAAATTTGATAAACTTTTCGAACTTGAACCCATTGTCTATCATCAACTTGTTCGTATCTTCTACTGTAATGCCGTTTGTATCAAAAATCGTGACAAAACCAAAACCATAGGAGTACGTTCCTACCTCCTAGGTCAATATTTCCATCTTGATCCGGATTACATAGCCAATGCCTTAGGCTTGGATAATGAAGGTTTATCAAACGAAAAACAAGTTTTAGGCTCACGATATAAACGGAATGATAGTGCAAGTGTTCTAGATCTTCATGAGTGTTTTCTTCATCTCATGATCACTTGGTGGTTTCGACCATCCGGGGGTCGTTATTCTACTCTTAGAGCTTTAGACCTTTGGTGGTTGCATTGTTTTGAACACAACATAAAAATAAACCTTTCCGAGATTATCTTTGCTGAGATCGTTGAAACCGTTAACCTAGTGCCAAATAAGAAACTCTGTTCTTCACTAGTTTACGGTTGTATCCTTAGTAATCTCTTTTCTAAAGCCGAGCTTCGAGTTGGTCTAGATGCCACTTTTCCTCTTAAGAAACAAATTAACCTTCTTTCCTTAACGAGAGCGAGATGGATTAAGGATAAAGAAACCGGGGAATGGGTTCGATCTTCTGCAACTACTCCGGGAGCTAGTTCTTCACGAGCTCCACCCGAAGCTGACGAAGATCTCGATCTTGAGCAACTAATGTGAGACATCGATGAAGCTGAAGCTGAACCTGAGCAGGCCGAGGAGCAGCCCGAAGAGCAAGCACAACAATCGACTCAAATGCCTCCATATTTTCAATCTTTTATGGAGACATTTGATTACCGATATGCGACCATGGATTCGCGCTTTATTTCTATAGAGTCCCATTTATCCACAATGGGAGCTCAACAATTAGAAATTCTTCGAGAAATGCGTGCAAATAATGAAGCAACCAACGCTCGTATTAATGAACTCACTCACGAATTGGCTGCTATGCGAGCCCGTTTTCCTCCTACAGATCCGGATGCTTGATTTTGTGTTTAGCTTAAAAACTTTGAACAAAATGAATATTGTTTCAACATTTTTGAATTGTTTGATTTTGTGGATTATTGGATTTTGGATTTATTGATGGTGTGAACTTATATGTTTGGTGTGTTTTATTCGTTATTGCATCATTTACATCATTATTAGCAATATGACCAATTTTGCCATATCACATTATTTATGAATATTGATTACGGAACTAATGACTAACGTTTCTCTTAATTGTGATCTTAGCAGCTTATGCATACATATACCTAATCAATTGGCTTAATATTCTTCACGTTTATTTGAATCTTTTTGATTTAACAAAAAGGGGGAGAAAGTGTGTTTTAAGTTTTAAGTGCGTTTTTAAAATGATAAATGGGAGAAGTGTTAAAGTAAGGGGGAGTAATTTCAAAACTTGATTTCAAAATCTTAAAATTACTAAAATGTTTTGTTATATCAAAAAGGGGGAGATTGTTGAAAACATTTTGATATTTCGATATAACAAATTAAGTTAAATGAATTTTAAGATTTTCCAAAATGATTTTCTAAGTATATTCGATATAATTATTCGAATATCAAAACATTACTCAAAATATTTCAAAAATCATTTTTAATCCTTACTTAAGTGTAAAATTAAGTTTTAATCTTAAAACAATTTCAAAATAATCTTTCAAAGTATTTCGAACCATTTAAAAGCCAAAAATTCCAGATTGCTCAGAGGGAACCGATTCGCCCCCAAGGGGGTACCGATTCCCCCCTGAACGGTTTGGCTCCGAGATTTCCAGAATGCTCGGAGGGAACCGATTCCCCCATAGGGGGTACCGATTCCCCCATGTTCAACGGTCGAAATATTTGAATTTTACACTTAGGGAACCGATTCCCTATGAGGGGGAACCGATTCCCCCCACGCTCCAAGTTGTTTTATTAATTGTTTTCACACTAAAACAGCTATATTATCTTCATTAATTATCCCCAACGTTCAGAAGTGATTCAAGGTGTATTTAAACAAGTTCTGAAGCCCTTGATCAACAAGAAATAATAGAGAAACAAGAGAGAAAGCATCAAACACCAAGTTTGTGCAAATCAAGCCAATTTTCCTTTCAATATCATTTTGCTTTCAAGAACACCATTGTTCTCATTTGTAATTATCTTTGAGTGTTCTTTCTTATTCTAGAATTGTGCAAACATCTTACCTGTGAGGTTTCTTGTAAGTTTGTAAATTTGTAATCTTCTCTTTGGGAAAAAGAGTGTTCTCAAGAGTTGGGGTATACTCTTGAGGGATTTTGTAAGGTTATCTCTTTGGCCTCAAAAGAAAGAACAAATTAGTGAATTTGTTGGAAAATCCTTAGTGTGGATAGCTAAGGTAGTGGACGTGACTTTGTTTGAGAAAGTCGAACCACTGTAATCGCTGTGCAATTACTTTTCAATTTTTCTGCAAAAGCTTCCACGAAATTTTTAATTGCCAATTCACCCCCCTCTTGGCCGATTCCGTCGATCGATTAACTCAACAAATATGGAAAAGAAATAAAGATTATTGGGATATATGTTCGCTTCCTTAAGAGATATTAAACATTCTGAAGATTATCTATGGACAAGAATTGTGGTATTAAAAGTGAATATCTTGGAAGGGCAATGAATTAACTAGCCGACAGGCAGTTCTGGGAGTGTTCAGCTCAAGTTGTTCAATAATCCGATCGATTAACATGGATAGTAAGTGCCCTGAATCTTCGTTCTCCTTTATCAGCTCAAATCACTCTGGTCATACCTGAACTTTCCTGATGATCAAATTGCACAAGTTTCAGGTTATCCATACTGATATTACAAAATGTCTCGAAAAAATACTTGGATTCTCTAGTGTGTTTCATATTACTACATGACAGTTTATATGTTTAAAATGAGTTTTCACTAAAGTAATGATTTACTGGTTTAGAACCATGGCAATATATGTGATCTCCGATTAGGTTTTCATAGAAAAATATGATTTTTCTGATTTATGGAATCATGGAAACTATCGTTTCTGAACCATGGGTTTTATGTTTTACTGGTTATACATGAATTGTTTTATTGGGATATTATGGGTAGACTGGAGGTACAACTCGATCAAGCTGGTAATTTCTTACAGACCTAAGGTGATTCTTGGGTAGGCTCTTAGGCCCCAAGGTATTCCCCTTAAGTTAATCATGAGACTACTTATGGCGTACAGGTGGAGGGTGGTTACATGGTTTACTTCATGGTTACGCTGATGAGATTTATTGGATCACAATCCAGATGTTACGAATTACGGTTAAAAATGCTTTCTACTGGATTTTTATATAGATAAGATTCTGGAGTATAGAGGCACAACCCTGATTCAACTGGTAAGACCTTACGGACATAATAATACCCTTGGGTAGGCCCCAAGGCATATCTTAGGTTGGCTCCCTTTGTTGTGTGCTTAGGGTAAGCCCTACGGACACAGTTTTAGGGAACTGCATAATGGAGTTTGGTTGGAAGGTTCCACTATGGTTTTAAAAGATTTATATATTTTCATTGGTTTTGATTGAAATACACTAGACATCTTATACGATCTCCTGAAAATGTGATACTATGAATGCTTCCTATGAACTGAGATCTTCATGGCTTATACTCGATGAACTACCAGTGGAACTCCAGATTATCCCGAAAACCAGTACATGTCTGATTCAATAAGGAAATTATATGGCTTTCCATTTAACTGCATATCTTGTACCATCAACTGGTAGTATTGTATTACTGAGCTTCCCAAAGGTCACTCTATTACTCACTTTTCAGGTTAAAAGAATCATACCAGTGCATCTATCAACATCAGTAAAGAAGTTCTTCTGGCGTTGCTTGCAAAGTATGGTACATGTGATTAGGGGACATATAGATTGTATTTTGTTTATATATATGAGTATGAAAATCTGTTTTATTTCTGAGTACTGATAAATCATTTTATGAATTTACATGTTTTAGTAAAAGTTTTAAATTTTCCTCTGTTTTTACGGTGGGTCGCTCCGGAGGCCCTAATGTGACACCCCGGATCAGATCGGGTTACCCGAATCGGTCTGAGGGTGTTACATTTAGTGGTATCATAGCTTTAGGTTGAGTTAAAATTTTAAAGATAGACTGGTCGATCGAATGTCAAAAGATGTCTTATCAGTACATATCCCTAGACTACAATCGTACTTCTCTGAGCTGGAACTCTAAGGTTGAGTCCCTCTCTGTAATGATATAACCTAAGTTTTCAATCCGTTAGGTCTCTACCTTTGCATAAAGGAATACTAATAACATTTTTCTAAATTCTATAAAGTATCTTACGAGTAATATGAGAGTTTCTCATTCGAGAAATTCTGACTCGACTTCATAAATGAAACTGAGATATGTTATCGCTTTATTAACCTATTCTCGTAACCAAGGCTGAATGTTGAGTCCCTCTCGTAATGATATAACCTAAGTTTTCAATCCGTTAGGTCTCTACCTTTGCATAAAGGAATACTAATAACATTTTTCTAAATTCTATAAAGTATCTTACGAGTAATATGAGAGTTTCTCATTCGAGAAATTCTGACTCGACTTCATAAATGAAACTGAGATATGTTATCGCTTTATTAACCTATTCTCGTAACCAAGGCTGAATGGATTCTACAAGAATAAATCTATTCTGATTCTTTTATTGGAATGAGGGAGAGTTCTGACGAAAATGTATACTCAGCTAGATAAATACTAGTAGAGGACTCGTCCTTTTGTAAAAGCTACTTGAAGATATGAAAGAACTGATGGAAGTCTCAATTTTGTATTTCTGTGACTTAAATAAATTTCAAGGACGAAATTCTTTTAAGGAGTGGAGAATTGTCACACTCCAATTTAGGGGCTAAATTTTAGAAATGATAAAGTATTGAATTTAAGTAGTATTTTGGAAGAAATTGAGAATTAAAGTGTAAAATCGCAAAGCTATCATACCATTTTAGGAAGTACAGGAATATTCAGGGACTTGAACTCGAATTTGCCCATTTTTGTGAGATGTTGAAAAATAAAACCCCCTCCCCGTGTAATATGGTTTTCCCATATTTCTTTTCCCCATTTCCTTTCCCCCGTCAACCATCTTTTAAGCTCCGATTTCTCCACCATCCGACCACCGTTCGTCAATTCGAAACCACCAATAGACTCATCATTGAATGAAGAACAAAACCCAACCTTTATTTTGTCATGAATCGACGTCGTTTGTCGTAAAAATCAACCGTAAGTTTCATCAGTTTTAACTCAATCGTCGTTGGTTTTCCGTAGATTCAGGTCGATCCGGTCACCTGTTTTTGACACCTCCCGCACCATCGTGTTCCTTTCATCGTTTCGAGTCCATCGGTGTCCTTCTTGTCTCCATCTTCGCCGGAGCGTGAGGGGTAAGGAAGTTAAAGTTTCTGACGTTTTAAAATCGAGCTCTCTGCCGTTCAAAATTGTGAACCGAGCTTGGTAAATATCTCAAAATCCCTTAAAATAATTTTAGAAATTTTTATGGAATTTTTCCGACCTCCTAGGCCACCGCACGCGCTGCCCCTTGAGAGTGGGCGTTGAGCCTAGCCGGGTTGAGCCTCCTGGACTGAGCCATTTACTGTTGACTTTGAGAAAAAAAGTCAAAATTTTTAAAAAGTTATAATTTATGTTTTTCGACGTTCTGAGTCCGATTCAGAAGTCAGTTTCGCCAAATTCGATCCCGGTAAGCTTTTTTTCACTGATTAATAACCCGGTTCGATCTATTTTTTGCAATTAAGCTCCGTTTCTGATGAAATTTATGTTGATATGTATTTGAGGAATTATTGGACGTTGAATTAAAGATTAAGGGCATTCGAATGGAATTTAAATGGTCGATCGATATGGCACGAAAATCGAAGTAATACATTACTACCTCTTTATGCTTTATGGAACATATTGATATTGGTAAATACATGAATAAGAGAATGTTTGGTCTCATTTGTGTAGTTAATTAATTTCTAAACACGATCCGAATACGGTAAAAATTCGGTAACTGAATATGGTTCAAATGAATAATATAAGAAATTGGAGGACAATTGGAATTAAATTACAAGTTTTGTGGTTAAGTGATAAATAAATTAGCCTGGGTATGTAAATTATAATTTATATCTTTAAAGGTTAAATGCCTAAGGTACTTGGATGAGAAATTATGAGAATACTTCGGTTAGGTGAAAATACAAAAATACTCTTATGTTGTAAAAAGACAAGAATTGACCCTCGAAGTTGGATAAGAAGTTTTTAAAGACATGTTGATCTGATGAAACTACTGATGTGTATAGAAAATACTAGTTTTTCTTAGAAAATTCAGATAATCGATTTCTAAACCCAAGATGGCTTGTACAAATTACTAGAAGTTTGATAATGAATAATTTCAAGTTCAGTGATTATCCGGTAAAGCAATTAACCTTAAGATCTCTAAATTATAATTACCCTTGTTAAGAGTTTTAATACCGACATCACATAGTTAAGAAATTACGAAAATACCTTTGAGAGGTAAAAATAGTCCGAGTTGAATCTGAGTGAGAAAGTACCCTGAGAATTCGTATCTAACCCGATAAATTATAGCTTTAATTGTTAAGATCATGTCTTTGTACAGAAAATTACGGATAACATGTTTGTAACTTCTAAGAAGGCACTAGACCGAAAATCTCCGAGTTAAGAATAAATACATGAAGAATAATTTATCGAGGGTGCTCTTTTGTCAGAATTGTTCGAAAAGCCTGGAATAGATAATACGTTTGAATTTAATAATAAGATCATATGTAAGAAGAAAATGATTGAAATACACTAGATCTGTAAAATGACAAAAATACCCCTGAAATGCAAAAGACCCAAAAATGTAATCAATCTCAGGAATGATTGGATATCCTCAAGCTCTGAAAGGACTGAAATAACGGTAAGCATTGAAATAACTAAAATACCCTTATGGCATAAATACCACTTGAATGCTCATTCGTCTCCTCAAGTTTCGATCTATGATAATTCTAGAAGTATTCGGCTCATCTCAATGCTAGAGAGCATTCGATATTAAGAAGTGGATATTTTTGTGAGATAAGTCAACCACGAATACCAAAATGACTTTATTAAATGACCAAAGTGAACTGAACAGAAGTACAACATGTATCCGAAACTCAGAAGTGCCTAAATTACTCGGGAAGACTCTGAATTAACTGGATGGATTTGACTACTAAATGAACTATAACCTTAATGACTGAGAATTTAGTAAGTGATTGGATGAGTCTGGGAACACCAATGAACTTCCATCATGTACGGTCCATATAGGTTAAGAACCAAGAATTAGATACGTCGATAATTCTTGATATTGTAGCAATATGGAAAAGAAATAAAGATTATTGGGATATATGTTCGCTTCCTTAAGATATATTCAACGATGATTCTGAAGATGATCTATGGACAAGAATTGTTGGTATTAAAGAGTGAATATACTGGAAGGGCAATGAATTGACTAGTCGACCGGCATCAGTTCTGGGAGTGTTCAGCTCGAGTTGTTCAATAATCTGATCGAATGACATAGATGGTAAGTGCCCTGAATCTTTGTTTCTTCTTTATCAGCTCAAATCACTCTGGTCATACCTGAACACTTTCTTGATGCACATGAAACATAGTGAGCTTTTAAAGTATTAACCTTAAATGTCTGATTAGATTGGTTAGTAATCAATTCTCTTCCATAGGACCCCGTTCCTGGAATCCGATCAAATTACACAAGTTTCAGGTTATCCATACTGATAACTACAAAATGCCTCGAAAAAAAATACTTGGATCCCCTAGTGTGTTCCATATGTACTACATGATGATTTTATATGTTTTAATATGAGTTTTCACTAAAGTATTGATTTACTGGTTTATGAACCATGTCAACGTGATATGTGATCTCCGATTAGGTTTTCATCGAAAAATATTAATTTCTCCTGATTTATGGAATCATGGAAACTATCGATTTATGAACCATGGTTTTATGTTTTACTGGTTATACTTGAATTGATTTATTGGGATATTATATGGGTAGACTGGAAGTACAACTCTGATCAAGCTGGTAATTTCTTACGGACCTAAGGTGATCTTTGGGTAGGCTCTCAGGCCCCAAGGTATTCCCTTTAAGTTAATCATGGGACTACTTATGGCGTGCGGGTGGAGGGCAGTCATATGGTTTACTTCATGGTTACACTGATGAGATTTACTGGATCACGATCCAGATATTACGAATTACAGTTAAAACTGCTTTCTATTGGATTTTTATATGGATAAGATTCTGGAGTATGGAGGCACATCCCTGATCCAACTGGTAAGACCTTACAGACATGATGATACCCTTGGGTAGGCCCCAAGGCATATCTTAGGTTGGCTCCCTTTGTTGTGTGCTTAGGATAAGCCCTACGGATACAGTTTTGGGGAACTGCATAATGGAGTTTGGTTAGAGGGTTCCACTATGGTTTTAAAAGATTTATATATTTTCACTGGTTTTGATTGGAATACACTAGACATCCTATACGATCTCTTGAAAACGTGATACTATGAACGCTTCTTATGAACTGAGATCTTCATGGCTTTTACTCGATGATCTACTAGTGGAACCCCAAATTATCATGAAAACTAGTATATGTCTATCATGAAAACTAGTATATGTCTGATTCAATAAGGAAATTATATGGCTTTCCATTTATGTCTTGTACCATCAACTGGTAGTATTGTATTACTGAGCTTCCCAAAGCTCACTCTGTTACTCACATTTTCAGGTTAAAAGAATCGTACCAGTGCATCTATCAACATCAGTAAGGAAGTTCTTTCGGCGTTGCTTGCAGAGTATGGTACATGTGATTAGGGGCTTGTAGGTTGTATTTTGTTTATATATATGTCTGAAAATCTGTTTTATTTCTGAGTACTGATAAATTATTTTATGAGTTTACATGTTTTTATAAAAGTTTTAAAATTTTCACTATTTTTACGGTGGGTCGCTCCGAATGTGGCACCCCGGATCGGATCGGGTTCTGAGGAGGTTACAAAAACTCTCTTGTTTCCAACCCTAATTAAATACTGGAAAACTAGGGAAATTAAGCTCAGCCCACTAATTCTTTCAGCCATTTGTAATTTTTGGAATTCTTCAATGTACTCTTCTATTTCTCAACAAGTATGGTAGTGTAAGTGGGTATATTGTTTTAATTAGTATGCAATGATTACAAGATATTATACGTTCAGAATCTCTTTTAGTTATTGATAACATGTATACACCTTGCAGTCTGCAGACACAACTATTCTAATCCGAAACCTTTAGAGAGAATAATACTCATTTTTACTACTGAAGTCGTTCAATAGATTCAAGTGTACTTAATTTTTAAATATATGAAATTGTTGGCTTGGATTGTTTTTATCTAGACAAAACCTTAAATAATGAGGCCATTAGCCCAACACTTACTCTTATCAAGCCTATGATTCCATGTAAGCCCAAATCAACGGTAAAATGAACCCATTTGTTTTTTCTCCACAAAAATTATAAAACCCTAGGGTTTTGCTCTTCTTCTCTCCACTTCCTCTCTTCCTCCAAGTGCCTATCAAAACTGTCACCATGGTCGGTTTCTTTCGAATTCTGTCCCCCTCCCCTTTTTTATCCTTTTGAAGAGCTAATTTCTATTCCGTTTATTTCTTGACTGCTGCTAATTTTATTGTTTAATTGTGTTTAGCCGCAAGGTGATTACATAGATCTACACAGAAAGAGGCATGGTTATCGCCATGACTTCTTCGAGAAGAAGCGTAAGAAGGAAGCTCGTCAAGTACACGAACGTTCTGCTAAGGCTCAAAAGGTCTTTGATTTTTTTCTTCTTCTCCCATTCTCCCCTGTTTTTAGTTATTTTGCTTTCATTTTTTCCCTTGGAATTTTATGAGCTGATAGATTTGTCTTCGTTACATTGTTATGGCAGGCCCTTGGTATCAAGGGTAAGATGATTGCCAAGAAAAATTATGCTGAGAAGGCCCTAATGAAGAAAACGTGAGTCTTTTGTTATCTTCTTTTTCCAGTATTGGTTTTACTACAATTAGGGCTTCATAGAAATGATGTCCCATTTTGCACCGGAAGGTGTTAATGTTATTTGTTTCTTTTTACTATCTTATTAGCTGATTGAATTTGAATAAATTGGTTAATTCGTAGTAATAATTCCCATGGTGGACATATTGTCTTTTGTTAAATTGATGTCTTATTCATGCCACTTATTAGGTTAACATGGGGTTTTCCCCATTTTCTTAATGTTGCCCATAATTTTAGATTTTCTTTAGTGAGTTGGCACTCGGTTGTTAATGCATTTATTTCTTTTGGGATATAGCTAAGTTGCATTTATGGTTGGCTATGTTACTTGGCCTTGTGTATTAGTGTAAGATATGGATAGGTGTGTTCGAGATGTATGTTCAAATTTTACAGTTTTTTCTATTTATTTGGAAGGTCATATCCTTACACCCATGTATATTCAAATATGTTTCGAACATGAATACAAGTACTTAAATTGAAATGAAGAGTCAGAGTAACACGAATGGTGTTCTTCTATGACCGCTTCAAACATCTAGATCAAGTAGTGAAACATACCTCCGGTTTACACGGTTTTGTTTGCATGAAAGAATTAGGAGTCATGAAACAAAACTGACCTCTTGGGAAATTGATTTCTTGCTTTTTTAAGATGAGACCTTGTCTGAAAAAGCTATTGTTGCTTCATCATTCCTGCTTTCCTGTTTATTAATTATAAAATAATTTGGAGTTGTGTTTGCATCGTGTCGACAGATTGGCTATGCACGAGGAATCGTCAACTAGGCGAAAGGTGGATGATGAAGTTCAAGATGGAGCTATTCCTGCCTATCTTATGGATCGTGAAAACACCACACGTGCAAAGGTAAGCTAATAGATGAGGCTATTACATTAGTACCTATATTTATGTCATCAGACATCATGCATATAACATTGTGCTATGCATAGGTTCTTAGCAACACAATAAAGCAAAAGAGGAAAGAGAAAGCTGGAAAATGGGAGGTCCCTATACCCAAGGTAATAAAACTTTAAATCTTTTCTGTTTGTTTAATCTTAATATGTTCTTTCTCAAATTTTCTTATGTACTATGTTCTTAATTTTTCTTGTAACTACAGTTGTTTGACTTCAAGCTTTTGTCCTTCAGGTTAGGCCAGTCGCTGAAGATGAGATGTTTAAGGTCCTCAGGTCTGGTAAAAGAAAAAGTAAGTATGAGTAATTTGCTTATTCCTTTTCTCATATCAACAATTAAAGAAACATGATCTTTGTATCTGGAGTATGGTTGTACAATTTATGAGGATAAACAATGTACTTTTACTAGACTCTGGTTCTTATATGTTAATTTATTCTTGCAGCTAAGCAATGGAAGAGAATGGTTACGAAGTGCACTTTTGTAGGACCTGGTTTTACAAGAAAACCTCCGAAATATGAGCGTTTCATCCGTCCTTCAGGATTGCGGTTTACCAAAGCACATGTTACACACCCTGAGCTCAAGTGTACCTTCAATCTTGACATTATTGGTGTGAAAAAAAATCCCAACGGGCCGATGTATACCTCTCTTGGTGTTATGACGAAAGGAACTATCATCGAGGTAAGTTTTTGTTTTTCCTACAAATTTATTCATCGACTTCTGTTTACTCGGCATCGTCGGTACTCACTCTTTATGCCGAATTCAGGTTAATGTAAGTGAATTGGGTCTGGTCACACCAGCTGGGAAAGTTGTTTGGGGTAAAGTTCCTAATCCTGCATCATGCATGAGGCATCTGTATTATAGTTTTTCTTTATTATTCTACTGCTTATTCGAATTGGTTCTGATGAGTGCAGGAAAATATGCTCAAGTAACAAATAACCCAGAAAATGATGGCTGTATAAATGCAGTTTTGCTCGTCTAAGCGGTTTTACTGAAGACATTTCAAAGAGTTATAGCACTGTTCGAGTAGCATCAACTGTTTGCATGTTAACTTTCCATGATTTTCATTTCATTTCATGTTGTTAGAAGTATCTTACATGTTAAGAACCAAAATATTTTGTTTATTCGTAATGGGGAATTTGAAAATTGAACTATATCAAGTGGTAAAGAAACAAATGGATAGGGAATCACGAAAACCGACAAATAATGGTGGGATCACATTGGCAGCTGCCCACAAGGCTATGGGATTTTGAGCAATTAGGCTCAGCCATTCACATATGGGGTTACCTTCTGAATTGCTTGCTTTCCAATATTTGTCTGCTAGTAAACTTTGAACTTCGATAAATGTGACTAAAGTTTTCTGGATTACTCTAAACTTCGCTGTGTTTTGTATTCAAGCCTAATATAATGTCAAAATGGAGTAAAACTTATGGTTGCATTTTAGTTTAATGTTACTGATGTATTTGAGTAAAGATTGAATCTGGTTTGAAATTCAGTTCAATCTGATTAGGTATGTTTATTTAGTAAAGTTTTCTTCAATTTCGTTGTTAATTTTGAATTTGGATCTGAGTTGGGAGTTTGAATCTATGTTCTTCATTAACAGTAATTAAACATAAGAAAGCTTATTTAGTATCATCGTAAACTTTCATTATAATTTGAGTACTTTCATCAACGGTAAGTGAACTTGCGTAGAAAAAAGTAAAGCTTAATTGAATATTCAAATTAATTTTATATTTTAACCAAAAAATCTCATTAAATCCTTCTAAATAATGCTAATTAATTTTAAATAAAAATATTTAAATTAATTCATCTCAATGCTAATATATATAACCAAATTAAGTATAATTTCAAGTATTTAATTTTACTTGGAAGTCAAATATAAATTGTGTAGTATTTTAAAGTAATCATTATTGTACAATCAAAAGCAAAGTAAAATTAATAGGAAATACACTTTAAATAATAAAAATGGTATAATTATCCTTCTAACCATTTTGAATTTGCTGGAGTAGAATTAAGCAAAAAAAGTCACGTGAGGTTGATGGGAAAGAAGTATTATAAGGTTGATGGCTCACAAGTGAACGTAATACGCTATATATATATATGTTTTTTTTATTATTATTATTATTATTATTATTATTATTATTATTAGTATGAGGTAATTATAAGATAATTGTTTAATTTTTTTAGTCAATTGTTACAATTTGAAATATTTAAGTAAAATATTATTCTGTTTAAATTATTGTTCATTTTATTAATTGCTAGCTGATTTAATTATTTTTTAAATATTATTGGTAGCTCAAAACTTGATATTATACAAAATTAAATTAAATCACTTTTATGGTAAATTCGATTTAAATTAATTGTTTGATTTATCTAGAGTAAAGATTGGTTTCAGAGGTGGTAAACGAGTCATTTGGATTGAGTTTGAGTCGGGTCATTTTAGATCTAGATTATATTTGGTTTAATTTTATTTGGATTGGTTCGGATCTGGTTTGGATTTAGTTCAGACGTATGGTAAATCAGGTCGGGGTTGGGTCAATTTTCAAGTCGGGTAATTATTGAATCGATTGATTTTTGGGTCGGATTAATACCAAATCAGTTAGATTTCGGGTCAGATCAATATTGTATCGGTTGATTTTCGGTTTAGGTCAAATTTTAGATTATGTCAATTCGAGTTGAATTATTAATATATTCTTATAAAAAATATGTCTTCTTGTTTGTTAGTCTTATCATTTAGATAATTAGACTTAATTCTAATTCTTAATCGTTCAATATTTTTAATTAAACCTTCATTTAAAGATAATAAATTGATAATTTGACATAAATATGATCTTATAATGCGTATTAGAACTTGTTACCAAAATTTTATATTGATCTTATATAGAAAGTTTATAATGACAATTATTTGATAAAGAAAAAAAATTATTTTCAATTATAAATTTAATATTTTGTTAAATTTTAAAAAATAATATAGAACTTTTTGTCTTTATTTGTTATGCTTTAATTGTAACGTAAATAATTTTTTTATTATTTTTATTATAAATCTAATATTTTTATTATAAGTAATATAAGTGAACTTTATTTGTCATTGTTTTCAATCTTACTTTTATTCCTCTTATTATGTAACATAAGTAAACTTAAGATGTTTGGATTATTTTCGGTTCGGAGTAATTTTAGTTCGAGTTACTTTCGTATCGGGTTAGTTTTCGATTTGGATTAATTTTAACTCAGATTGCTTTCAATTCAGGTTATTTTCGGTTTAGGTCAAATTGTATATAAATCCATATTAGTTCAACTAAATTTTAGATGATTCAGATTTCGGATAAAATTTAATCATCATATTCTAATTAATATCATATATTAAATTGGATAAAACGATTCGGATAAAATTTGTCGCGTATAATTGGTGTTGGCCAACCAAAATAGACCATGAATACGAAACGAGAAGGGGGGTAGTTCTGCGGTGCGGCGCCTAAAAAACGGCTAATATACGGCGTGACCGGTTAAATAAGTGACCGGTTAAAATTTAGACCGGTTATGTTATATTATTTAACCGGAAATATTATAAAGTACAATAACATACTAGGTAGCTCTTATATAATGTAATAGGTAGGCTTATATTTACCTATTTTATAAGTAAACCGGTATATTTATGCCGATAGCATTGCAAATTTACCTATTACATTATAATATGTTGAAAGTGTCCATACTTTTTATAAAAAGGATCGATAATTTTTTTAAAGTTATGTAATTTATGTTTCAATTTTTTTTAATAGTGTTTCATGTTTTCCACCTACAATATTAATTTAATAATTTCATTTACACAAAAAATTATTTGCTTGTTTTGATATTTTATAAAATAATATTTAGAATTTAAATTTAACAATATTAACCAAAGATAATAATAAATATGTAATATATATATGTTTATTGTTTTTAATTTAATAATAATATATATCGTAACGTAAAAAATAAATCATTAGACGCCTATAATTACTAAATTAATATCTTAAAACTCACTCAAAAGATAACCTTAAATTAATGTTTTTCACAGTGAAAAAAGTATGGACACTTTTATAAAAAGGATAGATACTTTACAACTACCTATTACATATAAACGATACCTATTACATTATATAAGCGCTACCTATTACATCATATTTTTACCTATTATATTGAAAGTGTCCATACTTTTTATAAAAGGATCGATACTTTTTTTAAAGTTATGTAATTTATGTTTCAATTTTTTTTAATAGTGTTTCATGTTTTCCACCTACAATATTAATTTAATAATTTCATTTACACAAAAAATTATTTGATTGTTTTGATATTTTATAAAATAATATTTAGAATTTAAATTTAACAATATTAACCAAATATAATAATAAATATGTATATATATGTTTATTGTTTTTAATTTAATAATATATATCGTAACGTAAAAAATAAATCATTAGACGCCTATAATTACTAAATTAATATCTTAAAACTCACTCAAAAGATAACCTTAAATTAATGTTTTCTACAGTGAAAAAGTATGGACACTTTTATAAAAAGGATAGATACTTTACAACTACCTATTACATTATATAAACGATACCTATTACATTATATAAGCGCTACCTATTACATCATATTTTTACCTATTATATTGAAAGTGTCCATACTTTTATAAAAAGGATCGATACTCTTTTTAAAGTTATGTAATTTATGTTTCAATTTTTTTTAATAGTGTTTCATGTTTTCCACCTACAATATTAATTTAATAATTTCATTTACAAAAAATTATTTGATTGTTTTGATATTTTATAAAATAATATTTAGAATTTAAATTTAACAATATTAACCAATATATAATAAATATGTATATATGTTTATTGTTTTTAATTTAATAATATATATCGTAACGTAAAAAATAAATCATTAGACGCCTATAATTACTAAATTAATATCTTAAAACTCACTCAAAAGATAACCTTAAATTAATGTTTTCTACAGTGAAAAAAGTATGGACACTTTTATAAAAAGGATAGATACTTTACAACTACCTATTACATTATATAAACGATACCTATTACATTATATAAGCGCTACCTATTACATCATATTTTTACCTATTATATTGAAAGTGTCCATACTTTTTATAAAAAGGATCGATACTCTTTTTAAAGTTATGTAATTTATGTTTCAATTTTTTTTAATAGTGTTTCATGTTTTCCACCTATAATATTAATTTAATAATTTCATTTACACAAAAAAATTATTTGATTGTTTTGATATTTTATAAAATAATATTTAGATTTTAAATTTAACAATATTAACCAAAGATAATAATAAATATGTAATATATATGTTTATTGTTTTTAATTTAATAATAATATATATCGTAACGTAAAAAATAAATCATTAGACGCCTATAATTACTAAATTAATTTCTTAAAACTCACTCAAAAGATAACCTTAAATTAATGTTTTCCACAATGAAAAAAATATGGACACTTTTATAAAAAAGATAGATACTTTACAACTACCTATTACATTATATAAACGATACCTATTACATTATATAAGCGCTACTTATTACATTATATTTTTTACCTATTATATTGAAAGTGTCCATACTTTTTATAAAAAGGATCGATATTCTTTTTAAAGTTATGTAATTTATGTTTCAATTTTTTTTAATAGTGTTTCATGTTTTCCACCTACAATATTAATTTAATAATTTCATTTACACAAAAAATTATTTGATTGTTTTGATATTTTATAAAATAATATTTAGAATTTAAATTTAACAATATTAACCAAAGATAATAAATATGTAATATATATGTTTATTGTTTTTAATTTAATAATAATATATATCGTAACGTAAAAAATAAATCATTAGACGCCTATAATTACTAAATTAATATCTTAAAACTCACTCAAAAGATAACCTTAAATTAATGTTTTCCACAGTGAAAAAAGTATGGACACTTTTATAAAAAGGATAGATACTTTACAACTACCTATTACATTATATAAACGATACCTATTACATTATATAAGCGCTACCTATTACATCATATTTTTACCTATTATATTGAAAGTGTCCATACTTTTTATAAAAAGGATCGATACTTTTTTTAAAGTTATGTAATTTATGTTTCAATTTTTTTTAATAGTGTTTCATGTTTTCCACCTACAATATTAATTTAATAATTTCATTTACACAAAAAATTATTTGATTGTTTTGATATTTTATAAAATAATATTTAAATTTTAAATTTAACAATATTAATCAAAGATAATAATAAATATGTAATATATATGTTTATTGTTTTTAATTTAATAATAATATATATCGTAACGTAAAAAATAAATCATTAGACGCCTATAATTACTAAATTAATATCTTAAAACTCACTCAAAAGATAACCTTAAATTAATGTTTTCCACAATGAAAAAAGTATGGACACTTTTATAAAAATGATAGATACTTTACAACTACCTATTACATTATATAAACGATACATATTACATTATATAAGCGCTACCTATTACATCATATTTTTACCTATTATATTGAAAGTGTCCATACTTTTTATAAAATGGATCGATACATTTTGAAGCAATTGGACTACACATATTTGCCCGGGACTTTGATTCAAAGTAGGTGGACTAATGATGCGAATGCTTCTGCACCCAGCTATGTTGATTTGAATGTGTCTCCAGAAGTGATATTTTTCCTATAATATCATTTTCTACCTATAATATTTAATAAAAATATCGATATTTATATTTTTCCTTGAATATCACTTTCTACATGCAATCATTCCCAAATGCTTCTTTACTACAAAACCCCAAACAACACATAAAAACCCTATCGCGATTACTGTAATAATAAAAAATTAGGGTTTCGATAACATACTTTTCGATTCGACTGCAGCAACAAACAAACAAACTTCGCTTTAGAAACGCCTTCTGAAATGCAGCAACAATTACGCTTCGCTTTCAAAAACTCGTCTGTTCTATCTATTTTCAGAGGAGATTTAGCTTATATTTTGATCGGATATGTTATTTATATTTAATCGATACAAATACAAAAGTGTCGATAATTTTATGTCAGGTGTCGATACTTTCGAAAGGATAATTACCTATTTCTTTGAAAGTGTCGATAATTTATTACACGTACTTACGAAAGTATTGACACTTTCAATATATCCGGTATCATTTTACCGGTTTTATCATTTTGATACCGGTTTTATCATATTTTTACCTGTTATATCGTTGTGGATCGATATATTTTTTTAAAGTATCGACACATTATAAGCGCTAAAACTGCTTCTCTTTTAAATTCACAAAGTGTCGATCCTTATATAAAGTATCGACACTTTCAATATATCCGGTAAAGTTTTACCGGTTTTATCATTTTGTTACCGGTTTTATCATATTTTTACCTGGTATATCGTTTTAATATTTCTTCATGACTTAGACCTACTTTTATACGTATGAACACTTTTATAAAAATGATATATACTTCTTTTAAAGTTATGTAATTTATGTTTCAATTTTTTTTAATAGTGTTTCATGTTTTCCACTTACAATATTAATTTAATAATTTCATTTACACAAAAAATTATTTGATTATTTGATATTTTATAAAATATTATTTAGAATTTAAATTTAACAATATTAACCAAAGATAATAATAAATATGTTTTCCACAGTGAAATAAGTATGTATACTTTTATAAAAATGATATATACTTTTTTTAAAGTTATGTAATTTATGTTTCAATTTTTTTTAATAGTGTTTCATGTTTTCCACCTACAATATTAATTTAATAATTTCATTTACACAAAAAATTATTTGATTATTTGATATTTTATAAAATATTATTTAGAATTTAAATTTAACAATATTAACCAAAGATAATAATAAATATGTTTTCCACAGTGAAATAAGTATAAACACTTTTATAAAAATGATATATACTTTTTTTAAAGTTATGTAATTTATGTTTCAATTTTTTTAATAGTGTTTCATGTTTTCCACCTACAATATTAATTTAATAATTTCATTTACACACAAAATTATTTGATTGTTTTGATATTTTATAAAATATTATTTAGAATTTAAATTTAACAATATTAACCAAAGATAATAATAAATATATTTTTACAGTTAAATAAGTATGGACATTTTTATAAAAAAGATAGATACTTTACAATATAACAGGTAAAAATATGACAAAACCAGATTCATTATGACAAAACCGGTAAAATTTACTTGATATGTTAAAAGTATGGACACTTTTATAAAAAGGATAGATACTTACCGATAACTAAAGTTTACCGGTTACCAAATTTTTTAATAGTTTTTTATATTTTCTACCTAAAACATTATTAGTTGTCAACATAATAGGTACCGCTAAACCGAATTTATTAAATACATTTTAATGTATCCGGTACTGCCGTATATTAGCTATATATTAACCCGCCTTTCTTGAGACAATCCCGGTTTTCAATTTCAAAACGCGTTCTGGAGGAGCCGTAACGTCTAGGCTTTGCTCCTATTCTCTATTCTCAAGCATATTCCTTTCATTATTGCTCCTCCTCATCCACCAAGAATATCTTCGTATCCGAATCAAAACGCGCCACTTCATCTTTCCACGTGACACTCACCACGTCAGCAATGAAATCTCCTTATCACACACCCTCTGTTCCTATGTGCCATGCCACCTGTCGCCCACACTACTTGTTCTTCATCACCAAAAACCTTAGCCGTTAATTCCTCTCTCTCTCTCTCTCTCTCCGCGCAAAGTGTGAATCAATCAAGAATTCTCTGTTAACGGAATATTGAAGACCCCAGCTGAATTTTCGCGCCATGGAAAAGGGCTCTCAAACTACCGCGGCTGCGGCAGCGGCTACCACGTCGAATTCAAGTGCTTTCTCCTTCATTTCGAAAGGGTGGAGAGAGGTCCGTGACTCTGCCGACGCCGATTTGCAACTCATGAAAGACCGAGCTAACTCCTTCAAGAATCTCGCGGCCAGTTTTGACAGGGAAATCGAGAACTTAATACAATCCGCGGCTCCGACTTTCTCCGTTCCAGCGATTCGCCAATCCTCGGAAATCGAGTTCATGAAAAAGCTGCAGCCTAAGATATCGGAGTTTCGGAGGGTTTATTCCGCGCCGGAGATTAGCCGGAAAGTGATGGAGAAATGGGGACCGAGGGCGAAGTTGGGGATAGACTTATCAAGGATAAGGAGCGCTATCGTGGCGGACTTGGATGAGACCGATGAGGAGGACATGTATGGAATGATGGAATTTAATAAGTTTAGGAAAGGTAGGAGGTTGAGGTTTACAGAGGAAGGGCAATTTGGGGATTGGGAGCCAATTCGGGCGTTGAAGACCAGGTTAAGGGAGTTTGAGAAGAAAAAATATTCGGTGGAGATTTTTGGTGGATTTAAGAATAGTGAGTTTGTCGAGAAAGTTAAGTCTAGTTTGGTAAGCTCCCTTTTGCTCCCCCCCCCCCCAATTTACACATGTTTTTTCTTTTCAATATATGTTTGATGTGTTAATTAGTTTGGGACTACTGTTATGGTTTGGAAGGAGTATAAAATTGATGGTTATAGTCGCACTGATGTGTAACTACCATCAGGTTCAGCTGTTTTGTGTTGGAATTATGCTTCATGCAGGGTTTTTATTTCCAGAATTCTTTTTATGTATTTAGTTTGAAAGTAGAGAATTTTGTTGAATGCAGAGTGGCCAGTGTAATTGGAAAATGGAAGTGTTTAGGATACTAAGATTTCTATATTAGACCAAACTTTTAAAGAATTCATAAGTTCATTCAAGCTCTTAAGATGCTTGAATTTTTACTTTTAAAAAAAAAGAATTTAAAGGATGTTGGAATAATCATTCTCTGACTAATGAAGGGGTTTGTTATTTCTCATACCGTGTCTGTGTAGTGGGAACTTTTATTGCTTAATATGCTTGTTGGTGTTGTTATCTTCATCATAACAGAGCTACTAAATGATCACTGTTGTTATATTCAAATCAGAATAAACATGTTGGTGGCTAGAACGAATTGTATTTTTTATGATTTAAAAAAGTAAGATGAAGAGATCCATTAATTGACCGAGTGGTCAAGGATGCTCATGTTATCCCACCTTGTGTGGGTTTGAATCTCAGCATTTGCCTTAGTACTTAATAAAAAAAAAGAGTAAGATGAAAAATGTGATAATCTTTAGATCCTACGGCCTTCTATAACTCCAATTTACCTCTAAAATAAACTATGGCTTTTAAAGGCCGAACCCAATGGCATATGTAGACACTCTTATTATTGTTTTCTACCTCCAAGTTCCTTGCTAGGAAGTCCTATACTGTTATGATTAGGTGCATGTAGAAAGATGGTCAAAATATTTGTGGAAAGTTCAGATTTTGTAATAGGTAGTTTTCTGCTTTCCCTTTGACTAATCAATTATGTCAGTCTAATTAAAACAAAAATATTATCATGATTCATGACTATACAAATGGGAAATAAGGATTTGAAATCTTAAGATTTTCCTTCAGAAAGATAAAAGGCAAGGATAGGTGCTTAAGTAAATTATTGATTTAAAATTGGATGTTGGAATCTTTTTTAATTGTGTAGATATAAATTGATTGTTAGTTACACTCTTACTACCTTGAAACACATACATTACTGTAAATTTTGTTCTTTTGTCTAACATGAAGTTCCTGTGATGGAAAGGTTGATATAACTTTTAGTGTAAGCATTTTAAGCTTTCTTACTCTACAATACTCCGTAAAAGTAGGAGCTCTGTTATAACCTGTTGCTAAACATCCATCCAGCTCTGGATTGATGGTATTGAGTTGAATGTTGGGCATTTTAGGTATTGTTTGTACACTCTCAGATTTTTTTTTGTGATTTTTTTATCTTGATTACTGCAAATTAATAATCCTTATAAGTATGCAATTATTTGATCAATTTATTTATTTTACAGAAAGCAATATGCAAGGAGCCTCAGGAGTCAAAGGTTCCATTCTCAAACTATGGACTGTTGCACTCTTTTGTGTTATTTAGATTTCCAATTCTTTGATGCAGTCATGCCATTTATATGTTCCATACAAATAATTTTCCATTTATTTTCAAATGCTCGTGAAAGTTTTGTTTTTCTTTGTAATGGGTGAATCATATGGTATATCATAATTGATGGCTCAGAGATTCACCAACAACATAACGATACTAAAATAGTTTTATATTAAAAAATATAAGAATTCAATACCCTTGTCATGATAGCCAACAGATAACTAGTCCACACGAAAGTTGGATCTATTTTGCAACTGTCATGCTTCTATGTATTTGGATACGTGGTTATTTGGTTGGAATTAACACAATCTGTTATTCATATATTTATATTCCTAGGGATACCCACGTTGGAGTAAAACCAAAATATATTCAATTGTAGGTGGCATGAATTAAATTTTTAACCTCATCCTCTTAATAGCATCTTGGGCATTCCTCTATGTTTTAAGGTTCTTTCTACTTTCCATCCTTCGCTAACCAATTATTGGGGTTGATTAAGGTTCACTGCACCTTGCTAGGGGATTTAATGCCTCTCGACCTCAGGAAATTTGCGTTATGGGCTTATCTAGCTGGAGAAGCACCAGAAACATGCATATAGAGTCCATGTAAAAGCTTCAAACTAAAAGAAAATTTTCTTATTGACGAGTCTTTTACTTTGAACGAAGGTCAATCTTTTTGTTACACAACTTTTCTGGCTGTTTCTTAATACGAATAATATATTATTTGAATTTATAGAAATATTTCCAATCTATGGATTTTTTAAACATTAAACTTCTGTTCACGTGCTTTATATTTTTGTCTATGTGATAGGCTAGATATAATGAAGTTGAGCATGATCCTGCCATTTAGTGTATATTGTATGCATATCCAAACATGATTGGATCTTAAGATGCTTGGTAAATAAATATTGCGCATTTCTGAATGACGCTCTTTCCTGTTTGATATAGGAAGTACTCCCACTGGATGTACATGAACTTCTAGCCTATCTTGTCAGGCAATCTGAACCTTTTTTGGATCAGCTTGGCGTCAGAAGGGGTAAGTAGCTGTAACTCTCTCATTTTCACTTCTAAAATGTAACGGGATGTTGAGTTTGAAATTTTGTATTTGAACTAATCACTAATAGCTTTGGTCTATTCTTGGTATCTTCTTTACATTTGAAGGACTATATTCACTTCTGTCTGCTTTCCGTTTTAATTACTTTTGTTGGGCCATGTCAGCTTATATTTCAGTTGATGTCAATCCTGTCTATTAGGATCTGTAAAATGTTTTATAAAAGCTTCATCTCACCAACTTATGCAGTTGTTTTATCATGGATAAAATTGGAGCCACCACCTTGAATGACCATTGTTCTGGAATAGTTATGAACTTTGAATGCATGAAACAATCTATTGTATTGTTTCTGTTCTGGGAGTAATTAAGCTGAATAATTAAGAGTTCTCTGGTCATCTTTAATAGGCAGTTGATTGTTGAGGAAGTAGTAGGTTGCTTGATGCTGGTTTTAACTTTAAACATCCTTCTATGTGACCGAAATAAAGGTTAAAGTTTTTAATCAATTTATTTTTCATTATCGCTATGCCACCTTTCAAGTATTTCAAGCACTTAACAGTTCCTAATTTCCCCTTTTCTCTTCACTTTCTTTAGTATGACATCATTTACTCAGTTATGCAGTCAGAACTGATGCTATTTACTTGCCATTTTACATCTGTTAGAGAAAAATTTGGTTGTCCGTGAAAGTATGATGCACTATAATAATATATCTACAAAATGTGTAAGGGTATGGAGTCCAACTGCAAGTGATTTTAACTTCTTAAATGTGATTTCTTAGATATATGTGACAAGATAGTTGAGAGCTTGTGTAGCAAACGGAAGAACCAACTTGTTTTGCAACCCCTTGTTGGAGATCCCCTCGCTGTTGACAGTGATAAGATAAATGATGAACTGGATTTAAGGATTGCAAGTGTTCTTCAAAGTACAGGGCATTGTTATGAGGGTGGCTTTTGGACAGACTTCACAAAGCATGATGTCTCAGATGGGAAAAGGCATGTTGCCATTGTTACAACTGCCAGCCTTCCATGGATGACAGGAACTGCAGTAAATCCACTTTTTCGGGCAGCATACTTGGCCAAATCGGCAAAACAAAAGGTTACTCTATTGGTTCCCTGGCTTTGCAGATCTGATCAAGAACTTGTTTATCCCAACCGTCTCACTTTCAGTTCACCAGAGGAACAGGAGAATTATATACGTAACTGGCTTGAAGAAAGGACTGGATTTAAGGCTGATTTTAAAATTTCCTTTTATCCAGGAAAGGTAATGTTTAAAGTATTACATCATCTTCTGTCTTCTCAATCATTTAACATATATAATATTTGACAATATTTTGCTAACTTTTTTCTAGTTTTCGAAAGAAAGGCGAAGCATAATACCTGCTGGAGACACTTCACAGTTTATCCCATCAAAAGATGCTGACATTTGTATTTTGGAAGAACCTGAACATCTGAACTGGTACCATCATGGTAAACGCTGGACCGACAAATTCAACCATGTTGTTGGTATTGTCCACACTAATTACTTGGAATATATTAAGAGGGAGAAGAATGGTGCTCTACAAGCCTTTTTTGTGAAACACATCAACAATTGGGTCACTAGAGCATATTGCCACAAGGTGTGTCTACTCTGTTTATGCTTTATCTGGCATAGCTGACTATCGTTTTTCTTTCAATTCTTGTATCATTGGTTCAGTCTCCTGCTCATTGAACCAGTCATTTAAAAGTTTTACTGGTAAGCTTGAAGAGTCATTCTTTGTATTGCATAAACTAAGTTGTTCGTTTTCCACCCTTCAGGTTCTTCGTCTTTCTGCTGCAACACAGGATCTACCAAAGTCCGTGATTTGCAATGTTCATGGAGTAAATCCAAAGTTTTTGAAAATTGGGGAGAAAGTTGCTGAAGAAAGGGAACTTGGGCAACAAGCCTTTTCTAAAGGTGCATACTTCTTAGGCAAGATGGTCTGGGCTAAAGGGTACAGAGAGTTGATAGATATGCTGGAAAAGCACAAGAATGATCTCGATGATTTCAAGTTGGATGTATACGGAAATGGTGAAGATGCACATGAAGTTCAGAGTGCTGCTAAGAGGTTGAATTTGAACCTTAATTTTCTTAAAGGAAGGGACCATGCCGATGGTTCTCTTCACGGGTAAGCCATTCGATCATTTGCTGAGATGATGATTAATTTCCAGAAAAATATATTGATAGCGAATCTTCTGTGAAAATAATCATTGTATTAGTTACTTCATTTAGAAGTTTATAAGATTCTTTTCATTGCCTGCAGGTACAAAGTCTTCATAAATCCCAGTGTCAGTGATGTGCTTTGCACAGCTACTGCAGAGGCACTTGCAATGGGAAAATTTGTAGTATGTGCAGACCATCCCTCGAATGAGTTCTTTAGGTCATTTCCCAACTGTCTGACTTACAAGACGTCTGAAGACTTTGTTGCTAAAGTAAAGGAAGCATTGGAAAAAGAGCCTCAACCCCTTACTCCTGAGCAAATATACAACCTGTCATGGGAGGCTGCCACCCAAAGATTTGTAGAATATTCGGAGCTTGACCGAGTTTTAAATAACGAATATAATCCTGCAAAAGTGGGATCAGATGGAAAACTAATTGCAAAATCGCTTTCAATGCCAAACCTTTCAGAGATGGTCGACGGGGGTTTAGCATTCGCCCACTATTGTCTCACGGGGAACGAGGCTCTTAGACTTTGTACTGGGGCAATACCTGGTACACGGGATTATGACAAGCAACATTGTAAAGACCTTCATCTCTTACCACCACAGGTGGAAAATCCTATCTATGGCTGGTAAGTGGATACAGAAACAGTGCCGACATTCCTGTGTATAATAGTTACGCTTTCCGTATGTAAGCTGCCAACCACGTTTGTTAGTTTAAAGGTTTCATTTTGTTTCAGTTAACAATATATTTGCTTAAGAAGACACATATGAGTTTTGCATTGTATTGTTTTTATATGTTTTAGAGTTTTTCTCCCTTGTGTTAATATTATATAGAAGAAATAGATGTGTTTCAAAGTAGGGAAATCCAGACCATCATTTATTGTAAGTAATTATGTTTTAGATGCCAGTTTAAGCTTTGTAATGAAAAAGGAGACAGACAGTTATTCCTTTTGTTTTCCAGGTTTTATCTCTTTGGCTTGTAGTTTTGTTTTGTCTACTTGTTCTCCCGTATATGTTTTTACTTCTTAGTTTAGCTTTGTTTCTAAACAAGAGTTTTGAATTACTTTACTCGTAACAATCTTTTGTGTGCAACTAAATGATGCTTTGTTCAGTTTTATTTATTCTAGGTTTGTGTTGGAAGGATCGAACCGGATACTATATCATTCTGTTCAGCTCTAGTTAAATATGTTTGGTTTTATTTTTTTTCAGTTTTCAACTCATAACCCAAGAAATTTGCAAATTTTATTTTTTTATTTGATTTTTAATTACCCTTTTTATAATATTATATAAAGTAAATATTCTATTTCTGATTAATGGAAGTTACTTTTAAAAAATGTTAAAATGAATCGATTTGAATTATTGGAATTGGATTCAAATCTGTTCGGTTATCTATGTTTGATTGTGGTTCAACTAAAAATAGTCCCATCAATCATAAACTTTGTTAAAGCCGAATTGAACCATATCATCGAAAAGCCACGACAAAGTGGTCTGTTTTTGTTGTTGTTATATTTTGTAGCTTTGAAGAGATTAAAGTTGTAAGAGAAAAATACAAAAAACATGTAGGATAGCACAAATGCCAAATTCGAAATGGGAATCTTATATGATTAAAACAAGAAGGGAACACTGTGGGCAAAAGGGAAAAGCTAGGCTCCATCTTTCTCTCTTTCATTCTTTCTCAAAATTAAGCCAACCCCATTGTGTACTTGAGTTTTGGCTCATAACCCTTTCAATTATACAGTAATTGAAACAATGACTTGCACAGGTAACATGGTTTACTCCATAAAATCCCCTTCAATAATTGTCTGTAAATATACAGATATATAAACATAGTATCTAAAAATAACAATGTTGCTCTGCAGGATCGAACTGCGTGCCTTCGTGTATAAGATTGACGTGATGAACACTACACCACAGCAACTTAATGACTTTCATTAATCATTGCTTTTGTTCATTTCCTACAGCTTTATGCTGGTGTTGTAACCTTTTCGTTTATTAATAAAAGTTTTGGCTTAACAAAAATAAAAGATCGAGTAAAAGGAAAATGGAGTGTTGATGGCATTACAATGACAAGGGATGCAGCCCCAATTTCACATCTCTTTTATGTTGGCGACCTATATCATATTCCAAGCTAATGTTGAAGAGCGCAGCAAGATCAAGGAATTTACAGGATACTTATTATCATCGCTCAAGTCAGTTTATAGGTTTGTTAGCAAATTCAAGAATAAGCTCTGCAATTGGAAATCTAATCAACTCTTGCAAAGCATCTCTAGCTCATTATACCACCTTGTTGGAGTAATTCTTCGGATGATGAATAGATGAACACTTGTAATCTGAAATTTTCTTACTTTTCAACTTAAATGATGCATCACTTACAAGCCTTTATACATGCATGGTTTAATATATGCATTCATTCTATTTGTTGATGGGACGGTTTTTGACGGTTCATTCCTTTTGATTTGGATAAAGAACTGTAGTTGGTGATCCTGTGAGGGGAGATGATAATTTGAAGAAAAAGATAAACAGTAGAGAAAGTTTAGATTATGAGATAGAGAGCACTCTTTCTATTTTACATGACGATTTATATATTCCTCTTTGTGTTGGTGTCAGACTAAAGTGGTGATGAATATATTTTAATAGAGACGTTGTACACACATGCAAAGGAACAACACTGAGTGAAAAATACAAGGCCAGTGTGAACTCAAAATCAGATTACATAACGTGGAACATTGGATCGTCTACACTTTCTCAAGCACTCAAAACTTCCAAACCCTCCTCGTTAAAATAATTAAGTTCAACAACAATATTATTTAGATTTCGTTTAATTCAACTAAAAAGTTTACAATACTATTCGTTTGTTCAAAAGAAGATTGAGAGAAAATTTGAGATTATATGGTAGTGAGAGAAACTGAGATATTCTTGACAACAAAACAGAACAAAGGACAGCAGGCAGGAGCTTTAACCTTCTTAGCTTTTTCGATTTCTTAAGCTTATAAATAAACCATCATCCAACTATAAAAATGATAAAAAGAAATTTAATTACTCTACTGTAATTTTTCAGTAACATTTGTAGTAAATTTTGGTTTAATTATTCTACAGTGATTTCTTTTACCCCAAGCGGAATCGAAGCAGAATAGTTAGGTAAGCCGAATTTAAAATTCAATTGAAGTATTGATGCGTCCAGCTCTTTGGTAGTCATTTGGATGTAGAGAAGCCACGTTTCTTATAATTGAATAGAAGGCTTTTCAAACTAAACAAACGTCCATTTCTATTTCCATAAAGAAATTTGTACAAACACGTCTTTTTCATGGCCCCATTCAATTAACTTTTTCTTCATTTTTTGTTTTTTATTATTATTTTGTATATTAACATTTAATTTTTTTTAAAGAATCGAATTTATTGAATGATCTTAATGGTAAAAAATAAAATATTGATCTCCCTATAAATTTTAAGCTCGAGTAATTACGTTAGTTCGTAGGGTATATATGTACTATTAGAAAATTAATTTTTTTTAAACATATACTATCTTTTAATTACAATAGAAAATAAAAAATTATTTTATTAATATGTGTCCTTTATTTATGCCGAAAATTAAAAATTTAAAAACAGAGACGTGTGGCAATATTACAATCCAATTTTTAGAATATTTTGTATTATTGACGGATATAATAATTATCTGTTTCATAAATAATTTTGTTTGTTTAGATAAATATCATATTTTATTTTATATAAACATACATGAAGAATAGTAGTAGATAAAATAATAAGCCGTGCATTCAATCTATTAACAGAGTTGGAACATTTCTATCCAGCAATCGCCACCGAACCGTATCTCTCACTTGGATCAGATCATCCACCGAATCACATCTCCTTTGAAAAATCAAACAAGGTGAATAACAGAATTCCATGTCATTTTTAACAACACGTTGAGAAGAGACTTCCCTTTAAGTCTGTTGATTGTCCATTCAAGCTCAAAATCTCAACATATAACCTCACACTGTAAATTGCAAGCAACCTAAATCATAGACCAAATCTCTTTCGAATACGGACACTCAAAGAACACGTGATATCTCATCTCCTGATCACCACCACAGAGAACAAAACCCCTCTCAACTTAACACTAGGATCAACAGTATGTCAAACCAAGTTATCAAGGAACTTTCTCATTTCCAACTCAATCAGCGGCCCAGATTTAGTCAATAATAACATTTTTGTCAACAATAACATTAGGATCGGAAAACACGCCAATCAAAATACATACTATTAATTTCAATATCTTCTTCCAAGTCCAATTTCAGCTCTTTCTACTCTTGAATTTCAAATGCCAAAAATATCATTATATATTACCTTTAGTACTATTGTTAGGAAAATTCAATGTTTAAAAATATTGTTTTTCAAAATATTCATTTGAAAAATTAAAATAGTAATAAAATTGCTTTTGGTTTTAAAATTGCATGTATATCAACGTGGTTATATTTTAATGCACTAGCTTTGAACGCATTTATGTCTATATGTACTTGTCCTCAACTCATTGATGTCTACATGATTGTTTAATGCAATTTTTTCGGTGACTTCCTATAACATCAACCAAATCATCATGTTCTTCATTGAGTATGCTCTCATTTTTCGCCGTCAGCAGTCCATGAAATAATGGTCTTTTCTATCTTTCATATCTTTATTCGAGTTCAACAAGTGTCATCTTGGGACACTTCTTGCCATTGTTTCATGTATTCATCAATGTTTGAGTACTCTGGATTCTGGCGTTGTCATGTTCTTTTCAAAGTAACAAGGCATACTTTTTCTTTTCGTTTTTGAATTATTCTTCTTATAATTAAAACGAATGATATAAACGAAACACGAAGAATGAAAAATGACAAAGATATTGTATTCGTTTTCAAACAAAGATCATGAGACAAAGAAATGTTTAACAACCAAATGTTCCAATCAATAAGGTATCAATGGAAAAAAATAGGTGGGTAGATTTATGTGTTCGGACTATCAAATGTGTGAACACCTCTGTAAAATACTCGTCTAGCTAGCGAGATGTACATAGAGAGGTAATCAACCATAAGGGAATGATGAACTCATTTCATGTATTAGTGTTGATTATTTTACTTAACTATTTTCAAACATTAATTGGTCTTAAAAACTATTAGAGTTGTATGATTTGAATCTCATTTGATTTGGTGTGAAATTTTTTGCAAGTGTAACTCATTTGTTAAAGAAATAAAACGGAAAGGCAAATTGGAATCTATGAGGGGGGAAATCTAAGGTTGTGTATCCCTCCACTATTCTTGATTGGGGGGTACAGGGGCTTCCCCTGCAGTACGGTCTTGTCGCACATCTTAAGTCTTGTAGAATTATTATTTTTATTATTAAATGTTGATTAAGAGTAAGAAATTCAATTTAAGTAGTAAATTTACAATTTTATGATAAATTAACATTATTTAAACTATTGTTATCGTTAATAATAATTAAAATACTATAAGAATAATTTTTCAATTAAAATTGATGTTTTAATTAAGTGTTCTTATTGAAGGTATTAGTCTATAAAAAATCTATAGAAAAAGTGCCCAATAATGGTTGCGTCTTGGAGCACGCATTAAATTAAAGCATAGAAAATCATAATATGATAGTTGTAATGGTAATGGTAGGGTTCACAGATGAAAGCAACAGGTAGTCTAGGATAAGGAGCTTAAAATAAGCGTGAGGATAAATTATGTAAAAAAAATTAATTTATGTAAAGATAATGTTGTCACACTCGACGAGTAAGGATGAGTGTCGATAATAATAAGTATTATTAAATTAATTTATAAAACGTTAAATTATAAAGTATTAAAATATAATTATAAATAAATTTAAAATTTAAATGCAATTTAATTAAAATATAATATTTATAAAACATTAGTTTTTATAATCTTATTTTAATTATACTTACATCACATATTAATTTGGGAAATTTATAAACTTTAATTTATTTTCATACATTTGAAGCTCTCGTCGTCATTGTCACTGCCACGATCATCACCACTACCATCGGTATCATCTTTCACCACCGACGAACGACAAAGACTAAATCGATGACGAAAGATGACACCGATGACGGTGATGGCGACAACGACAACGATGGAAGCGACAACGGCGATGATGATAGTGGTGACAAATTAGGGTTTATAAATTTTTTAAATTAATATTTGATCTAATTATAATTAAAATAAGATTATAAAAACTAATATTTAATAATTATTATATTTTAATTAAATCACATTTAGATTTTAACTAATTTATAATTATACGTTTAATATTTTATAATTTAATGTTTTATAAATTAATTTAATGATACTCATCGTTAACTGTGCTCATCTATGCTCGACGAACTTTGTAGAATTTTTCTTTAGGTAAAATATTACATAAAAATTAACGTAATTATAGAATTATATAAAAAATTTCAAATCATGTAAATTGTTATAAAAAAATGCGTAACAAATTACTTAATCTAATAATATTTTAATTAATTTATATTATTCTTATTTTAAGTTCCCAATTCTAGAAAAATGCAAAAGCAACTCTCATCTAGGAATGAAAACAGACGTGAATTAAAATATTCATATATATTTTTATTTCGATTGTTCGGTTTTAAATTTATTTATTTATTTATTTTCCAAAACAACTTAATTATCTACTTTTGAATATCTACAACAACAACAACCCTATTCTCATATGTAATGGGATAAGAGGAGGTAGGGTAGTAGGCTGCCCCCAACGTCAGGTTGAGAGCAACTTCCGTGGAAGACCTTCGACAGTCAGAAAATTAAAAATGGAGATAAAATGCAATACATGTATAAATAAATAAATAAATACATAGATGAACAGTTTTCATATGCATTTTTCATATGCGCGTATGTAATGGGAAGTAATATATGCAAATAAATCACTGCGTAAAAAATCTCTGGATATAGACAGAAACGTAAGACCCGACTAAATTTAAAAAGAGGAAACATGAAGAGAATGATACATAAAAGTCAACAGCAAGCTACGAGAATGAATAAAGTCAAATGGGTTAAAACCTAAACTAAGGCAACACTACTCCGCTACCCTAGTTATAAGCCTTCATAAATTTAAATGACAGAAACGTATAAAAAGTATAAGTCATGGAAATTACTACAAATGCATTAAAAGAAGACAGAGATGATACATCCTATGGATGTGACCCGCACTATTCGGCTACCCTGGTCTTAAGTCTCCATACTTTCCTATCAGAGGTCATGTCCTCGGTAAGAGCTAAATCATTCAAATCAGATCTCAAGCAGTCTTTCCACTTCCGCCTTGGTCGTCCTCTCCTTCTGGCACCGTCGACTGTAATATACTCTACCCTCCTGATCGCATCTGACGGTTGTCGCCGAAGGACGTGCCCAAACCACCGTACTCTTCTCTCCCTCAATTTTTCGGATTCAGGCACCACCCCCAAGGACATCCTAATAGCAGAGTTTGGTATCATGTCTCACAGAGTCCTACAACATGTCCATCAAAACATTCTCATTTCTACGACCTCCATCCTCCTTACGTGATCCTTCTTGATTGCCCAACATTCTGATCCATATGGGTCAAGAAAATAAGAGTTATTTGAGTTGACGAGTCGTATTTTATAACTTAAACTTAATTTGAAATTTTTTCGAGTCAAGTCTAGTTAAATCGGGTTGTTCGAGTTTTTATATAAATTTGATTATAATTATTTATTGTATTATGGCATATATTAATTTTAATTTTCGGCTTTTCCTAATATATATATATATATATATATTTGTATCTTTTTTAGGGATGAGCATGGGTCGAGTTTCGGTCAACCCGACCCGACCGACTTGAAAATATATATACCCTTCACTCAACCCGATTTTTCGAGATAAATCTGAACTTGATCCAACCTGACCCGACCCGAAATAATAATAAAAATATTATTTTTATTCAATAAAAACAATTATTTAATTAAAAAATAATATATAGAGGGGTATTATTATAATTATTTCTAAATATATATGGTAAAATTATATTTTTTTCTGTTCGGGTATTTTTCACCCTAAACCCGACTCGACCTGACACGAACCTGAATTTTTTTATTAAAAAAAACTTGACCCAATCGGATCGGGTCAGGTCGGAACACGTCGGGTTCGGGTCCCATGCCCATCCCTAATATTTTTTCACATTATAATGTTATTTAATAGATCAACTACAATCTAAAATTATAAAATATATTTATAATATTATATTTCAAAGAAGATGTTTTGAGAAGAAAGTATTGATTAGAGTATAAATGAGTCAAAAAAATTGATGAGAATAAAGAATTTGTAAAAAAATTGCAATCAAAAGATCAAATTGAGTAAAATACAACTTTGATTAAAAAAAAGTATACTTTTAGAACAAAAAAATGAATTTAAGTTGAATAGGTATCCTATAGTGACATGGGAGCATATGATTCAAATTTGGGCAAAACTGACTTAAAATTAGGGATGAAATGAAGAAAAAAAGACATCATGCAAAGTTGAGGGATTAAATTGAAAAAATAAAAAATTATTATCAAAAAGATGAATTAAAAGTACATAGATATTCTACGATGATTTAGGATCATGTGGTTCAATTTTGGTAAAATTTAACTTAAAATAAAAGAGAAATTGAATGAATAAGGAAATTAGAGATTAAATTGCAAAACTGTCAAAATACTCAACAAAATTTTCAGTTTTTTAGGTGACTTGAAAATTTCAAATTTCAAATTTCAACTTGATTTGAACTCAGAATCTAACTCGATAATTTGAGTTTACTTGAATAACTTGAGATTAAAAAAATGATTTTTCAAATTGAATCGAGTTTTATTCATCCTTAAACAATATATTTAGTCTACGATCATGTTTAGTCAATAATTATCCAAATTTGGCACAAATAATACATTAATTCTAATTTTAAAATGATTTTGCATAACTAAACATTATTGAAAAACGGGTGAACTATATGTTTAGTACCTAAACTATCAATTTGTTTTCATTTTAGTACCTAAACTTTCATTTGTTTCAAAATCATACTTAATGTTTACTTTTTGTTTCATTTTAGTATTCAACCGTTAAAAACTAAACCGAACTATTATAACATGACACTTTTTATGGGTAAATTACATCATTCATCACTCAACTATCTTCTCGCTCCTATTTCGGTTACTAAAGTTTAATTTTTTTAATTTAATTACTTAACTTTCAAATTACTCCTAATTTAATCACTCTAACTTTCAAATTTATTTTTTATTTTTATTATATATTAATATAATAATAATAGTAATAGTAAATTTCTTGTCACAAAAATTATTAATAAAATAAATTAGTGATTAAAACATGAGCATTTTGAAAATTGAGTAGTTAAATTGAAAATTTTTAAACTTTAGTGACTAAAATAGGAGTGAGAAGATAGATAAGTGAAAAATGATGTAATTTACCCATAAAAATGTCACGTGCAACCGTTCCATTAAGTTTTTAACGGTAGGGTACTAAAATGAAACAAAAATCAAACGTTAGGTATAGTTTTGAAACAATTGATAATTTAGGTACTAAATGTATAGTTTACCTTGAAAAACACATTTCTGCATCTACTTAATTATTTAAAAGTAAGAATTAATCATCTTAATCTTCTCTAAGAAAATTTGTTTTAAAAATTGTGGAATCGCTAAATTGGTTCGCTAGTTGTATTTTATTTATTTATTAATAAAACTAGTAATCACTATAGATAATTTGCTAAATAGTTAATTATCCGAAATTTTTTTAATTATCAAGAAAATTAACATTTCCAAATATATCTTAATGCTAAATAATACCAATGAACAACTTGAATCAGCTTATTAAATCGATTAATTAAAAAGTATGATAATTACAAATATGATATTTTTTTAATTTAGAACTTTATTTATGATAAAAATCAACAATATAAAAATAGAAATTTAAAAGGATTAACACTTTCTTTTTTTTAACAATGAAAATTGGATTTCATTAATAAAAATAATGAAATTGATCATAATTACAAAGCAATCAAGCATAGAGAAAAATTGGAGACAATAATAATAAAAAACCCTCATATAAAAATAAAAATATTAAACATAAATATACAAAAAAATAAAATATTTCTTTTAGAATGGCGACCAACACTATCCAAATGATTATCATCAATAAAAACAATAAAAACATTATGAAAAATGACTTGTCAATTAAAATAAATTGTTTGAAATAAGTTTATCCTCTAATATGGCAATGATGTACCTTATTAGCATCTCATTGTTGCTAACAAAAATAGATATAATGTATTAGAAAAGAAAATAAACATCCATTAATTTAAAGAATGATGAAAAAAAAAATCAACTTTGAAAGAAAAAATTTTACTAGAGAAAAATGAAAATATATATGAGATAAAAAAACGTTCATTATTTTCATAATAAAATGGACGATTTGTTAAATAAAGGAAAATGAAATTTTAGATTTGTAAAATAAATCATAGATCTATAAAATATATAGGTAAAATAAAGGTCATTGAGGCTTAATTTTTTTTGTTTGCCCTTTCTATCCTAAGGCTTCGTTTTGACTAATTCGGACCGATCAGAGTCGCACACTTGACTATGGCGGGTGAGTCTCCTCGCAAAGATTTTCTATGCACATAAGAACTCGAACTCAAAACTTACTTAAACGATATTAAACTGTTTAGCACTTGAATCAACTCAATTAGTCATTGAGGCTTAAATTATCTGTTAATATCGATCAGATTAATATAAACATTAAGTAAACATGAAAAAGAGCTAGAAAAACAGAAAAAAAAATAGTGAAATGAAAAGAGATTGATGACTTCTTAAAAGTAGACGAAAAATATTATAAAAAAGTTCAAGGAAAATATATTTAAAATTTTTATTATTTTTGGGTCCAGATAAGAAACAGTCCACCGACCCCATCCTAAAGTTTGAAAAGTGAGTAAGGCTCCCAATTTTCCCTGTGTAACACAAAGTTTCCCTCATTGAAACATATATCTCCAACAGTAATTATTGTTATGATACATCAAGATAAATAAATCTACTTAAATATCAGGTAAATTATATTGTTCTTCATGGAATTATACTTTCTCTTCTATTTCCTTACCTAACTTTTATTTTTCTAATTTACTTACTGAACTTTACATATTTGATTATTTTGCTTACTCCCCTATTATCTCTCTAGCGTTTTGATGATATGTCATTTTTTTATTTTTAATATAAAATAATTGAGAAAATAACAAAATTTTTTGAAAATGGTCAGATGCCAGTATCGACCACCGTCGACCGTCGTAGATGGTGGTTGTTCGGTCTCAAATTTCATGGGTCGCTTCACCTCGACACCGTGAGTACGAGTCCGACCTCCATTTTTTTTTCAGAACTTGCTACGAAGTTCACGAATTTGAGATTGAAAATGAGGAAGCCGAAATGTTTCAGTCCAAATTCACATGTTTCAGGACATTTTTCATGTGAAAAAATCACCAGATTCGGACTCAGGGGGTCGATATGAACCAACCCATGAAATTTGGGACCGAACGACCACCATCAACGATGGTGGACAGTGGTTGGAATGAAAATAGCATGGTGGCTGGCGGCGGCCACCAATTGCAAAGTATAAAGAAAATGAGGGAAAGAAAAATGAAACAATAAAGAAATGAAGAAGCAAAAAAATGATTTTATAATAGATTCGAAACGATGTCGTTTTGGTGTATATTTGAGTTTTTCAAAACGACATTGTTTTGATGCTTATGTCATTTCTTGTGTCATGTCATAACACCGTTAAATATTTATCGACAGAGTGAGCAAAATGATTCAATTTGTAAAGTTTAGTAAGCAAATTAGAAAAATTAAAAGTTAGGAGAGGAAAATAAGAGAAAGAGTATAGTTCAGTGAAGAACGGTGAAATTTACACTTAAATATTTTATTAATTTCATTGAATGGTCTTGATATTAAATAAAGTGTTATTATCATTTAAAATCTTAAGTTGATTAGTTGCTTCTGAAAGATATATGCATATTATCAATAATTTAAAAAAAATTATTAACATATATTATATTAAAATCATTTACACTATTAAAAAGACTAAATATTTTATTAATATGGGTTGGTTCAAATGGTAAGCAGCTTTATATCGTAAAGTCTTAAGTTATTTATAAATTATTTTCATAAATCAAATTTTAGATTACTAATTATAAATTTAAATATGTTTACTGTCAGAATTATTTATGTAAATAAAATATTATATATAAATTTTGTAATCATTTTTATCGTAATTTTTTTATAAGCCCGCATTATTTTCATTGGATTCATTTTTTGATACGATAAATAAATAAATAAATAACCCCAATTACTTGCCCATTTCTTACTATAATTATTCGAATTGAATTTTAATTTTTTTAGAATTTATAATGTTTAATACATATTTTAGGTAGTAAACGTAACTTTAAAACATCATATAAAATTTGTCAATTATTTTATTTATTTAAAATTAATATTTTAAAAAGTATTTATAAAACAAGACTTTGAAATTTTATAAAAATATCACAAATTTATAAAATAAAATCAATCTAAACTAATATAAAATACTGAGTTTTCTTCATGGAACAATCATTTACTATATGTACATATGGTACATTGTCCCAATAAACAACACCTTTACTAAATAAATTAATTTTTTACAAATATTTACTTTTATGCTTTTGAATTATATATTTTTTGAATATTTATTAATTCATACATAATTTATAAATATTAGGGTAAACTACTCTTATGATCACTGAGCTTTTAGAACACTTGCAGTTTGGTCACAAAATAAAAAAAATCATTGATATTACGCTTAATATAAAAATAAATGTTTGAATTATACCACTTTTTCCAAATAGATACCTAAACTTTTTTTCGGCCAATCCAAGTGTCTAACGTTACGATCATTACCATTTTAGGTGTTAGGATTGTAACTGCAGTTAAAAATTCCGTTAGGTAACACTTGTTGTGTTCTGGTAATTTTTTTTAAAAATATTTTAAAAAAACTTATTATATTTATAAAAAAAACTCTAGTTTATCTAATATTAAAAATATCCAAATTCCTAACCCTAACCTATATTTCTCTCTTACCACCGACGCATACATTGTCATTGCCATCTTCCTTCTTGATCGTGGTCTTCTTTACTATCGATCGCACCATCAGGCCCCGTGGAGTCACACAGAGATCGCGTTTTTTCTTTGCCGTGATATATTAAGCCTTTTATTAGTATAAACTTTTATTTCGATCATTGGACGTTAAAGCATTAACAACGATTGATGTGACACACTTACATGACAACACGTGCTTCAAAGGTGATCAAACATAGGACTTGTAGGGGAGAGTGAAGTGCCTAACTATTGGAGTAGATAAGAAATTTAATATATTTTGATAAAATATAAGATAAAATTATGACAAGTAAAATAAAGAAAATGCATGATGCATCAAAAGGATTAAATTTGCGATCATTACGGAAGAATGCAATGTCTAATCACTGGTTTGGACAAACAACTTGTTATTTTTTTATATATATAATATAGTTTTTAGATTATGTTATGACAAGTAAATTGAAGAAAAATACATCGAAATTCAAGGAGAATAGTCATGGAATAAGACAGAATTAATTATGTTTTGATAAACTATAGTATTTAGTTTATATTGTAATTTCAATCAAGTTATATTTTAAATATCAATTTAATTTTATTAATAAAAAATAAAGCAGTCCTATTAACATCACAGCTTCGAATGCCTGTCACTGCTCTTCACTTTTATACTGCTACTACTTTAATTGTTACTGATGTTGATAGCAAAGGTTAATTTCTTCAAATTATTTATGGCTGCTCATCAAATTGAAAAGAATGGGTTAGATTTTGTTGTTCAGAGAACTCATTATTTTAATAACTCAATACCCTATTTCATCTCATTCATCTTTTTTCCTACATAACCCTATGTTTAAGGTCAACTTGTCTTGCATTTTTACTAAATCTATGCTACAAGACACTTTTATTGTTTCAACTGTCCTTTGTTTTCAGGATTGATTAGGTAGATGAATAGCTATAATATTTTTTTTAAAAATAGTAGTTTTTCAGTGTAGATAAATAAAAGTATTTTATGTAAAAAATATATTTAAAGAATTTTATTTTTAAATATTATTATATAACATTATTAAAAGATAAAAAATAATATTTGTGATCATATTTGGTATCATTTAAAATAAAAATATTCTAATAATTTTAAATTGAATTGACGTTGATATAATATAGATTAAGAATTGCGTGAGAAATAAAAAACTTTCATAGACTAGAGTTTTACCATTTTTATGTGATTTTTAACTACAGTTTTGTTAAAAGATTTAATACCCGGCAGATTTAATTTTTCTAATTAATAATAATAATTAATTTTATTAAATAAGAAATAAATACAATAAAATTATCAAAAGAGTATTAAATTAAAATATATTAAATCATAATAGTAGTTGATTATTTTTATTAAAATAATCAAAATATACAAGCTGTAACTACTAATGAGTAAAATACGACTATATAAGAAAACAGTAAAAACATATCAAATAACTCGAGAAAATGATACAAATATTATTGTCGATAATAAAAATAAATACCATCAGTACTAACATACAAAGCATACAACGATGACGACATATTAATAAAACAATTTTATCATAATTCAATCATGACCTATTTTTAATGATTATAGTGCTCATCAATAAAATATAGTAAGTTCGAGATTTCAAAATAAAGATAGATCAATAAAACTAAACGTAAGTTAGAGAAACAATATCAAATATAACATATTCAGTCAAATTTAAATTTAATCTTAACACAATATAAAATTTAAAATTCATATCTAGAACCTCTTTTTATATTTAAAATTATGACTCTTTTGTAAATAAAAATAAATAAATAAAGTAGGCCATACACAGTTGTGAGCACCTTATTCAAATTTTCACATTCATGCATTTGATTGAAGACCCCACCGTTTTTGTTCTGTTTCGAACATCAAACTATTCACTTTTTTGATAGGTTTCAAGTTTTTTTTTTCTACATATTTAAAACTCACAGAAAAAAGGGTTTTCTCTAAATTTCTATATATATATATATATATATTTAAAATAATATAAACATATTTGTAATAATAATAAAACTAGTTGTATTTATTCAATTTGTATTTATTTATTTTTTTAAGCATTAAAGTAGGTGTTATGGTGGTAGTTGGTTCTGTGATCCTTAGCAATTTAATTGTTTTATCTTCAAACTCTGGCATCCAACCCCACACACAAAAAAACCTACAAAATTATGAAAATAAATAATTAAAACAAAAAAAAAAGACAAGAAGATATTTAATGTTGAACTGAGGAGTAGGACCCTCCACCCTCTATCTTCATCAGCATAAGAAATATTCATCTTTTTTTATGTAAAAAATTATAATAATAATAATTTTCTCTTCTTAATTAGGTTTTCGTGTGGAAGGAGACGTTTCCTCGTTTTTCAGTTCTTTGTGATCTTCTGACACAGAATTTTTTTTATTTATTTATAAACTTTACATGATGTATAAATCTTTCGTTCTCATTTTTACAGAAAAAATGGGGAAGAAAAGTGGTTTCAATGGCTGATCAGAAAATGATTTGAAAAAGGAGGTCAAATCATACAAGTTCTATATATATATTCAGGGTATAAAATAAAAGAGAATGACTGAGAGAGGAAGGGTTCATCATCTACGTGGGTAACAGCCTTTCAATATAATGCATATGATTTCACCTTTTTTTAATATGTAAAAAATTGTTTTTATTGTGTTAATTATTGGTGTTTTTTCTTCATTTTTTTACAATTTAAATAAATATTAATCTTATTAAATTATATAAAGCCATGAAAATATAAAAGCTTTTTATCAAATATTTAATATTAACATTTATAAAGAAAATACAAGAAAGAAAAGAAAAGAAATCATTGAATTTAATTTAATTTAATTTACCAACCCTAATTGTATACCTAGTGTTGTTTTTTTACCCTAAGAAAATAAGAAAAAGGAAGTGAGAAATAAAAAAGGAAAATGGGCATAAATCAGTGGACACTGAAGTGAATAAAGAAGGGTATCTTTTTTAAATCTCATCTTTTTCTCTCTTTCTTTTTGCCATTTCAGTGGAGAAGTTGCAGAAAGAATTTCTGTCTATCACTCTCTCTCTATATATATTGCAAAACTGGGAATTCAATAAAAAAAAGTCCACAAATTCCATAGGTAGATCGTTTTCAGAGTCTCTTTCTCACAAAGTATGGTATTTTAGCTACAATTACATTAGCTTTTCTTTCTCAGCTTTTTCTTTTGTAAGCTTAAAAAATCCTTCCTTTTTCTTTAGTTCTTTTGCGGTGAAGAAGATCATGAAGCACGTGCACACTCACACCAGGTACCAAATATTAATCAATTCCTCTCCAATCTATATATAAACGCCATAGCTTTCTTCCCTTTCTTTTCTGCAATTCCCATGGCGGCTTCAAGCTCTAGATCATATGAACAAAGTACTGGAAACACGCCACGACAACTAAACATGTCTTGTTTTTCAAACCTTCAACAAATCACGATTGCTTGTGTTTGAAATTGTTTAATTTGTGGGGGTCATCGTCACTTTTTCTTTTCTTTTTACAGGATCCACTTGATCATCCTAAGAACGTAAACATATCCGTTTAATTTGTCCCTGTTTTTGCTGCAATTCATCAAACAAGCGAGCTCTCAAATGGGTTGATTTAAAGTCTCTTGATTCTTTGAAAAGAATAAGGTTTTATTACATGTTTGTGTTTTGATTGATATTATGAATGTATTTTAGTTTTATCTTATTTTTTTATAATTTTTGTCTTTGTTTTTCTTTTCAGTGAAGTGAAGGCACAGAAAATAACATCAGATTTTTTTTTGCAAGACACAACATCCGATGGCGACTTACTGCCATGGGAACCCTGAAATCCAAGCAGCTGACGGTCTCCAAACCCTCGTACTTATGAACCCTGCTTATGTTCAGTACTCCGACAACCCTCCGCCGCCTCCAAACAACCTCGTTTACCTCAACTCGAACTCCATCTCCCCTCACGCGCCATCTCCTCACACTAAACAATTCGTCGGCATCCCCCTCCCCGCGGCTACTTCCGCCGCCAACCAAGGCCCTGGTTCCCACGAAATCTCCCCCTTGCATGGCCTCGTTCAGCGCGTCAATTACAACTTGTACAACCCTATTGACCCTTCTGGACCAGCGCTTGAATCCTCACGCGCTCAACAAGGTCTTTCCTTGAGCCTCTCTTCCCAACAGCATACCGGTTATGGATCACTAGCTCAAGCGGTCTCGATTGAGGACATGAGGGTTTCGGGTTCGTCCGGTTCAGGGGTGATTAATGGAGTTTCGGGTGTACAAAGTGTGATGTTCAGCTCTAAATTCTTGAAGGCTGCTCAAGAACTTCTCGATGAGGTTGTTACTGTTAACCGTACCGAGATTACCAAGAACGAATTGGCTAAAAAGGGTAGTGGAGATAATAGCAATAGCGGTAAGGGGATTGGAGAATCGTCGGTGGCGGCATCCGGCGATGGCTCTGGTGGCGGAGAGACACATGCTAAGCACGGTGCCGAGCTGACTACGGCAGAGAGACAGGAAATTCAGATGAAGAAAGCGAAGCTACTTAGTATGCTTGACGAGGTATGAAAATTATATATATATGCATATATGATTTGATTTTTTGAAAGTGAAGTGTATGAGAATATATTTGTTTTCTTGGAAAAGTTATGCTTTCCAGGGAAAATTGAGTTGAGTCGTTATCAATTCAGTCGTATGATTTAATAATAGTAATGCAGATAATCATTGAAAACACTAGATAAAAGTTGCTTTCATTGAGTCATAGATTGGAATCTTAATAAATATGATTGAAAACCTTAATCAAATCTAGTTACCAAGATCGAATTCCAATGTTGTTTGATCATGCATTTTGTTTTTGCAGGTGGATCAAAGGTACAGACAATACCATCACCAGATGCAGGTTGTTATTTCATCATTTGAGCAAGCAGCTGGGATTGGCTCTACTAAAACATACACATCTCTTGCATTAAAGACCATCTCAAAGCAATTCCGGTGCTTGAAAGATGCAATAACCGGCCAAATCCGAGCTGCAAACAAGAGCTTAGGTGAAGAAGATTGCCTAGGAGGCAAAATCAAAGGGTCATCGAGACTTAAGTTTGTCGATCATCATCTCCGACAACAAAGAGCACTTCAGCAGTTGGGAATGATCCAGCACAATGCTTGGAGACCCCAAAGAGGGCTACCTGAAAAATCGGTCTCGGTTCTTCGAGCATGGCTCTTTGAACACTTTCTCCATCCGTAAGTAAACTTTGAAGTTCCATTCCCTTGCAATTTTCCAACGCTTGAATTTATTTGGTATTCTGATTTCTCTATTTGCATTGCAGATACCCTAAAGATTCGGACAAGATCATGCTTGCAAAACAAACGGGGCTTACTAGAAGCCAGGTACTAATTTCCCATCTTTTTGTAAATGGGCTAAACTCTGTTTAATTAACATTTAATTGTTCTTTTGTAATAAATTAAGGTGTCTAATTGGTTCATAAATGCTCGAGTTCGGCTTTGGAAGCCAATGGTGGAAGAGATGTACATGGAGGAAATCAAGGAACAAGAACAGAATGGATCAGAGGAGAAAACCAGCAAGAGCCATAACAATGAAGATTCAACATCCAAATCCACTGCACCAGAAAACATGGCCAAAAGTTTCAGTTCCAACCAGGACAATATCCCAAACCAGAATGGTTCCTCAATGTCCATTTCCATGGCATCAACATCTCCCCTTGCCGGGAACCAGTTGGGATTCTCCTTCATCGGATCGTCCGAATTGGAAGGGATCACTCGAGGAAATCCAAAAAGGCCAAGGAGCACCGAAATATTGCAGTCACCAATGGATATCAAGCAAACAACCGAGGCCAACAATGAGGTTACCATGAAGTTTGGCAAAGATGGGTACACATTTTTGGGAACCAACACGGATATCATGGGAGGTTTCGGACAATACCCCATAGGAGAAATCGGAAGGTTTGATGCAGAACAATTCACTCCGAGGTTTTCAGGCAATGCTGTGTCATTAACTTTGGGACTTCCCCACTGTGAAAACCTGTCATTATCAGGCACCCATCAGAGTTTTCTTCCGAACCAAGCCATGCAAATGGGGCGAAGGCTAGACGTTGTCGAACCAAATGAGTTCGGGTCTATCAACCCTTCCACACCACACTCTTCGGCTGCTGCATATGACAACATCAACATTCAAAACAGGAAAAGGCTTGCAGCACAATTGTTACCTGACTTTGTTGCCTGATCAACATGAATATTTGCTGGGAACGATTTCAGGAAAATGAATGGCAGTGTAAAGGAAGGAAGAAAATTCCAGGCGTAGTATAGGTCTATATACTTTCCATAGTTCAATTTGAGTCCTTAGACAGTTTAGGATCTCAGCATATATTTGAGGATTGTATATTAATTTTGTAAGTTTTGGGGGGGATTGGGTAGGTGGTGATTGATATTATAAAATTAGTCACTTGGGTATACTGGTATAATCAAATTTCTAGTCAATTTGGGTATGCATTTAGTAGTAATTCAGAACAAAATTTAACTAGTGTAGTTCTTTTCTGATGTTAAATCAGTTGCTCAAAACATAAATAAGACGGGGTTACGATTTTATATTGGGTAATTACTGCTTTCTTTTTTTAACTATGAAAAGGAATAATGTTGATGGAAGTGCTCAAGTTTTGCAGCAAGCTTTTCAAAAACAGGATTTGTTAACTTCCAGATTTCAAGTGACTAATTTGTCAAACAAAAAGATTTTCTATACCACATAAAATTGCGTATCTAAACATGTTTTAATAGCAATTAAATTATAATTCAACAAATGGATTTCATATTATAAAAAATTCGAAAAGTTTATGAAATATAATTTGTATAGAATCATGCAACGGAAAGTATACAAACATTAGCGTATATTAGTTCGGTAATAGTATTATATGAATTCACAATATTCTCGTAACAATAATAATCATAGAATTCAAAATTTTATCATATAAAATGTTTTAGCATTAAGGCGAGGCACACATTTTTGGTATTTTCGAGTTCATGAATTACGATGCATGAGTCTTTTTTTCCTATCAAAAATCAAATTAGATCTAACACGACCAACTTATAATTTGATTGGAACGTTACAGAAACTACACGAGTTGATAGTAGAATCATCATTTAAATTTATTCAATATCCATTCAATTTCTTTCTATTTAGAATCATTTACCAAAATATTCATACAAGTGATTTGGTTCAAACAAAATATTCTCTAGAATCGTCCCAACACATTTTATAATAAGTAAACAAGCCAATATTGAAAGAATATATATTAGAATCAAACAAAATAAATTAAAATTTTAAAGTTAATAAGTCTAAGTCAAAAATGATCAACGATCAACGTTAGCAATCAACAAGGTTACATGTCGAGTACAGATTCAAGCCGAATTTCTCAAACTAGGTTATGGTTCAAACTATTTGAAAAGGGTAGCACATGTCATGAATCGGGTCAGTTCGGGGCAATTGAGTAGAATGGTTCAAGTCAGATATGAGCAATAGATCAAAGTAAAGCTAGAGCGAGTATGGGTCGAATAAAGTGGGTAAGGAATAGGCCTTGGGCCAGGTATGGGCTCAAACAAATCGGGTGTAAGCCATAGTTTTAACTTTATCAGCAATTGGAGTAGAAATGAAAGAAAAAGCACGTGTTTGGGGAGAAACTCGAAATAAAAAGATGCGATATTTTGTAAAGAATGGAGCGGCAGTCAAAGGATGCTTTTTATTGTATAAATTCAGCCATTCACTACGATCTAGTAGCTGTAGTAGTTAGACTTATAGTTGTCACATTGAGCCTTTGAAAACTCACCCGTTTCATTGTTTTGACTTTTGACCCTCTCTCTTCCTTCCAATCTCTATATATATAATCCTCCAATTTGTTTTCAATCTTCACAGCTAAATTTTCTTCTCCTTTCAACCTAATCCTCAAACTCTTGTTTTAAGACAAAACTAAGCCTTTTCTTCTCTGGGTTGTTCTTGAAATCTCGGTTTCTTTTCGGTATATATATATATATATATATTACATGGATGAAATCGACGTTCCTCCATTTTTTATCTGCCCCATTTCTCTCGAGTTTATGAAGGATCCAGTCACGGTTTCAACAGGGATTACGTACGATCGGGAGAGCATCGAGAAATGGTTGTTTTTAGGGAAGAACAACACTACATGTCCGGTTACAAAGCAAATTATTTCTGATTGTGAGCTTACCCCAAATCATACCCTCAGAAGATTGATTCAGTCTTGGTGCTTGTTAAATGCTTCCCATGGAATCGAAACCAAAGCCACCCGTCAGCAAACCCTATATTATCATGCTTCCCGATGATGCCAAGTCACCACTTCAACAGATAAAGTGTCTCAAGAGGCTTCAATCAATCGCTTCTTAGAATGTTACAAACAAAAGATGCATGGAATCTTCAGGCGCAGTTGAGTTCTTGGCTTCAATTGTGAGTAATAATGACTGAAGAATCATTGAGTAAGTAGTTTGGGTCAGTAAGACAAATTGATGAGGCTTTAAGTGTTGCGGAAGACGGCTATCGGATAGAGCAAAATCGCAACTGATAATTTGAGAAAATAAAAATGAAGTTAAAAGAGACACAAAATTTACGTGGAAAACCCCTAAAAATTTAGGGTAAAAACCACGGGCAACGGTAGAAGAATTTCACTATGAGAAAATAGGAATTACAACCTCTCTCGATCTACTAAGGAGAAAACAATGATAATTCTCTCTAGATAAAAAGGAGAAAACAACTCTCAAGAAACTCTCTAAATTCTCTCTAGTATTGGAAGAAAGCTAGAATTCTTTGGGATGATTTTGAAGCTAAATGAACTAGGGTATTTATAGTTGAAACTTAAGGACTAATCTTATAAATACCCTAAATTACAATGACTAAAATTAATTATCCCATTACCCAATTTCAACAAAAATTAGGTGCCTAATTTTTGACTTTGACAAAGCACCATTTGGTGCCTAAATTATTTGACTTTTAACAATCTCCCACTTGAAGATTTGATTGGAATAATCATATCTTCACACCATTCTTTCTACCTTGTACCTTCATGTTGCTTACGTTTCTGACAGGCCACAGGAGGATCGACACCAGGTAAATTTATCAGCTCCTTGCTAGATGCAAGGCGCTTTGACTGTCACAAAACAGAAAGACATACTCTTGATTGTGCCCAAGCTCCTCCAATAGCATCTTCAACCAAATTGCTTCTTTACTGGCTTGTGTAGCTGCTACATATTCTGCCTCTGTTGTGGACGTAGCCACAACTGACTACAATTTTGAAACTCAGCTTACAGCTCCACCAGCAATTTTGAACACATATCCTGTAGT